>NW_016107330.1:10591877-10621837 GCF_001604975.1 Cebus imitator | reverse complement strand
AAAAAAAAAAAAAGAGAGAGAGAAAAGAAAAAAGCCTTTTTGTCTCTCTGACCGACTCAAAGGAAGACTTGGCTGTCTCTCCATTCTCCTGCCTGTGCCCTAGGCCAATTTTTCTTGTAGTGCCAGGTTTGCCGAGACTGCCATCTTGGTTTCCAGCTGGAAGGGAGCTTAGCAGCCCTTTTACAGATAGAGAAAGCTGAGGCCCAGAGAAGGAAGGAAACTGATTGAAGGCAGAGGAAACGCCTCTTTTTCAGTTCCCTGACACTGCAGTCATTCCCTGAGGGCTGTTTGGACTCTGAGTTTATCAAGACTGAAAGGAGAAGGACCCATTTGGGACCTTCTGTCCTCATCAGCTGGTTTATGTGATATAGGGTGGTGGGGGGCCTGGGGGTCTCTGAACCCCTGTTGTTGCTCCTCTTTTGGTATCTCTTCTAAGGGGACCTCAGGGTAGCTGGGTGGGCCTGGGGGAGGGGGCTGAGAGCTCCTTGTCCATCTTCAGAGGTTCATATTCCCCATGGCTGGCCAGGGAATCCTTCCTTCACTGAGGGGAGGTTGTGGACCACACGGTGTGGCCTCCAGACGCCTCATCGGAACACCGCATGGACAGCACTTGAGTCTGTGCGTTCTCTTGGGGTAGCAGACTGGCCCTTTTCCCGAGAGGCTGGAGCAGGCAGGAGCGAGAGCGGAAGG
The DNA here is from genome assembly GCF_001604975.1 of Cebus imitator. Classification (NCBI taxonomy): domain Eukaryota; kingdom Metazoa; phylum Chordata; class Mammalia; order Primates; family Cebidae; genus Cebus; species Cebus imitator. Next base: position 10,621,147 of record NW_016107330.1, on the reverse strand, counting down.
ATTTTGAGATGTTTCCTCTGAGTGATGAATGCAACCCCACCTTTTGGCATTCTCTCAAGAGACTGCAGAAAAGCCTTCAGCTGGTCTTTTGATGATCTCTGGGTATGAGACGAATGTTTCTGTGAATGTGACTCATGCTGAGGTTAACTTCAAGGAGGAGGCGAAATGGCCTGGCTCGAAGAGGGCTACACTTGATTCCTTCATTTATTTGCTCTTTCAACAAATAGTTTCTGGCCTCCCACGAAGTGTCAGGCCTTGTGCTGGGAAGAGGGGGAGCCAGTGGTGAGGACAGAGTAGCTGTGGTTTCTGCCCTTATGGGGAAGAAGGGAAGACAGACGTGACTCCAGTAGTTACACGAATGGAAACAATTACAGGCAGTTTTAAGCTCTGTCTCCAAAGAAGTGAGGGCTGCTGAGAAATTGTGAACAGGGACTGGCCAGTGGTTTAGGGCATCACGGTGATAACACTTACGGAGTGCTGAGAGGTGCTGGGTGGGCAGGGCCGTGGCACTGGCTGTTGTCAACTTGGTTAGCTGGCTGTCTCCTGTGGTGCATCCGCAGGGCCACGTTCTGTTCCTAGTGCTTCACTCGTACCTATTTATTCATTTAACCCTTACCCCTTTGAGAGATAAGAACTCTTGTTATTTTACTGATTGGGAAACTGAGGCACCAAAAGCTTTAGTACATTTTCCAATAATATACTGCTAATAAGTAGCAGGATGAGGGTTTGAGCTCAGGCCCTCTGGCTTCAGAATCCAGCCTTCCTCCATTCGACTCCTAATGCTTCTGGTGGGTGAGTTTAACGGGGTAAAGATGGGGCAGGTGTGGGGTTGGGGTGGGTTCCAAGCACATGGAACAGAGCTGCATGGAAAATGCCTGGTAGTAGGAAGGGCACAGGACACTCAAGGAAGCAGATGAGGCTGGTGCAGCTGGCAATAGAGGCCAAGGGGCTGGGGAGTGGGGAAAGAGGGCAGGTGGTGGGGAGGGAAAGCCAACAGAACAGGATTACATGGAGCCTAGGAACATTACGGTTCCAGCCAGGATTCCAGCAGAGTGAGCTCCACAGGAGTGGGCACACTGCCTGTTTTCTTCATTCATGTATACGCAGCTCTGATCACACTGCCTGGCACATAGGAGATGCCCAATAGTGATCTGGTGAATGACAAAGGAGGGAGCCAACCCCTTCTCTCCAGCCCTCACCCAGCTTTGGCTTCCCCAGTTCCGGCTGTCTATCAAAATTCCCGGGGAGACTGTAAATTACGATTGCTGGGGCTCCAGCCCTGGAAAATGCAGTTTAGTAATTCTTGGTGGGCCTGGGGACCTGTATTTTCCGTAAGCTCCCAAGATGATTCTGACTTTGCCTGGTTGCCCCTGGACACACCTGGAAGCTGGTGATTCTGCTTGTAAGGGGCAGCATAGGGGTGGGGTGCTGCCCTGCAGACATGTGCTGGGGGACACGCCTTGGGCTCGCTGCCCCCCATCTCAATGTTTTTCTACAGCATTGTGGAAAGAAACGCTGTTGGTGGGCTTTCCAATGCTGGTTTCCTCTCCTCTTCTGAGGTTGTGGAACCCTGGCCACCAAAGAACCTGGACTGGATCGTAGTTGATATGGTTGATATGGCTGTGTCCCCACTCAAATCTCATCTTGAATTGTGGCTTCCATAATTCTCACATGTTGTGGGAGGGACCTGGTGAGAGATAATTGAATCACGGGGGTGGTTTCTGCTATATTGTTCTTATGGTAGTGAATAAGTCTTAAGAGATCCGAGGGTCTCATAAAGGGAAACCTCGTTTGCTTGTCTCTCATTTCTCTCCTGCCTGCCGCCATGTAAGACGTGCCTTTTGCCTTCTGCAGTGATTGTGAGGTCTCCCCAGCCATGTGGAACTGTGAATCCATTAAACCTCTTTTTGGTTATAAATTACCCAGTCTCGGATAGTCAGCAGTGTGAAAATGGACCAATACAATAGTTGACCTTGAGTTTTAGGCATTCTGTAAATGACCTAGAAATCTGTCGGGAACCGAGAGAGAGAACATTCAGTCAATCATCCAACAAACAAATTAGTCAATCTAGAGAAGAGGGAGGAAGAGGAGAGGGGTGGAGATAAGGGGAGAAGGTGAAATAGAAGAGATGGAGGAGACATTGAGGATGGAGACGAGGCATGAGAGGAGGAAGAGGGTAAGAATAGACCGTGAGAGATGGAGAGGGGAGAGACTGCTGAATGTGGGATGCAGTGGTTCTGGGGGGACGGCCCTGAGCGACAGCAGTGTAGGAATCTGACAGAAAGGCCCTAGTTGTCCCCTATTCTTGGAGAGCACCTGAGGGGTTGCACAGGAGCACAGCTTACAGGTGGTGCATGTGCTAAGAGAGGTGGTCACCCCCCGATAGCCTCATCTTATAGTTTGTTGTTGTTGTTGTTTAAGATGGGGTCTCACTATGTCACCCAGGCTGGAGTGCAGTGATGCGTGATAGCTCATTGCAGCCTTGAATACCCAGGCTGAAGTGATCCTCCCACCTCAGCCTCCCAAGTAGCTGGGACTACAGATGAGCACCAACCACACTTGGCTAATGTTTGTATTTTTTGTTAAGACGGGGTTTTCCTGTGTTGCCCAAACTGGTCTCAAATTCCTGGCCTCAAGCGATCCTCTTGCCTCGACCTCCGAAAGTGTTGAGATGACAGGTGTGAGCCGCCACACCCAGCCATCTTACAGTTTTGAAGCTAGCGAAGCCTGCAGGACTGGAGGTGGCTGGGAAAGGCAGCTGTGCCAGGCCTAGTGGAGGCTGGGGCTCCACTTACTCAGAACTGAAGACCTGAGCTGTGACGGCACAGGGGCCCTCTGCATCTGGGCCATTAGCAGAGGGACTGGAAGTTGCACGGGTCAGAAAGGAGCCCATCTGTAGGAAAAAGGTAAGTCTGGTGGGCCAGCCTCAGTTTCCCCAGCTAGAAAATGAGGGCATGGGACCAGAAGATCATACTTATAGCTACTAATATTAAGCTCCTGCTATGTGTCACACTCCTTTCTTGGGCCTTCTGGGGACCTGTCCTGAGCTGGCCGGACTCACCATTCCAGCCTCAGCCCTTGCCACTCTCCCCACACCCTCCCCCCGTCTTTCAGCCTCACCATGGCCATGTACTAAGCCTGTTCCTGCCTCAGGGCCTTTGTACATGCTGTTCCCTCTGCAGAATGTCTTCCCGTGGTTTTTGCCTGACTGGCTCCTTGCCATCCACCTCCTCAGAGAAGCCCTCCATCATCACCCTGTCTCAAGTAGCTTCCCGGTAATGCCTTTGCATTACCCAGTTTTGTTATTTTCCATGCCACTCCCCTTCCAGCATGTGTGCTCCATGAAAGCAGGAACCTTGTTCCTTCTGGTCTCTGGGGTGTCCCACCCCCACCCCCATGTCAGTGCCACACTTGATACCTGCTTGCTGAATAAGTGAATGAATAAATGCAGCTTGATAAGTTGGTGCTTAACTTGTGTTATTTCAAGTAGGTGTCATAAATATTTGCTTTCATTAGGTATTGAGGGAGATGTTATCCTCAGGTTCCTACACACAAGGAAACTGAGGTCCCCAGAGGTGAGGTCACTCAGCTGGGACCTGGACTTAAGACTCCGCCTCCAAAGTCCTCTCCCCCAGGGTGCCCTACCTTTTGTCGCGCAAAGAGGCATCAGCCATGAGAAGCTGGGGGTATTCTTTGTGCTTTAGAGATGCAGAGGTGATGGCTGCGGGTGAACTCACTCAGCACTGCCACCCTCAGGCCTGTGGTGGTAATGCCCATTCCCGGCGCATACTGTCTGCAACTAGGATTCTCAGAGGCCCAGGGCAGGGCTGGGAGCAGGATGCTGTGTGGTCCACCCACCACCTCCAGCAGCTGGCTTCTGGAGGTGCCCAGTCAGAACAATACACAGGGATTTCGGGAGAGAATACTGTCCTTCAAACCACTCAGGCTCATTTCCCAGAGAGACCCAGCACAATGCCACAGAGATTTCCCCAGCAACATAGGGTGCTGCAAAGCCTCCTACTCACAGGGCAGGGGCCCCTTGCCTCTGTGGGCAGCAGAGAAGTGCTTTGTGTGTCCACAGGCTGCAGGAGTTTGCTTCATTGGCCACCTGTCTGTTGGCAGTGTCTACACCTCTTCAAACCCCTGAGCTGAGGTTTATCGTGGTCAAGGGGCAAGATCATGGCTAGTAGAGGCACCTTGGCCTGGATTCAAGTCCCAGCTATATGACTTACTGGCTGGATGATGTCAGGCGAGTCACATAACTCTCCAAGCCTTGGTTTTCCCATCTGTAAAAGGGAGATGCTTATGAAAGTGTCCGGTCCAGAGGAAGTCAGCAGGCGGCGTATCACCCCCTTGCCATCTGGTCACACTTTCACCTCTGACCGCTCCTGCCCAGTTCCTCTGCCATGCTTTGCACACATTTTTCTCTGCCTGGACGCTTACCCTGCCTTGCATGCTGGGCCAAGGTCTCTTCCTTCTCCATGACAGGCACCTCCTCCAGGAAGCCTTCCCAGAAACCCTCAGAGCATTGGTCTATCCTGGGTTCTCTGACCCTCCATACTGCTAGAGTGATGAGGTCTGTAATGGTCAGTATGTGTAGACCAGGGCTGTGCTGTTTTCGTCCCAATGCACAGGACTCAGCACAAAAGCAGGAAGAATATCAGTTGAATACATAGATGAAAGAAGGAATTAAAAATAGGAATGAATTAATGAGTAAAGAAAGGAATGAAGAAAGCATGGAGGAAGGAAAAAGCCAAAATGAAGGGAAGGAGAAGAAAGTAAGGGAGGGGGAGAAAACAGAAGGTAAAAAGAAAAATGAGAAAGAAAAGACAGAGAAGGAAGTGAGTCCTCCTAGGGCTCCTTCCTGTTACACTGACGTCTCAGGTCCCAGTGATGCACCTTCCTTACCCCCCTGTCCTGCCTGCTTCTGTCTTCCTGTCATTCCGCAAAGGTCCTCAGTTGCCTCAGTTGCCTCTGGCTCCCACAAAATATTCATTGTTCTCTTGCCTGCTCTGCTCCGCCTCTCTCTGCTTGTTAGGTGCCAAAATGGTGGAATGATCAGAGGTAAAGCATGTCTGTCACCAGCCATGGAGGGGCTGATTCATCGAAAGACATTCCTCTCCCCCGGCTCCACTGCAGAGGCTGACTCAGCCCCGGCTGCCTCTCTCCTGAGGTCACAGCTGTGTCTCCCCCAGAGGCTCCAGGAAATGTAGCATAGGCTTTGAAAAGGGCACAGTCCCTGGAGCTAGAGAATTTCTTTTTGAGCAATTGGGATCAGAGAACCCTTGGCTTGAATGTGGTGGGGCAGACCCTAAGGATGCTGAAAGGGGCTGGGAGGTGTGTCAGCCTGTGCCAGAGCTAGGGGAGCCCCAGTTCCACTTGGCATTCTGGAAAACCTCGTGGGCAATTCCTTGAGCACGATCCAGGGGGGTTGGTGTCTGGGGATGGGCTTGGGCTGATAGGGGAGTGGGCAGGCTTTCCAGATAAGACTGAGGACAGGGCTGAGAGAGCGCAAGGGCGTCAACACTGCGGGCTGAGAGGCAGTGGCTCAGAAAGGCTGCCAAAGCCCAGCCAGCTCCAGTCTGAGATGACAGCCATGGAGAACTCAGCTAATAGCTGCTTTTTCTGTGCACCTACTATGTGCCAGGTCTCTTCCATGTGCTTGGGGCTCCAGGGGCCTTGTTTCATTCCATCCTTACACCAGCCTTCTGGCATAGTCATCTCTATGTGAGGAATGTCATTGTCAACTCCATGTGAGGAAATCAAAGCTTGGAGAGGTCAGAAATCCTCAAACCCACGGCCAGAGAATGCCAGAGTCCCGATCTGAACCAAGAACAGACAAGCCCTGTTGCCTTCCTGTCAAAGCTTACCTTTTAGAAATGGTATTAATTTTTCTAGAATGTAATAAAACATGCTAGCTGTAGAAATGCAGGGAAGTAGAGTTCAAAAAAGAAAGTAGAATTTACCCTGAATCAAGCATTTTCCCCCCTATGCTCTTAAAAAAAACCACAGCACAAACCACATGGCTTCTTGTTATTCCTACTTAACATTAGAGAAGAAGCATTTTCCTAGGAGAATGCAAATTTTGGCACGTATAATTTTTATTGGCCATCATAGTATTCTGGTTGGGGATACGCACCCCAATTTCCTTAGCTGTTCCCCTATACTTGGACATTTGGATGGACTCCAAGCTTTCACTGTTATAGACAAGACTGCTCCGTGTTTCTTCATGTTCAAGCTTTTTCTATGTTTCAGGAGATTTCCTGAACATTCAGGAAATTTCTGGAAGGGGAACGATTGGGTCAAAGGCAGGGATGTTTGGGGAGTGGGTGGACTGGAAGAGGACTAAGGAATCCTGGCAGTCACCCCCAAGGAGGGTGCTTTTTTATTCTAAGAGAGGCCAGCTCATTGAGAGCCTGCCTTCCTTTGGACTAACTGGTCTAAGTTAGACTGACATCAGAACTTTTGGTGATACCTTTTTGACCTTGAGAATGTTTCTTCACCCTCTCATGAACGCTGTGGGTGTGCGTTGAGGGGACCTTCATACATTCACCTTGCTACTGGGTTCCTGGAGACATTCGTGGATTCAGAGAGCTTGGGGATCATCTTACTCAACCCTCCCCCTATGCACACAGGCGTGCCATTTGGCAAGTTCAGCGACTGGGTCCAAGCAGGGGTAGATGGTTTGTTCAATCTGCCTGAGAGTAACTTTGCTGAGCCCAGATGGAGGCTCCCTGACTCCACAGCTCCCTCCACCATGTTAGCTGCCTTGCATTTTTTGATTCCAGGTCATATAATTCTATCCCCGAGCATAATGAAGAACAATCCTGGTATCATGGTTGCCATGGCAACACTGGCTCCAAATTTCCTGCTAGAGGTGCTGGGAGTGAGGGCTTGGGCTACGAGGGCCCTGAGGCTGGGGCGGGGGTGCTGACCAGAAGGGGACTGGAGTCCACTAAGCTCATGCCAGGGCGATGACATCACCCTGATGCCCTCAAGGAAGCCCCAGGGCTGGGCCCAGAGCATGGACTGTCACCAACAATGCTCCCATTTGGTGCTGATGTTCCCCATGCAAAGAGAAGCAGGATCCACATTTCACTTCTTTTTTTTAAAGACTGGAAGATGAGAGGCGCAGCTGAGTCCCGGAGCAGACTGAGCCACCTAAGAGGGGAGGAACCACTGCAGAGAGACCGTGTCAGGCCTTTTTGAAGTTCCTTGGGGAGAATAAGAGAGCGGAGGCTCCTGTTGGCTGGTGACAGGTGCTGATTTGTTCTGGGGAAACGGCACAGAAAAGTGCCTGGAGAGGAGGCTGGGCCAGAATGGGATGCAGGCAACGGGAGGGACTCAAGACACAGTCCTGGGCTCGCAGGCAGGACCAGCCCCCAAACCTGTCCCCCCAGGAGCCTGCAGAACCACTGCCCTGACAGGGGACACCTCGCTTCCTCTCCTCGAGCTGCTCTTGGCTGGGAAAGCAGAGAACAGGGGACAGGAGAGAAGACCCCAGAGTGCCCATGCTGAGGCTGGGTGGTCTTCACTTCCCTCCTTCCTCGGTCCTTCCCCTGTTCTCTTGTCTTTTCTCTCTTTCTCTACTTCTCCCCAGCCCAGCCTCTCGCCTCTCTTGGTCCTCTGGGCCTTTTCTTCTTCCTCTCTTGCCCTCATTCTTCCTCCTCTGTCCCTCCGGTCTTCTCTTTTACCTCCACTCTCCTTCCCTCCTTCCTGCAGCTATGCCCTCTTCCCTCCCTTTCTTCTGTCCCACACCAGGGGATTACAAACGCATCCCAGTTACCCTGATCTGATCACTGCACATTGTATGCATGCATCAAAATATCACAGGTACCCCAGGCATATGTGAATTACTGCATATCAATAAAAAATTAACAAAGAAGAAATGTAGCGGTACAGAAAAGCCAATCCCAAGTATAAATAAATAAACAAGCAAATAAATAAAACACACGCCAAACTGGGCCCCTGCTGCCTTCCAGCCATCATCTGGGCCTGCCACTATTTGCCCAGGGTATCTAAACAGCCGAAATCAAAGATAAAGTTTAAAAGACCTATTGTTAAAAATTTCCAAAGCTAAATAGACATGCATGTACAACAGCATTTCCCAAACTGTGACTTATGAACTCCAGGCCTTCAAGTTGGGAGAGGCAGTTCACTGATACAGGTAAAGCACAGACTCAAGCCCATTTGCCTGGGCTTAAATCCTTGCTCTGCAGCACGTTAGCCATGTGACCTTGGGCGAGGCCTTAAGTCCCTCTGTGCCTCAGCTTCCCTCTCTGCAAACGGTAATAATAATAATACTTGCTTCATAGGTTGTTGTGAAGAGTAAATGCCTTAAAATGGAAAGATCTTAGGACAATGCCTGACGCTTACGTGCTCCATAAGTGTTACTGATTTCTAGAACTGTTGCATAAAAGGAAGTTTGAGACACACTGAATACTTCTTGGCTGCCATCTTGGAAGTAACACAACAGCACATTAGAGGGTCCAGAAGTCCTGCAGCAGAAAGACCTGCTTGACTCTGTTTACCTTAGTCATTCTCAAACTCATTTTACCATAGTACGCCTCATCTCTTCTTTGTATGTACAAAACACGTGTCTCTGAGGACACTCTCACTTTTTGAGTGGGTCACAGTTTGAGAAATGCTGATTTGAGATTATTCACTGCTTGGAGACCATGTTGAGTGAGAAAGAGCGAGAAAGCATTAGCTGGGTCATCAGAAAGATGTAGGGCCAAATGCTAGCTTTCCCCTCCCCAGCCACAGGATCCAGGAAGCCTTGCAGGCAGTCCCCAGGAGGAGAAAAGGCTTGCCCCAGGCCACACAGCCAGTTAGGGTGAGACTCAAGATTATTACACAGGATTTCCAAGCCTAGACCTTTCCATCTCCCTCCTCTTCCTCATTGTCAAATAAAGGTAGGAGGTCTTTGTGTTGTTGCTGCTGGTTGATGGTCCCTCCTTTTCTGCTCCCTCCTTGATTGGCTTTTCATGCCCTTCAGGACCTGGGCTGTGGCGCTCACTCCAGAGCACGTGCTTTTTCTCCCAATCAGAGAGAGGGAGGAGGGGGGATGGCCTCAGTTTTTCCCACCCCCCCCCCACACACAAGTAAAAGAGCTAAGGCATTTTTTTAAAAAAATGCTCCCCACATATAGTGACCAAGTGTAATACCTTTGAGAGATGATGTGTGTCCCCTGTCCCTGGTGCTGAAACATGGCAGGGCACCCGGGCGGTGGTCTCCAACCCCGCCCTGGCTGGAAGGGCTGCTGCAGAATCTCCTGGGGGTGCGGACGGGAGGGTTCCACTGAATTTTCTGATTCCAAGGTCTTGCATCTCACCTGTTGGATCAGAATCCCCTGGGGTGAGCACCTGCCTTCCATATGTTTGAAAATCTCCTGGGGCATGCTTTGGGACTCCACTAACCTCAGGGAGCATTTCTGCAACACAACTCTGGTCCACCTCTCTCGTGGATCATTGTGTGTCAGTAATATTATTTTCTGATTTTCTGAAAAAATTTTGTAATTTTGATACTGTTGCAGGAAAAAAAAAAAAACCTCCATGATATATTTTTCGTATTAATGGAGCAGATTTTATGGCCTGTTGGCAGCTCTATTATTTTTATGACAGTAGCAATTTTTTTCTACTCTGGGGACTTAGGATGCATATTCCTAGTGAATCCGTATTTGTGGTCCACTGGAGTCCACAGGAGCTAAGTGAGGCTACTGCCACTCCATTCCTTCTTTTGGCCTGCAGGCCTTGTGGTTTACGGAGCTGGAATGGTGTTAATTATGTTCTCGTGTTCTCTGTTCTCATGTTGCACTGCTCCAGGCAGAGATGAGAAGCTTCTGCTGTGATATTTGTTCTTTCAGGCGCTTGTCTTTTCCCCTGGGATCCTCAGGAAAATCCTCCTTGGTGGAGAAACAGTTGCATTGGGCGTCCTGCCAAGAAAGATGCCGGCGAGATGGGGCCAGAGAGATTCACTGGCCTGTGATGAGGCCCCTGGGCTCTAATGCCAGAGAGGAGGGTGAATTCTACCATTGCATCCTGTCTCTTCCTCTTAGCTGATGTCCCAGATGCTAGAGCAGGTAGCTCTGAGGCCACAAGGAAGTATAGAGTCATGGTTACAAGCACAGAATTTGGAACCAGACCTGGGTTCAAATCCTGGCTCTGCTTTTTGCTTGCCATGTGACTTTGGACAAGTTGGTTTTTATCCCCCAGTTACCGGACCACAGTTGCATAATGTGTAAAATGCAGACAACACTACACATGCCTCAACAGGGTTGAGTATAGATCAAGTAAGGTAGAGATCAAGTAAGAAAAGTGATATAAAGTATCATCCTATACACCACCGTAGCTTATTATAATAATACAAATGGATCCGTACCCAAGTGACAATGGCAAACCAAGAAAGCATTTACATTCTATGATATTCTTGGAGTCCTGCAAACTTCAAGTCCTCAGATGGAGTGGAAATTGAGTTCTAAGAATGAAGTTGAAGGCAGATGTTTGAGGTCATGGAAGGGCAGGGTTGTATGTTCAGATCAGAGTGTTGATCACTGCTCTTTCTCAGGCATCTTCCCGAAGTAACTCTAAAGGGCAGCCCAGTGAGGAAGAAAGGAAATGGTTCCAGGGTTGGAGAAGTTCACTGAGTTTCCCCCAGCCCCTGGGCCAGTGTACCCGGGGCTGCTCCGGTCTTAGGGTTGGCCTCAGGAGCAAGGCTGGGGTGCCCCTGTCCCCTTTACACAGACAGGAAAATGGAGGCTCAAAGGGGTCAAGTGACTTTGCCCAAGGCTGTAGGGTTAACTGGCAGCAGGACCGGGGCATCCTTTTCGCTGCACCACAAGGCTTCCTTGGCAGGGTACAAGATGTCACGCCACTGGCTTCTGTCTAAAGAAAGAAAGGTTCAAGGAGACATGGATTCGTTTCTGGAAAAGTGGGTTGGAGTGGTTCTGTGGGGCCCCCAAGGGGTAGCAGGACAGCTAAAGAGTTAGGCACATGGATTTCAGCATCAGGCAGACTGCAATGTGAGTTTCAACCCTGCTGTCCTCCACAGTTGTAAGCTCGGGCCCCAAGAGCCTCAGTTTCTTCACTGTGCAGTGGGACTCATGAGAAACACTACCTCGGTGTTGTGGTGAGTCAAGACACGATCCATGGTGATACCTGTGATGATACACTTTGCTTCTTCTATGAATGATACTTTAGGTCTGTGTTTATTCACATGCTAAGATGTTGAGTAAGAAAGTGAAGAGGTTGCACTATGGTCAGCAATAGCAGTAGCCTAAATTGTATGCAAAATTGTATACGCAGACTTCCAATGACGCCCGCGCTACATTGAGCTCCTCATCACTGGAGGTGAGCAAGCCCCTGGTGGGGGTGCAGCAGGGAGGACTCAGGCATCTGCCAGAGAAATGGGCCAGCACCTCAATGCCCATAATGCCCACTCTCCTCCTTCTCAATTATCTGGCTCCTGCTCACTGGGGGCCCCTGTTTTCCAAAGCAGCAGGCAGCCTGCGTGGTAATTACTTTTGGACTTATTAAGCATAATTATCCCCTAATCGCATACAACCAGTAATTACTGTGGCTGTTACCAGGGGCCTACCCATGCAGTGCCACCCTCAGCACTGGCATCCAACACCCAGCTGGGGCCTGAGGTGGAGCTGGTGCTCCCTGCCATGGGGTTGGGGGTGGGGGTGTCAGCTGGGGTGGAGCTGCTGCATCTGAGATCTCCAACTTGGTGCCCCTTCAGCCTGGGCACCAGGCTGGTGAAGGAGTTGCTCACAAATGCCAGCCCTGGGGCCACCCCAAGCTCCAAGCAGGCAGAGTCCTTCCAAGTACTCCCTTCCCAGTGATCTTTGCCCAGGCTGCCTTGCCTTTGCTCAAGCTTCCCTCCTCCCAGGTCTCTCTTTCTCTCCTTCTTTCCCTCCTCCTTTCCCCCTTCCTTCCAGTCTCCTATCCACCCTCTCTCCTTCCTTCAAATATTTACTGAGCCTCTTTCATGTTCCTGGCACTATTCCTAGGTACTGCGGATACAATGGACAGGAAGAAAGGCTAAAATTTGTGCTTTCATGGAGCTTACTGTCTATTTGGGAAAGAGAGAGAAGGAACAAAATCAGTAAGTGATGTGGGGTATTCGAAAGGGTTGAGTTCTATGAAGGACTAGAAAGCAGAATGTCAAGGGGGAGGTTTTCTTGGGCTGGAGGAGAAATTCGCAGTTTTAATAGGATGGCCAAGTGAAGAATGGGGCATTGGAACAAAGACTTGGAAGGAGATGGGCTAAATGACATCTGGGGAATGTTCCAGGAAGATGGGCCAGCCAGTGCCAAAACCCGAAGGTGGGAGCAGGTCTGGCGCATTTGAGGAGCAGGGAGGGTGTCCTGGTGGCTGGAGCAGAGAAGCAAGGGGAGAGGGGTGGGTGAGGAAGTCTGAGCTGCCAGGAGGGGGTCGAGGGCATATGGTAGAGCCTGGAGGGGCATTTTAAGGAGTTTGGCTTTTCCTCTGAAGCACACTTTTGAGCAGAGAGGTGAGCACTTTCCCTCCCCTCCCCCTCTTCCCCTCTCCTCCCCCTCCCCCTTCCTCCCTCCCTCCCTCCCTCCCTCCCTCCCTTCCTTCCTTCTCGGCTCACTGTAACCTCAGCCTCCCATGTTCCAGCGATTCTCCTTGGCTGGGTGCAGCGGCTTACGCCTGTAATCCCAGCACTTTGGGAGCCCCGAGGTGGGCAGATCACGAGGCCAGGAGATCGAGACCATCTTGGCTAACGTGGTGAAACACCGTCTCTACTAAAAATACAAAAAATTAGCTGGGCGTGGTGGTGTCGCCTGTAGTCCCAGCTATTCGGGTAATTTGTACTATAGCCTCCACTCTGTCCACAGCGATGGTGGGGTCTAAGGGGGGCAGGAGCCCAGGGAGGAGGAGCTGTAGCCGCAATCCCGGTGAGAGAGGGTGGGGGCTTGGGCTAAGCGGCAGCGCGGAGCAGGTGGCAGTGGGAGGAATCTGGAAACATGCTCAAGGTGGATATGGCAGTACTCTCTGAGTGGCTACATATGAGGCCTCAGAGAGAGGTGTCAAGAATGACACCACGGTTCTTGGCCTCCACAGGCGGAAAGCTAGAGTTGTTTCCTGAGCTGGGACACAGTATGGGTGAAAAAGGTTCTAGAGGCAAGGGCAGGCGTTTAGCGTCCGGCCAGTTGAGGTCCCACGTCCAAGGGAGCTGTCAGCCTGTGGGTCAGAGGAGACGACTCTGGCCGGAGGTCTGCAGGTGGGAGCCCCTGACGGGCGGATGACTGAGGAGCATCTAGGCTGGCTGTGCTTCTCCAGTGAATGAATGACGCTAGGAGCCACGAGATTCAAGGTCTGAGCCCGGCGCCCCCAGCGCCAGGGGGCGCATGGGGAGATGGGGGGACCAGCAAAGGAGAGTGGGAAGGGGCAGCCAGAAAGGCAGAAGAGAAGCAGAGCACGGCCAAGGAAAGCCTGGCCAGGAGGAGGGAGGAATCTCCCAGAGCCTTAGGGGACCAAATTCTGCCTCTTCCACTTCCGGCTGCGTCCTCACAACCTCCGTCTCTCTCTTTCTCTTTCTCCACCAACCCCCTCCCTCTCGCTCTCTCTGCCCCCTCCCCTCTCCCTATTTCTTTCTGGTGGCTTTCTCTGTCTCCCTGGGGATCCTTCCCCGGGCCTCTCCCTCCACCCCTGCCTGCTGGGCCCCTGGCAGCAGGTCGCAGGCCGCCGGGGAGCGGGGATCTCGGCCCCCCCAAGCACGTGCCAATCCCCGGCAGCGGCGGCGTCTCGCCACCAACTCGCTGCCCCGTGCCGCGCCTCCGGCCCGCGCAATGCGCTTTAATATTTATTTACATGCCTTTCAGACTATTATTTATTAAGGTATCGCCGCCCAGTGCGCGCTGGCTGATTGCTGTTAATGTGCCCCCTCCCGGTTCCCACGGCGACACCTTCGGGGACTCAGAGCCAGCGACGCTCGGAGCGGGGAAACCGAGGACCGAGCGTGCGGAGGCTGCCGGGAGGGCGGGGGAGCCAGAGGGGTCGCGGCGTGGCGGCCGCGGGGCGTGAGCGCTCGGGGCGCAGAGCGGGTGGGGGTCGCGGAGCCGCAGGGCGAGAGGCAGAGCCTGGGCGCATTTGCAGACTTGGCGTGGGGCGGAAGACCCGGGAAGCGGGGGACAGTGCTGGGAGCCCAGGCGGGGTCTTGGGGCAGGTTGGGGACCTCAGGACCAAGGGAAGATGCGGGGATCCCAGGCTGCATCTTCGCCAGAGTTGGGGACCTCGGTACCTAGGGCTGGTGCAGGGAGCATGGGCAGGGTCTTGGCAGAAGGTGGGGGACCTGGAATGCGAGGCCGGACCGGAGTGAGGACCGACCCGCGGCGCTTGGGTCTAGTGAGGGGTCGTGTGGCCGCGGGGCCTGGGGAGGGGGACGTTGCCTCCCCCAACCCCACCCGCGTAGGCGGCAGCCTCGCCTCGCCTGATATCCCGACGTCAGCAGCCGCAGCCAGAGCCGGAGGGAGCGGTTTAATTGGCAGGATTTTGGGTTAAGGACAGCTGTGGCTTTACGGGGTTTGGAGGAGGAGCCGGCGCGCAGGGGTTGGGGAGGGTGCTGTTGGAGGAAGGAGTGGGGAGGGGAGGGGGAACAGACTGAGAGACCCTGGAGGAGCGTGGAGAGGCAGGACCAAGCAAGAGGTGGGCGACCTACTGGGACAGAGAAGCAGGTGAAGAGGGACAGAAAATATAGCTCAGCAAAACGAGAAGCGAGCTGAAGGCTGGAGAGACCCAGAAGGGAGAAGGATCCTGCCAGGCTGGCTTCTGCCCCTGCCTGGTGGAGGCCATCACCCCTCACCCCTCACCCCTCACCCCTGTGGCCAGGGAACACCCATGCTCCCTGCATTAGCACTGCCCCATTCTAGGCAGCAGTTGTGGTTAGGAGGGGTTAACTCGAGAACACTGATTCATTGAATTTTATTACTGGTACTGTGGGTAGTGTCTGCCAACTCCTAGGCCTTGCTGGTGTCACCCTGAAAGTTGTCTCTGGGCTGGAAATCACAGCTTAATAAAATCCAGAGGGTCAGGTTTACGTCTGTAATCCCAGCACTTTGGGAGGCCTTGGTGGGCGGATCACCTGAGCTCAGGAGTTTGAGACCAGCCTGCCCAACAAGGAGAAACCCCGTCTCTACTAAAAATACAAAATTAGCCGGGCGTGGTGGTGCATGCCTGTAATCCCAGCTACTCAGAAGGCTCAGGCAGGAGAATCGCTTGAACCCGGGAGGTGGAGGTTGCAGTGAGCCAAGATGGCGCCATTGCACTCCTATGGGCAACAAGAGCAAAGCTCTGTCCAAAAAAAAAAAAAAAAAAAAAAAATCCAGGGAATCGTGCCCTGCCCCTCCCACCCCACTCAATGAAGAGGGGTTCAAAGCCAGCTGTGCAGGGGCCTCCTGGGTCCCTCTGCTGAGCCACACTGGGGCCAAGCACATTTCTTCACGTGAACATGAGTAGGGTAGGTATGGTGATTTTCTGGATGGGCAAACCAAGGCACGGAGAGATAGAGTCACTTGTCCAGCTGGTGAGAAGCAGATGCTGGCTGACCAGGGAGGTTGGTCCAGAAGCTCATGCAGTTTTCACTCCCCAAGGCCAAACCTCTGATTGATGGTGGTTGTAATTTCTTCCACATCCCTAAGCCTGGAAGGGTGTGGTCCTGGTGGCTGTGGAACCTTCTGGCACTGAGGCCGGGTGCTCTGTGCTCTGAATCCGGGTCGGTGGTTATTGGAGGTTCAAGGTGGCTGTTTGCTCTGCACATTCCCTGGGTTCCTGGAGCTTCTTTCTCCATCCCTGGACCAGGTGCACCCATGCTGGACTCTGCCACCTGAAAGCTGGGCTTTTTGGCCTGAGGAAGAGTCTGTGTCTCTAGGAAAGCAGACACAACCTCACAGTGACCAAGGGTGGCATGGAGGCAGTTGCCTTCACCCTCTCATCCTTGAATGTTCTCAGTTCTGGAAGCAAGATATTTTACAGCCTCAGAGCTGGAGGGAACCTTGGGAGTTATCCAGTTCACCTTCCCCTTTTAACAGACAGGGAAACTGAGGCCTAGAGAGGTGTAGGGGCACATAGTCTGGTGACCTGTGCCTTCAATGAATGATTATTGGGAGCTGTGGACAGCCCCTCCCCCCATCTTATTGCAGCATCCAGGGATCTGGGTTTTACTACCAAGTAGGGAGGGCAGCAGGATTTGTCTTCCGTGGGCCCCACCTCTTCTTCCAGCCCGTTTCCAGATCTGGCTCCCCTTCCCTCTAGGGTTCCCTGCTGCTCGAGGGCCTCGCCTCTGCCATCCAAAGTATCTAGCTTGAGCGCATGGCCCCTCTGCCGTCACTTACCTCCAGCCTTCCCCTCTATGTGCAACACATGGATTTTCATGGTGGCTCTTTTGAAGACATTATCTGTATTAGTCAATTTTCTGTTGCTTATAACAGAATATCTGAAGCTAGGTAATTTATAAAGAAAAAGAATTTTTTTCTTACAGTTACGGAGGCTGGGATATCCAAGGTCAAAGGGGTTCATCTGGGGAGAACCTTCTCTGTGGTGTCCCGAGGTAGGGCAGGGCATCACATGGTGAGGGGCTGAGTGTGCATATGTGCTAGCTCAGGTCTCTTCCTCTTCTTCTTCTTTTTTTTTTTTTTTTGAGATAGAGTTTTGCTCTTGTGGCCCAGGTTGGAGTGTAGTGGCATGATCTCTGCTCATTGCAACCTCTGCCTCCCAGGTTCAAGCTATTCTCCTGCCTCAGCCTCCTGAGTAGCTGGGATGACAGGTGTCTGACACCATGCCCAGCTAATTTTTTGTATTTTTAGTAGAGTTGGGGTTTCTCCATGTTGTCCAGGCTGGTCTGGAACTCCTGACCTCAGGTAATCCTCCCACCTTGGCCTCCCAAAGTGTTGGGATTACAGGCGTGAGCCACCACGCCCAGCCCTCTTCCTCTTCTTATAAAGTCACTCGTTCCCTTCCCATGGTAACCCCTTAATAGATTAATCCATTCATGAAGGCAGACTGCGCATGATCCAATCACGTCTTCAAGGCCTCACCTCTCAATACTACCACATTGGGGATTAAATTTCAACATGTGTTTCGAAGGGGATGGATATTCAAACCATAGCATTACCCATCTCTCTAATGAGAGCGCTTTAGACTCAGTGAGGACAGGTGTTTGGGGACCTGAGTGATTCTGGCCCAGGGCCTATCCCTCCCAGGGCCTCAGTATCTCCATCTGTAGAATGGGGATGGGGCTGAGTGTTTGGAGGTTTCTAAGCTCTGGCATCATGGGACTGCCCATAATAAGAGCAGCTGGGACCTGGGTCCCCCAAACCAGAGCCCGTCTGCTGCTTCTCCTGCTGGCCCAGTGAGCAGTGTGTGATGAGCTGGGGAAAGGCAGGAAGATTGTCACTGATTCTCCTCTTGTGTCTTGAGCCTCCTGGTTCCCAGCTGCCTCCTTAGAGAGGGACAAGAGTTGGGCTTCATTTGCTTTCTGGAGATGGCGTGGGGAGAGGGACCTGGTGGGCAAGAGGAGAGGGAACCTGCAGTCCCATCAGTGGAGCAGGGAAGAACAGTTCTTCCATTCACTTGGGAGAAAATGAAAAGCTCAGTAACAAATGTTCCCTGTCTTCCCCCTACTTGGCTATGTTAACACTGCCCAGTAATACCTGGCACTCAGTAGATGTGGGGTGAATTCACACGTGGAATGAATGAATGAATGCATGCATGAATGCCTTTAAGGAAAGAGACTTGACTCCAGAGTTGGGCAGACCTGGGTTTCAATCCTGCCCCCACTGGCTTCTAGCTGGGTGACCTTGGGAAAATTAGTTGATGCATCTGAATTTCAGTTTCCTCATTCATAACACCGAAACGATGGTCTGTAGAGTTGTGAGGAGCAAGTGAGATGAATCAATGGAAAGACCTCGGAATCGTGTTGTCTGACATTAAGACTCTCCAAATGGAACTTTTGATGCTTTTCCCTAAAGATGGCATGATAGGGTCAGACTTTAACCTTGCACTTGAGCACACGTTTACTGAGCAGCTAGGATGTTGCAGACCCTGCAGAGGGCCTAGAGATGACTGAGGCCAGGTCTCTTCTTTCAAGTTGCTCATAGTTTGATGGAAGAGACATGTGGTCACCCAGCTCTGAAATGCCATAAAGAAGTGCTCGTAGTAGCCATTACCTAGAGTATGGACAGAGGGTTGTGGGAGCAGAGGTTGGAGAGGTCCAGCCTGCCCTGGGGGTGCCGGTCAGGGAAGGCTTCCTGGAGGAGGTGGGCTCTGCATTGAACTTGTAAGGATGACAGGAGTGGAGTGTGCCCCTGGGAAATGTCCCTCGTAGGCAGAGCGAACACGCAAGGACTTGGGCAGCTTGTCTGAGGGATCCTGAGAATCTGGTCTCTATCCTGTGTTGCTTTGTCTGGAGATCTTTCACCTAATAGCATCCTGCCCTGGAGGAGACTTCCAAGCATGATTGGAGCTCGCAGTCTGATGGGGGAGACAGGACACACATACCTGTAATAAGAAAGTATCCCCGGTGAGGCCGCTGCTGAGAGGAGCTCTGGGAAGTCTTCCTGGAAGTGGCTTCCCATGGAGTTTGGAGGAGGAGGGAGTGCCAATAGGCGGAGAGGAGGAGGAGTGGGCCAAGCAGGGAAGGACCAAGAGGTCAGCTTCCCCTTTCCAGCCCCAGGTGAGCTAGTCTCACATTTTTAGCAGAGAAGAAAGACTGTTGACAGGGGACAGGAATAGCTTCTGAAGCCTCCCTTCACGCCTGGCGCTCCTCTTTCCACGGACGCCTTTGGTTTGAGCTGGCCCATGCCTGGAAGGCAGTGAATGCCCACAGCGCCCTCTGCTGAACGGTATCAGAACAGCAGGCTCGGAGGGCGAAGGCAATTTCTACAAAGGATGCCCGGTTTCCTACCTCGGGGGAGCCCCATATTCTGAAGCCAGGAATGAAAGGTAGATAGCAACTGGATCAGCACTCAGGAGGGCCCATCTATGCAACCTGGAGGATCTTGGAGCTTGGGAGCAGTGTAGGGAGTGGTTAGTTCAGTTCGGGATGGCTGAGGAAGCTGTTTTAAACAACTTTCCCCCAGATTTTACTGAGGGTTCAGGAGCTAGGGATGGCCACATCCTGGGTATCCAGGGCCCCTCCTTCCCCTAGGCTAAGAGAGGAGCCCCTCCCGGCAGATGCTGTTCCAGATTACCCTGTCTCACTTATCGTAGAGGCCAGGTGCCCCCTCCTCCTCCCAGGCCCTGGATCTGGGGTTGCTGGACTTTGTGCATGGGGGGTCTGGATGCTTCTAGGATGAATTCATAATTGGAAGATTCTAGGTGATGCTCAGATGGAAATGAAGGCAACTGCTGCTTGATGGCAGAACAAAAGAGCTTGGCAGAGCTAGGCTGGACTCAACTTGGCATTCTCTCTCCTTTTCAGACCAGGATACAGATTAATTGAGCCCAGGGGAACTCAGGTTTCCCAGGGGGCACAAGCAGTGCCTTGGAGGGAGCTGGCTACTGTAGGATGGAGGATCCAGGAGACCCAGAATCCTGAGCCGTCAGGCTGACTTTACTGTCTCCTCCAGAGTTCTTGAACCCAGGCGCCTGAGCACCCATTTTCCTCAATGTGTTCTTCATCTGTGGGGGACTAGGAGACACTAATTGCCATCCCAGCAGGACACACACACACACACACACACAAACATACACACACACAACTGGCCTTTACAGGTTGCACAGTGGAGAAAAAGAACAAAGCAGCACATGTCTTACAAAGAGAGAGGCAGTGCCAGGCTCATAGAAGTCAGTGAGGTACAGAGGAGACGTCAGGTCCCCCCAGCTGCCTAGAACCATGGTGAGTGCCAATGAGAGGGCTTTTCTATCATAGCCACAGCCCATCATCCAGCTGAGCCTCACCCCAGAGGTCCATGCCTGTCAACAGTGTTTCTGTTCACCATGTTAGCTCCAGCCTGTTGGCTCCTCTAGTTTTTCCCATTAGGAGCCCTGCGCACCCCACTGCAATGTTCCTGGCCTGCTGGGAATTCCTATTTTAGTCCATTGTCCTCCATCAACTCTGAAAAGGGAGGATTGATTTTGAGGAAATAAGGCAAGTTGCTAAAGGATTTCCAAATGAGTCTTATGTTTGATTTTGGGGTCAGTCTGTGTGGGTTTCAAGACAACATGGTGGCTGATAATGATTTTCAGATAAATATGTTTCATGATCACGAATTGCCTCCCGGAGAAATCTGAAACATGGCAAGCAGCTCGGGAGAGACACTGCAGCAGGTACCATCAGTGCCTTGCTGCAGCCCCCTGGCGGGATTCAGGTCAGTGAACTTGGCCGTGACTCCTATCTGCAGCACCTGCATTGCTTTCTTTTTAAAAAAAAAAAAAAAACAAAAAATCAGTTTCATGCTTCATCTTTCTAATTTCGAACAAAATGTACTAAAAAAAATATGGGTTACGCTTCATAATTTAGACTGTCTCTATTCAGTAATGCTACGTCCTGGTCATGTATTGTTACGGTCATCTTGGAATTGTAGATAGCATATCTGGAATTTTAAACTCTGCAAAGATACTGTACGCATGTCTCGATCATTTGTGCAGGGGAGGTGCCAGGCTGAAGGGAAGGCATGGTAGACATCGCATCATGCTCTCCTTTTATTAGTGCCAGTGCCTACCTTTCTTTGCCTGGCGGCTTTCTCTGGCTGCAGGAGCCTGCTCAGCTGGTGCACCTGTGCTAGACCAGAAGCACCAAGAAGTGAATCCTCCAGAGTGGCCCTCCCCAAGGGGTGAGTGGAGCTGGAGTACACACACCCTGTTCCTTCACTGTGAGCTTTGAGGTGTGCACCTACTCTGACTCTGAGTTACCAGTGGGGCGAGGGTCCACACCTGTAGCAGTAATTTGCTTAGTAACCTTCCCTTTGTTGGTGTTCTTTGCATTCCTATTTCACTTCCACGTTTCCTTAAGGGTGTTTCCTGGAATCACCCAGATAAACTATTTGCACTGAATCCTTGTCCCAGGCTCTGCTTTTGGAGGAACTGCTGTGACCAACTTGTTCCAGGTTGACTGGAACTGAGCCAGTTTTAAAACTGAACGTCTTACATCCTGGCAACTTTCCTCAGTCCCCGGCACACTGTGACGATAGGTCGCCTCATGAGGAACCCGAACGAAGACAGATGTGACACATGAAGTGAGGCAAACGGATCACTGAACTGCTAGTTTGAAAGCCAAGTATCCTTGGCTTTGAGAACAAAAGATAAGACACACACAAGTATAATTTTGTCATATTACCAGGTTCAACAATTTTTATCAGCTCAAAGCCTAGAAGAGAACAGTAGCCACCATGTACAAAGAAGCCATTTCTCTGAGAACAGACACACACACACAACCCCAGGGTAGGATCTGCTGAGTATTGGTGGACACTAGACAGCTGACACCCAGGACTTCCATGACATCTATGTAATTGGCTACCAAGCAAGCAGGCGATGTGCATTCCTAGAAGAAAGTGTCACAGGCACTGTGGGGACATTATAGGTGAGCAGGCGAGGGCATGGGTAGCATGTTGTAGGCACTTGAGGCTCTGACGGGGACAAGCACCAGCCATGCCACTTGAGCCAAAGCCACCTGGGCAGACAGTGAAAATATACCACGTGTCACCACAGTCAGCTGCATTGAGATGAGGCGCTTTGCATTGGGACGCGGCTGTACGCTCAAGACGGCTGGCTCTGAGCCAAGGAGATTTGCAGCATGAACAGGAGAAATCCCACCTTGTTGAGTAACCCTGGGAGGCAGTGCTGTTGAGAGGCTAAAGTCAACGGGCTGGGAGCAGGGTTGGACACACAGGGCAGAGGGGTCCACGGTTGGGGGCTGTAGGCGTGGCCAGGAGCTGCTGCCAAGCCCCTGACCTTGGACAGATCTCTGCAGATCAGATTACCCAGCTGCAAAATGCCACATGCACCCTTGCCCCGGTTATTTTTACACTGGCATTGCAGAGCATGCTATGTTACAGCTGAAAAATGTGTCCATCTTTTTTCTGTTGACTTCTATATCCTCCGCTAGATTGGTAAGAAAAAAAAATCTTCCAGGTGCCATGGCAATGAGCACGTGCCCCATTCCTGGGGTGGCAGTACCCTTACCCCTCATTTCCCAGGGCACTAAAAGTACAGAATGCATTTAAATATGGGGACCACCTGGGGACGTTACAGTGTTCACATAGAGAGATGTGCATTTGGGCATTTGGAATCCTGAATGACAGGTGCTGGGGTGTCATGGACGTTCCAGCCAGACAGGTCAACGGGGCAGCCAATCTCAGGGTGGAGGGGGAAGGCTGTCCCCAGATGGAGGAGACCCCTTTCCTCCTTCCCTCTCATGGGGAGTCCCTGCCAAGGAAGAGAGAAGGGGAACAGTAGCATGGCCCTCAAATAAGGGTAGGGATCGACAGAGGGCAAGTCAAGATCTAGAGGAAACTTCCAGAAACCTTTTCTGACAGCTGTTCCTGGTGAACCAGGGAGAAGGAGGAACCCTTGCTTTTCATGTCTCTGAAGAACAGGTGAAAGCCCACCAGAATCTAGGCTTGGAGGCAGCTAGTCCCTTCATCAGCCACAGTGAGTGGCAGCCCAGGTCAGTGAAGGCCAGGGGATGCCATTCATTTTGCCCGCAGAGAGGGGACTGGCTGGGAAACAGTGGTGCCGGCTGGAAACCGAGGCTGCTTCTGGACAAGTCCAGTGTAACTCTGTCAAACTATGGTGCCAGTTTTCCTGGCACCTGGAAGTGGTCTCAAGCCTGAAGGGCCTCAGAGACAGGGCTGCATCTGCGTGTGGCAGGAGGTTGGGCCCTCAGGGCACTCGGTTGCAGGGACGCCTCTGCTCCACCGGGACAAGGAGGCCCCCAGCATGAGCGCCCTTCTGGCTGTGCGATACCATGTGCTGTTGTGGTCACCTGTACCCATATCATAAACAAGTGTCTGAACAAGCTCAGGGGGCTCACCGTTAGCGCAGAGGGGGCCTCATTAGTGCTAATCTGAGGCCACACCCACAGATGGCAGGACCAAAGCCTCTCCTCTGGAGGCCTTTGGCCATAACTCCTCATCCTGCAAGTCTTGGCTTAGCCTTGACCTTCTCCAGGAAGTCGTGCTTGGTTCTGCTCCTCCCATCTCAAGCCTGGGCTAGATGTCCACCCCCTGTTCTCCCTAGCCAAACCAGACCTCTCCCATCACCACTCCCAAGGGTCAGAATTGCCTGGATCCAATGACTCCAGTGCCTCTTAGACTAAGTCTAAGCCCCCTCCCCGGCTCCAGCCCCTGCTGGAGGTTGCACACTTCTGAGTCTTCCTGAGGCTGGGGCTTGTGCCGGAGCGCACAGGATCCCATGGGTTGGTTTGATAAGCTAAGCGCTCAAGGTCTTCCCAAAGTCTGTGGAGCTTCACACTAAGGTTGGGACAGAATTTGATGGGGAGAGATTAAGGCCTTGAAGGAGGGGCTTTCCAGGGTAGAGAGATTCAGCCTGAGATCCCAAGCTGGTGGGGTCCCTTGGTGAGGTCCAGACCCACCTCCAGGGGAGTCTGTGGGGCAGAGGAGACTGGGCAGCTCCATGCCAGCCATTAGGGACTCTGAGGCCACAGCACTCCAGTCCCCACGTGGGCACCACACCGTGGGCTTGAGGGCGAGAAGCCGCCAAGGGAGCCTGTCTGAAGTGTCCATTCATTCATTTCACCAAACAAATCTGGCCTCCCGCTGGCCAGAGCTGCCATTCCCAAAGGCAGAGCAGCCAAGCATGGTTCTTTGTTGCAAAAAGATACCTCTCTTCCACAGCATGGCATGGTCCAAGAGGGACCCCTGATCCCATGGTGTGACCTACACAGAGGTGCCTCCCTAGTGCCTCAGTACAAGTGATGCAGTTCGCATTACCCAATTCCTAGAAGTGTGTGAATTAGGTAAGGTGTTGTCTGGCAGGCGTCTTCGCTGACTTCTAGGTGACCATGTCTATTCTTTTAGGACTATTTTTGCACAGACTGCCACTTTAAATCTAACACTTCAACTCACAAGATGTCTCCCCTGGCCCTGCCACCACCTCTTCTCAGTTAGAGAGCCACTAATGATCGGATCGGCAGGCCAGTACTAGTACGTACTAAGGAAGCTTCCTAGCCGAAACAAAAGTCCCACGAGCAACTCTTCTGTAAAGTGTTGGGAAGGATGGTTCTCCAGTTGGCTTTTAAGTGGGATGCAGGGGGTCCTGGGCTGTTACCATGGAGACAAGAGCCTGTCCTCCAAGCACCAGACTTGCTGGTGTCTATGTGCCTGTGCCAGCCTGCAGGCCTGGTTACTTATGGTCACTGGGTTCTCTCACCCACCCTTTTATTTGAGTGGGCATTGCTGTGTCCTCTCCATGCCCACTCTGGTCTAGCTACAGGGAGAGCTCAGGCCTCCACTGTGCCCTCTCCCCAGCCCCGCAGCAGTGGGCCCAGGACTGCCTGAATGGGCAGAAAGGAACCACTGAACCACTTGAGATCCACTCCACCACCCTCACCCTCTTATTTCATAGGTGAGGAAACCGAGGCCCAGATGGGGGGCAGGGACTGGTCTAAAGTTGCATGGCTGGATGGTAGTAAAGTTGGGATTGAACTCAGGCCTCCTAATTGCCAGGCCAGGGCTTTTTCTAGTAACTGATATATTGGCTACAGCTCCAAAAGCTCCCCAGACCAGGCCGACACGGCTCCACCCATCCCTTCCCTCCGCCCAGCCTCCCCTCACCCAGCTACACATAATTCGGGTTATAGCAGAGCATATTGAACTCCAGATTCTCATCCCAGTGCCGCAGAAGCACAAACAGCTGGCGGGCAGCAGCCTTGAGTGTGCCCTGCGTGCGGCCCTCAGGTACTTCCTGCTGCTCCAGCCATGAGTTGGCCTTGGCGGCCACCAGCTCCCACTCAGTGAAGTAGGAGGCCGAGCTGTGCTCCAGCCATGCCAGCCCCACCACCGTGGCCCATAGCTTCCCAGTGTGCTCCAGCTTGCCCTCCGCTGGAGGCTCCAGGGAGAAGCTGTCATAGGAGGGGTGCCGAGGCGGGGGGCTGGTGCACAGCTGGGGACTCGGGGTCTTGGACTCAGACAGGCGGGCGGTGAGGGACACTCGGTGGCAGGTGAAGGGGGAGGTCCACTTGAGCTTCTCCATGGGGATGTGCGTGGCCTCACAGAAGGCTTGGTTGAGTAGGAAGGCTCCGGAGGCCAGCTGCAGAGACACCTGTGTGTGGGGAAGCCCCTCAGTGGGCCTCATATGTTTTAGCCCGGGAGCCCCAGGCCATGCAAAAGTCTGGTTTCATGTTGCCCGCCCCACCCTGCCTGCCTGGGGGATTTTCAAGAGACTGAGCAACTGAGCACCTCTGGCCTCTATCCTGCAGACACTTCACACAGATCACTCTCCCAGCCCAGGTCAACATCTTCAGTCCATATTTGCCTCTTGTCCTAGGTGGGTGGGCCCAGCTCGACCATTGGGAATGTCCCCGCCAGGCAGTGAACTCTGGCAGCTCACCTTCCTCTTTCTCCCTGGGTACCCATCAGCTTCCAAGTCCCAACAGGTCTGCATTCTAAATCACTCTGCAATCCATCACATGCTTCCTCACGTGTTTCCTGCCTGCCCTTTCCTCCTCTCCCCCCACACCCAATCCATCTGTCCTACCTACAGAGGGATCTCTACCTGGCATGGATCACACACGTTTTGGAGGCTCAGTTTGACGACTTCAATGTCTCTTAGACTAAGTCCAAAATATGATTAGCAAAGCTCTGCACCACCTAACCCTGGTTTGTCCTTGACCCTTACCCTCTCAAACTGCATCCCCAGCTGCCAAGCTCTCTCGCTCCTCTGGAAGCCTTTGGCCATAACTCCTCCCTTGACCTTCTCCAGGAAGTCATGCTTGGTTCTGCTCCTCCCATCTCAAGCCTGGGCTAGATATCCACCCCCTGTACTCCCCAACCAAACCAGACCTCTCCCATCACCACTCCCAAGAGTTAGAATTGCTTGGTTCCTTGCCTGGATCCTATTAGACACTTAGCACCATGAGTGTAGAAACTACGCTTGTCTAGTTCCAGGTTGTCTCTCCAGGGTCTAGTATTGGGCCTGACTCAATAAATACCTGTTGAGTGAAAACATGCATAGTGCTCACTTGCCCTGGATATTTGGGAATTCCAAATATTATGCACTTGGGTCTTCAGGGACAGGAGAGATATGCAGTGATGCTCAAACTGTGCCCCTCCTTCAAGCATCCTCTGTTTCCCAAGCCCCGAGGGGCCCCAGATAGAGCAGGGGCAGTCTCCCTTGCTCCTTAATTCAGAGAAGCCCACTCCAGACCTGAGCCTCTCGCCCTGCCACAGCATGCTGGGGTGTCTGTAGACCCAGTTGCTAAACATGGTCCATGTCCCTGGGATGTTAATTTTATTCACTTATGAGTCATTTCAAAGCTTATTTTTATGTACTGAAAAACAGATACACATAGATGCATGGAGTAGAATGCAAAATTCCCACGAATTTTTAAGGTAAAGATAGCAGACTGCAAAGAATTTTCGTGATGCTGGTGCTGGCTTCTAGCAATATCCCTAGGCCTCTGGGCCGGGGAGATTCATGCAAACTCCCTCCGCCCTGCATAGTTCTTGGGTGGGAAGCTCTAGGAAGCTTCAGAACTCAGGGGATCTGAGCTCCAAGACCAAGGCCTTCTTCTGTTTAAGGAAATGGAGAGGAAGGCAGGGGATCATAGGAAGGCCTTGCTGCTGAGTGGAGCGGAGGGAGATGGACACTGGGTCAGGGCACTCACCAGCGGCACATAGTCGAAGCTCTGGCTTCCGGAGGTCGACTCCATAGCTTTGATCGGTGTCTTGCTCAGGAACCCCTTGGCTGCTCGCGTCAGTAGCCTGGACTTGTTGAGATTTAGCCTGTGCAGGTAAAGTCAAGTGGCCCTGGGCATCCCAACCTCCAGTGCCCACCCAGAAGCCCCTGAAAGTCAGGGTCAGAAGGGATGCAACAGATGCCTCCGTCCAGTGTCCTTATCTGACAGCTAAGGAGTCAGAAGCCTGGAAAGCTGGGGAGAAGCAACTGCCCTAAGTCAGTCAATGAGTTAGTAGCAGCCGGGCCTCGGAAGAGGTTAGTGTTCTTCTGTTGATCCTCTTTTTTTTGTTTCCAAGACGGTGTCTCACTCTGTCCCCTAGGCTGGAGTGACACGATTGTAGCTTACTGCAGTGTCAACTTCCTGGGCTCAAGCGATCCTCCCACCTCAGCCTCCTGGACTACAGGCACACACCCAAGTCTGGCTAATTTTAAAATTTTTTGTAGAGACAGGGTCTCACTGTGTTGCCCAGACTGGTCTCGAACTCCTGGCTTCCAGTGATCCTCCCACCTCGGCCTCCTAAAGTTCTGGGATTACTGGTGTGAGCTACTGCACCTGGATCATGCCCCTCTTTTACTGTCACATTCTTGTCCAGCCCAGTGGTCAGAGAGCTTTACGCCAGCCCTCCCACGGGTACAAATCCCCCTTCAAAGTGGGGATTTGAGGTAGGGGGATACCTGGGAGACAGTCATCTCTCTGGGCAGGAATGCCTTTTTCACACCTGCCTAAATGTCAGGCTGAACCTGCCTTTGGCCTTCCAAGTCAGGGAAAACCCCAGGGACCACCCCGGGAAAATGGGTGGCCGGAGAGTGTATCTTTATTAGAAATCCCACCTACCTGGATCCAAAGAGATTCTCTGGGGCCTTCATGGAAGAAAGAGTATTTGAGGCCAGGCTGTGCAGGGGACCTGGAGAGCCACAGAATGACAGAGTTGAGACCTGAAGATGACCCTGTCCAACTGCTCACTGACCAACTGGGGAAACAGAGGCCCAGAGAGGGGCAGAGGCCTAGCTAAGCTCCCAGGGACCGGAGCTAACCATTACGCTGTGGAGCTCCTTCTGCTCCAGTTGGCGTGGGGCGGGGTGAGATTATGTCTGCATTTAAAAAGCTGGCCTCCAAGTTTCCTTGGCCGGCAGCCCCTGGGATCTTCTGGAAAGTTACTTGTGGGGACAGTGACAGCTTCACTCAGCTCCGCTCCTTCCCAAATGAGGACACTGAGTTGACCTCCTTGGCACGTTGCTAGAGGACTCTAGGCAGAGTGGAGTGGCAAAACGGTCCCTCAGCAGGGAACTGGGAAGCCTGATCCAGGTCCAGCTCTGTCACCGATGTGCTCTGTGACCTTGGGCAAGTCACCTCACCTCTTCGCACCTGTTCCTCATCTTTCAATTGGGGATAATCCTATTCCTCATGCAGAGGGCTGTTTTGAGGACTCCGTGAAGCCCTGAGGACTCTCTTGATGCTAAGACACTCTCCTGACCCCAGGACGAATCCCTGTCACCATTTTGATGGAGAGGCAGCGCCGCCTGCCCACTCACCTTCAGAAGTGGCGTGTTTCTCACGGCCAGGGAATGTGGCCTCGCTGACAGGAGCAGTGGGACCTGCCTCCGTGTCTAGGACAGAGAAGCCAGTGAGGCCAGACCTTTCTCCTCCCGTCCCCCCCGGGAGAGTGATGGTCTAATTCACGGTGCCTGTGGGTGGGTTGGGGAACAAGGCTAGGGTTTCCACCCCTGTTCAGATGAGCCTTCATCTTCCACAGATATAACCGTTGCTCCACCATAAGATCAGACAGGCCTGTGTTCAAATCCTGACCCCGGCCACCACCACCACCACTGATCAGCTGTGGGGATTTGGCAAAATGACTTTATAAATTTTGATTGCAAATTGGGGATAACGTCATGTATCTCAGAGTGTTGTAAAGATTAAATGAGATAATACGCAGATAGTGCTGAGTCCATTGCTAAGCACTCAGTAGGGCCCTGGACTGTGGACCCTGTCTCAGAAAAAAAAAAAAAAAAGTCAGGAATGTGGGCATAAATCAGAGAACAATTTCAAGGAAGTGATTTGTGGCCAGTGCGGTGACCCAAGCCTGTGATCCCAGCACTTTGGGAGGTTGAGGTGGTGAATGACCCGAGGTCAGGAGTTCACGATCAGCCTGGCTAATATGGTAAAACCCCATCTCTACCAAAAATACAAAATTAGCTGGGCGTGGTGGCGGGTGCCTGTAGTCCCAGCTACTTGAGAGGCTAAGGCAGGAGAATGACTTGAATGCGGGAGGTAGAGGTTGCAGTGAGCCAAGATTGTGCCACTGCACACCAGCCTGGGCGACAGAGTAAGACTCCACCTAAAGGAAGAAGGAAGGAAGGAAGGAAGGAAGGAAGGAAGGAAGGGAG
>NW_016107330.1:10571200-10591452 GCF_001604975.1 Cebus imitator | reverse complement strand
GAAGGGAGGGAAGGAAAGGAAGGAAGGAAGGGAAGGAAGGAAGGAAGGATGGAAGGAAGGAAGGGGGGAGGGAGGGAAGGGAGGGAAGGAAGGAAGGGGGGGAGGAAGGGGGGGAGGGAGGGAGGGAGGGAAGGAAGGGAAGGAAGGAAGGAAGGATGGAAGAAAATAAAGGATTTATGATTTTGATGGAAGCCCTGGGCCACCGAAAGCTAAGCTTTGGAGAAAGGAAGGTATAGATCGGCAATTTCCCGAAGACTGGAAGCTCAGCTTGGCTCTGGGATGGAGCTGGTTCTCCTGGGATTTAGAGGCCAAAGAGACCAAGAAGTTGGCAGAACGCTTTGATTCTGAAGAGTTCCTCACACTGTGTTCTGTTTTTGTTTTTGTTTTAAAACCCATCAATGTCTGTGAGCACTTTCTAGGACCTGGAATAAAAGCTTCTTATGGTCTGGGTGGCTGGGCTCGTGGCCAGGTGGGACCTCTGATGTCTTCACCCTGCACAGCAAAAGGCGGGAGATCCTCACTGTGCATGTGAGGGTACCTAGAAAGGGGTTAGGATGAGTACAGCAGTGAGGCTGTCTTTAGAGAGACAGAAAGACACATCCATGCAGGACACAGAGGGTTAAAGCCATCCTCGGAACTAGTGCAAGGTCAAGAAAGGTCAAATGCTGGCTCTTCAAGGAGCAAGCTGCAGGCACAATGAAACCAGGTGACGGCTCAAAGGAGGCTGCTGGGAATCCTGAAAGAAACAGATGGTGGGACCCAAGCAGATGGGACTGCCTCTTCGTTCTTCGCTTTTTCCCTTGTTTATTAAGTTTCCTGGCAGTTGGTGCCTCGGAGGACTCAGAGGCTGGAGGCAGGGTCAGCAGACCTTGGAAGGGGAGGGGAGGCGGTGCCACTCCCTGGCAAAGAGAGAGCTGTGTCAGTGGTGGTGTGCTGGGGTCCTACTGAGCCCCTCTGTGCCTCTTAGGCCTCAGGGAGCCTGGCTCAGCCCAGGGCCTGCCTAAGCCCGCAGTGCAGACTCAGAGAGAGGCCCTGGGGCCTTGGACAGGAGGATGCGGTAACCTCAGGGGCCCAGGCTTCCGAAAGTGCCCGAGGTGGCTCTTACTTAGGGTCTGAAATTTGCCATCTCCTGCGGCCGAGTCTTTTCCAAGCATGGTCTGCGACCGTCTGAAGCCAGAAGAGGTGCCCCTCCACTGCTGGATCAGGGTCCGAGAGCTCACCATCCACGGATCTCCTTCACGGAAGACAAAGGGAAGCGGGTGGTTGGGTACAAATGTGCCAGTCCTTGGCCTCTCCCCCAAGGCTGACAGGAATGATTCTGTCTTCAATCTCTCAATTATCCAAAGGCAGGAAGGCATTATACAAGGTAAGACCATGAACTTTAGAGTCAGAAAGACCCAGTGTGAGGCCTAGCCCCATCTGTTTCCAGCTGGATGGGTGCAGACCCCACTGAGCCACGGTCTGCTTATCTGGAAAACGGGGATAATGATATCTACCTTGCCGGGTTGATACTATGAGAGAATGTTCAAGAAGCCACAATGTTTTCTAGGAAGTTAAAAGCCCAGTTTTCTCAGGAACACTCTGTTCTTCTCTGTTTACTGTCTCAGAGACCCATGTCCCAACTCATTGCAATCCTACTTTTAAGAATTAATTAACCCTGAGGAGATAACCAGACAGATGCACAGAGATCTTACCCCTCCCACAGGGCAGGCCCCTTCAATCCCAGGGCATCACCAAGAGGGGTGGATGGAAAAGAGATGACGTGGCAGCACCTTGGGCTGTGCAGGGTGGCTCATGTCTGTAATGTAAGCACTTCAGGAGGCTGAGATGGGAGGATCACTTGAGCCCAGGAGTTCAAGATCAGACTGGGTAACATATCGAGACCCTATCTCTACAAAAAAAATTTAAAAATTAGGTGGGTGTGGTAGCGCGTGCCTGTAGTCCCAGCTACTTGGGAGGCTGAGGTGGGAGGATCACTTGAGCCCAAGAGTTCAAGATTGCAGTGAGCTGTGGTTGTGCCACTGCACTCTAAGCTGGGCAACAGAGCAAAACTCCCTCAAAGAAAGAAGAAGAAGAAGTTACAACATTCTAAAGTATGTTTTAGGGAACTCCTCCATTCTCAGAGAACGCTAGTCTATAAGTTTTCCCTTAAA
Organism: Cebus imitator; assembly: GCF_001604975.1. Taxonomy (NCBI): domain Eukaryota; kingdom Metazoa; phylum Chordata; class Mammalia; order Primates; family Cebidae; genus Cebus; species Cebus imitator. The sequence goes on along the minus strand of NW_016107330.1, from coordinate 10,589,299 downwards.
AATTAGAGTTGTTTGGGGAATAAGTTTTGGAGAAGCTGCATACTGTAGCCCATTCTCTGAGCCTCTTGATGTATATTAACATATTAAAGGCTCTGAGAAGTTCTGCAGTAAAGAAAGCTTTTCGGCTTTATCTAATCCAGTGGTTCTTAACTGTATTTCCTAATCTGGTATTCTCTATTTTTATTCTGGATGGCTATTCATAGGACATGAAACTAGAGTTCTAGTTTCTTGGAACACAGTTGGGGAAGTGCTGATCCAGCTCTTAGGGGTCTCTGGGACTTTGGTTAAGATATGGGCCAGGTCCTTGACTTCCCTGGCTGTGGCTACAGATGCTAACAGGCTGGTCAGAGAAGGGTGGAAGGAATGGTCATCCTTGCAACATGAGTAAGGCAACAGCCTGATAAAATGGCCACTCCATTGCTTGAAATGACAGCAGTTGAGGAGGGTGGGATGGATAGCTGATCATTTTGATACCACAGATAAGAAAAGGGGAACAGGTATAATTAGGGAGGACATATTTTATTTCCAAACACAATGCTTTCTGGAGGTCGGCTTAAAAAAAAGAAAAGAGGGCAGGGGATGGGTGACCACAAACGACAGGGAAATGTAACTTAAAACAAAAAAAGCACAAATAGTTCATAAACACAAAAAGTATCTCAATAAAAAAAAAAACGACAAAAGAGAGCTTCTCTTCTCAAATATGGCAGTGTTTAGAAAGATAAACAATATTCAGTATTGGAGAGGATGGACATTGGAATAGTGTTTGGGGTGGTGAGGGGGCAGTTTGGTAACATACACGGAAATTTTAAATGGGCATCCTCTTGACACGGCAGTCCTACTTCTAAGAATTAATTAACCCTGAGGAGATAACCAGACAGATGCACAAAGATGTTCTTTACAGTATCATTTACAATAACCAAACGGGGAATAACCTAAAGGTCTAAATAGATTTTAAAAGGTTGCAATAAATTTTCGGAGGCAGTAGAAAGGAGTGGGAGAGAATGCATAATCCAGAGCCAGGGCAATGAATGTAAAGCCTGGCTCCAGCCCATCGTGGCTGTGAGACCTTAGGAAAGTGACTTCTGCCTCTGTTTTCCATCTCTAAAATGGGGATGATAAGTGTCTAGTTTGTAGAGCTGTTTTGAGGATTAAAGAATTGAAAATATATACAAAGTGCTTTGGAACACTAATTGGCTATTCTGAGGACGGCAGCTCCCTCTAGGGGAATATGCTACAGCTATTAAAATATATAGATTCAGTTCATGGAGTGACACTTTCTGCACTCATATTTTGTAAAATATAGCACATATTAGAATAATCCAATTCATGTAAAATGATCTGTCTTTTGATTTCTCTACATGTTGATATCCATAGAAAGAAGTCTGGAAGGATGGTCACAATAAGCAAGTAACTAATATACACTCTTGGATGACTGTCCGTCTTAGTTATTTTTTAAATTTTATATCTTTTGATAGTTTGGAATTTTCTATAATGAGCACATATTGTCCCAATTGAAGAAATGCAATAAAAATCATTTTCATGTGGTAGAGAAAAGGGAGTGGGGTGATTTCACAGTTTCTGCAGAGCAGTGGGATGAGGCCCCGGGGCTCCCACTCCCCGGCAGCCAAATCATCCACTGGGGGTCTTTCTGCTTCTAGGCTCTGTCTCACACCCCTCCCTGTTGGTCTGTGGTCCTTTGTATCTCAGCCCCATCCCCCAGTCCACAGGGGCTGCTTGGCTCCCAGGAGTGCCCTGCCGCTCACCTGCCTTACCAGAGCTGGGGTACTCCACCATGGTGGGCAGGTACCTGCTCTTGCTCACATCCACAGGCACGAAGGCTGTGTATTTGCTGATGATGTTGCAGGCTTTGCTGGTGTGCACAGCGTTCACCTGGTAGCGGCGGTTGGACCCTGTGGAGGGAGAAACTGAGGTCACTGTGTGGACTCAGAAAGTCTTCCCTGACACAGAAGCGTTGGAAGCTAAAAGCGGGGCTCAACCAGTGGTCCCCATCTTTGGGGTTAAGTCTTTACAATCAAGAGTTTGCCAACTTGCTAACTATATATATATATTTTTTAAAACCACCATCATTTCACGTCATCATTTCACAAAATAAAGGATATTTTAATGTAAAAATGTAAGCCATTGTCTCAGAATAAAAGACAGATACTTCCTTTAAATAACCATAGTTTTATTTTTAAAAACACTCAACCCGGTATGTTGTCTGTATTTTGTACTTTAATTTTGCAGATGTCTAATGGGAACGTTGCTGTAAAACTTCATAGGTCCGCTGGCTGCGGAATGGGGACTACTGATCTGACCCATTTAACTGCTGAGGACATTGCAAATCAGAGGAGACTGGTGAGCTTAGGGTCACATAGCAAGTTAGGAATGGATCTGAGATCTGGACTCAGGGTGGCCTGACCCCAAAGCCCAATCCCTTCCCTTTGAACAGGTGAGCAGTGTTGGTGGCTTGCTGCCTCCAGAAGGCTGAGTGAGGAGCCAAGATGAAGGGTAGACAAGTGCTTTGTAAACTGTAAGGTGGAAGAAAGTAACACATACAATACAAAAATGCAAGTAAAATATAAACAAAATAATATTATTATAGAAATAAAGCAGAAACCCACAACAAAGAAATGATATAACCGTTCTCTATTTATATTTCTATTCTCCAAGTGTGTTCCATCAAGATCCCACCAGTCACTTTCTCAGTGAAGTCCGCCCCAATTCCTGTACTAAATTAGCTCCCCTACATCTCTGTTATACAATCTCTTGGATCCGTGTCTTTTTTCTTAATAGCACTTAGGACAAATGCACTCAATTAATTATCTGTGTAATGATTTGATTAATGCTGGCTTCCCTGCTAGTTTGTCAAGCACTCATGGGTAAGAAAGAGATGGAGATTGCTTTTTCACTGGGCTGTTCAGCTGCGTTTACCGGGCCCAGTGGGAACCTGGCCCCCACAGATCCACAGTAAATAAAGGCATGATGAGTGAGTGCGTGGAGCCCCTGGACTGGGGGCGCTGGGGAAAGGTGTGGGCTGTGGCCATTGTTCTGTGTCTGGAGCCCTACAGGGGTTGCTGCAGGAGAGAAGCACTAGGAAATGCGGGGCCCGTAGGAGAGAGGAATGAGGCGGGAGAGAAGAGGAGGGATCACTGCATGGGGGTGGAAGAGCCCAGGGATGGGGAGAGGGTCACTTACTCGGAGGCAGGGGGAAGAGGGTGGATCTTGGAGGGAATGGAATGGAGCCCTGGGCTGTGAGTGTGTAGGTTGGTAGGTGGGTGTGACGGGAAGGGCGATTGTGAGTGAGGGAAGGCACCTGCAGGCTGCGGTGTGAGGTGGAGTGGGGGAACAGTGGGCTGTGGGGAGACGAAGGGGGCTAGAGCCAGAGAATAGGTGCTGATCCTGGGGCGGGGGTAGGGAATGAGCCAAGGCACTGAGCACAATGGGGAGGGGGCGGGGCCTGGAGGCCGGGTAGGCGAGTGGGTGGGACAGTGGGCGGGGCTGTGAGGAGGGGCGGGTCCTGGGGGAAGTGGGCGGGCACAGGGTGGGGGCCGGGACAGGGAAGGAGGTGGGACGACCATGGAGGTGGGGACGGGCCATGGCAGGGGGTAAGGGGTGGGCGGGCCACAGGGGATGGGCAGGGCACTGGGAACGGCTGTGATGAGGGGATGGGGCGAGAGTGGGGCCCGGGGCGGGGAAGGAGGTGGGAGGGTCATAGGGAGAGTGGGCGGAGCACTGGGCGGGGCTGTGAGGAGAGGGTGGGGCAGGACCCAGGAAGGAGGTGGGCGGACTACGGGGGGCTGGAAGGATCACGAGGGGTGGGTGAGGAAGGGGGCGCGGCTGTAGGGGGGCGGGTCTTCTGGAGGCGGCCCGCGGCGCTCACCAATCTCTATCTCGCCCTCGCGTTCCGCCAGCTGTTCGAAGTCGCGGATGATGGCGCGGGCAGCCAGGTGGTGGAAGGTCTCGCCCCACAGGTCGGCATCGCGCGCGCTGCTCTGCTCCGGGCTGGGGGACCCCAGCTCGAAGCTCACCTCCCACTGCAGGCGTTTGCTGTCGCGCAGGCCTTTGACCAGAGCCTTGCCGACTACCGGGCCCGGGGTGGCGGGCCTGCTGGGACTGGCTTGCTCCTGGGACTCGGCTGGGGGCTCCCAGTCCGAGGACAGCTCTCTTTCGAAGACAGAGGGGTGATGGGACGGCTCTGCGGGCAGAGGGACAAGAGGGCCAAGCGCTGACCTGGGGGACAGACGGCCAACTCCCAGGGAACATCATCCCTCCCCAGGGAGCAGATACTCCTAAGCAAGTACAACCCCCTCCATCTCCCCAGGGAACAGACAACTCCAACTCCTTTCCGAGGACAGCTGGGGGTGAGGGTGGCATGGGCTTGTCCCCAGGGAGGACAGATCCACCTCCCAGGAGGCCAATGGCTGAGGGGGCCAGACAGGATGGGGTGGGACAGGGGCACAGAGAACGGAGCTGCAGCCTTACAGGCCACCCAAGAACCAGGGTGATTGGGGAAGCGTGGGATTGGTGAGGTCCTCAGAAAGGGGTGAGCCGCAGCAGACCCCAAGGGGACAGACCCAGGCATCTGCCCTGTGGGCCTGCCATCTGAAGTTGAACCACAGCCAAGGATTCTTCCCTGTCCCCAGTCAGGTCCTGAACCCTGTGGTCACTTACCCAGATCTCCCGGGCTTTGGCTGTTAGAGGCAGCCTTCAGGCTGGACCCAGGATCCTGCTCCCTCACAGGGCTCCAGGCCTGGGTCTCTTGGCCCCCGGTCAGGAAGGGCTGGCAGCCTTGGGGCAGCAGAGAGGGTCTTCGGGCCCCTGGACCACGGAGCTTGGGGCCCTGGTTCAGGTCCTGACCACTGTTCAGTAAGGGCTAGGGATAGAAGAGGAGAATGGGAGGAGGAGGAGGGGGAGAAGGAGGGGGAGGGGGAGGGGAAGGGGACAGAGCTCCTGGTGGCTGGACACTCCTTCCTTCTGCCCCCACCCCCCGCCCTCCCGCCACCACCAGCTCTCACCTGGGGCACGGCAGCTCCTTCTGGGCACTGCCCCTCCAGTACTCAGGGACACATGACCTAGTGTCCATTACTCATGAGAAACATCAACAGTAATAATCCTAAGCCGTGGATAAACTCCAAACCATGGAAAGCCATGGAAAATCACACACCATGGATAATTCTAAACCCACTTTTTTCTTCTTGCCATAAAGTTTAAACTTTTTTTGTGTATAGTTAAAATTATCAACCTTTTTTCCTTATGTCTTCCCATATGCCATACTTAAAAGGTCTTTCTCACTCAAAAAATATTCTAGAATTTTTGGGATTTCATTTTGTTTGTTTGTGTGTTTAAATCTTTGATTTACATGAAATTTGTTTTGGACTAAGGAGAAAGGAATCCGCTTTTTCTTGATTTTCCAAATGGTACCAATCTCACCATTTACTGAATGTGGTTTTTCCATCTGAATCCCTGCAGTTTAGTCAGTTTCCTACCTCTATCCCAACAAAGCTTTCATGCACAGTTGGTTTTATTTATGGACTTTCTGTTCTGTTTTGTTGATTTAATCTATCTATTCTTGTGCTGGTACAAACAGACATGAAAAGGCAAGGGATAAATGGAGAAATACATTTGTCATAGACATAACAAAGATCATTTTCAAGAAGCTTTTATAAATCACTGGGGGAAAAGACAAACTTTTTTTTTTTTTGAGCTGGAGTCTCGCTCTGTTGCCAGGCTGGAGTGCAGTGGCACAGTCTCAGCTCACTGCAACCTCCGCTTCCCAGGTTCAAGCGATTCTCCTGCTTCAGCCTCCTGAGTAGCTGGGACTACAGACACGCACCACCGTGCCCAGCTAATTTTTGTATTTTTAGTAGAGATGGGGTTTCACAATGTTGGCCAGGATGACCTCAATCTGTTGACCTCATGACCTGCCCGCCTCGGACTCCCAAAGTGCTGGGATTACAGGCATGAGCCACCATGCCTGGCCGAAAAGACAAACTTAATAGAATAATGTGTTAAGGGTATTTGCAGGCACTTTATAGCAAAGTATCAAATAAACCCATGAAAAAATGCTCAGTCTCATGAAAACTTTAAGCAATGTAAATTAAAACAAGTTTATGACTTTTTTCCATCTTGCAGATTGGCAAATATTTAAATGTTTGATGGCACACCTGTGGTCAATGGAAAGACAGAGTCTTTCATGGACTGTCAGTGCTAACGTAAGTGGGTACACAGTTGTAGGAGAACAATTTAGCAATGTGCTCTCAATGGAAATGCACAAGCCCTTTGGATCTGGCAATTCCACTTTCAGGAATTTGATCTTGTGAAAATACACAGGAGCGCAACAATTGATATGCAAGTACTGTTTGTTGCGGTATTGTTTGTAAAAGTAAAAATCTGGAAACTGTCGAAATCAGTTGGGGTTGGCATCAGTCGAAGTTGGCAAATAAGTTCTGGTATAGCCCATGCAATGGAAGGTCACACAGCATTGAAAATAAAGAAGTAGCTTTCTTCATGCCAAAGTGAAAAGATGTCCAAGATAAAATTTATTTTAAAATAGCAAATTATGATTGTTCTGTATCTTCATTGTGGCGATGATTACATGACCATATACGTTTGTCAAGTCTCAGAACTGTTCACCAAAAAGGGTAATTAAATTCACTTTTTAAATAAATATAGTGCACTGTTATTTATTTTTGAAAAGTGAATTTAAAAGACCTTAGAAAAGTAAGTTGGAGAGCAGCTTGTATATGTGATTATCAAAAATACACACATGTACTGTGTATGTGTTTTTATGTGTCATATTAATATTTCTAGAAGGAAACACTCAAAACTAAGTGGGTCTGGGAACAGGGAAGGGGGGCTTTTATTTGTACTTTATACCTGACTGAATTGTTTGAGTATTTTTCTTGCAAACACTGAGTATATACCGCTTTTGTAATTGAAGAATATTAAATTAATTAAAAACGAATTTCGAGCCTCTGGGACCATATACATCCCCTGGCAGGGGGAGGGGCTGAGGAAGTAAAGTCACTGTCAGGTGCAACAGAGTCTTTTTGGCCAATGAACAGTTAACCATGGGGGCTTTTCCATCCCTATCAAGTATTTATTAGGAGGGGGACTGTGCCTCCCCGTTAAATGGGGGCTGCCTTTCTGTCTTTCTGAGCCAGAGGTCCTAGGAATGGTACAAGGATGTGGGAGAAGGAGGGGACTGGTCACTCCCAGGATGACCCCAGCCAGGGCTGCTAAGCCCCAGGGGATCCCTACCTTCCACTCCTTGCCCAAACACCAGGCTTCCCCTAGCCTTGCTTCACCATCAACACCACACCAGGTCACAGAGAGCAACTGAAGCTGGTAAGGTTTCCATAGCAACAGATGAGTCTAAGATCCAGGCTTTCACCCAGCCAGAGGGTGCATGGAGTGTGTGTGTGTGTGTATGTGTGTGCATATAGAAGTGTGTTGTGTGTGCATGCATAAGAGAGAATCAGGTTGGGGAAGAAGCCAGGCAGGATGGGGGTGAGAGATAAGCAGAGATGAGTCTCAATAGCTAAGGAGCATGCAGGAAAGAAGTAAAGGGGCACCAGCCTGTCCAGAGCTCTCACCAAGTAGCACTGCCAGCAAAGGATGGCTGCTGTGTGCCAGGTGCTGGGCCAGGCACTGCGTCTTTTATCAGCCAATGCCTGGAAGAGTCCTCCACTTAGAGTTGGCTCTCAATACCTATCTTTTGATGGATGGCAGCTCATCATGTGCCTGAGCTACTCTCCCCATTTGGTAGATGAGGCAGCTGGGGCTCGGAGAGTTGAGTGACATGTTTGAGGAACAGAGGCAGCCAGACGGCAGAGCCAGTTGCCTTCCGATTGCATCAAGTGGTCCCTCACTAAGGACAGAGAAGGACCCCCAGGGATAAGATGGCAGTGTCCCTACCCTTAGAGAATGGGCTTATGTGTAAGTGGAGGCAGGGAGGGATGGGGGTGGTGGTTAGAAGTGGGAGGGGGCATTCAGGGAGAGCGAAAGCCTGCTTTTATGGAACCACAGCCTTACAATGACAGATCTACATAAAGCCCATTCTTTTGTTTGTTTGTTTTGTTTGGGACAGGGTCTCTTTCTGTCACCCAGGCTGGAGTGCAGTGGTGCCGTCTCAGCTCACTGCAACCTCTGCCTCCTGGGCTCAAGTGATCTTCCTGCCTCAGCCTCCAGAGTAGCTGGGATTACAGGCATGTGTCACCACGCCCTGCTAATTTTTGTATTTTTTGTAGAGACAGGCTTTTGCCATGTTGCCCAGACTGGTCTGGAACTCCTGGGCTCAAGCAGTCTGCCTGCCTTGGCCTCCTAAAGTGCTGAGATTACAGGCATGAGGCACTGTGCCCGGCCAAGCCCATTCTTCATAAAATGGATTAAACCACAATTTGGTTTAGGACAATGGTGCTCATCCAGGCGATTGTGCTCCCCAGCGGACATTTGGCAATGTCTGCAAACATTTTTGGTTATCATGGTGCTGTTCCTGGCCTCTAGTGGGAAGAGGCCAGGGATGCCACCAAATGTTCCACAGCGCACAGAATTGCCCCTATGATATAAAATTATCATGTCCATGGTGCTGAGGCTGAGAGACCCTGGCCTGGCAGGACAGTGGGTGACCACTCCTACTGTGGCTTTCTAACTCTCAAATTCTCTCTGCTGCCAGGCATGGTGGCTCACCTCTGTAATCCCAGCACTTTGGGAGGCTGAGGCAGGCAGATCACTTGAACCTGGGAGTTCAAGACCAGCCTGGGCAATATGGCAAAACCCTGTCTTTACTAAAAATACAAAAATTAGGCCGGGCATGGTGGTTCATGCCTGTAATCCCAGCACTTTGGGAGGCTGAGGTGGACGGATCACCTGAGGCCAGGAGTTAGAGACCAGCCTGGCCAACATGGTGAAACCTTGTCTGTACCAAAAATAGAAAAATTAGCTGGGCATGGTGGCATGTGCCTGTAATCTCAGCTACTCAGGAGACTAAGGCAGGACAATCGCTTGAACCCAGGAGGCGGAGGTTACAGTGAGCTGAGATCGTGCCATTGTACTCCAGCCTGGGCAACAAGAGTGAAACTCCATCTCAAAAACAAAACACAAAAAAAAACCAAAACAAAAATTAGCCAGATGTGGTGGTGCATGCCTGTAATCCCAGCTACTTGGGAGACTGAGGCATGAGAATTGCTTGAACCCAGGAGGTGGAGGTTGCAGTGAGCAGAGATGGCACCACTGCACTCCAGCCTGGGCAACAGAGCAAGGTGCTATCTCAACAAACAAACAAACAAAAAAAACCTGTCTGCCCCTGGGATTTGTAGGAGGTGCAGTTCAATAGAGAGGGAATAAAAGGCTTTCAAGGCAGGGGGTCTTTCAAAGGTTAGGCAGGTTGCAATCCTCTGACTGGCTGTGTGACCCTGGATAAGTGCCCTACCTCTCTGGCCCTCAATTTCCACATCTGTATTGAGCCAAGGTAGGCCCCTAAGCTCTCTCCTTCCCCAGGGGTGCTATAAAGTCAAATGAAAGAGCGCATGGAAATGTTCCTTGTCAACTGGGCAGTGTGTGTACAGGGAACGAGTGAGCTTATTGACCGGCGGATGTCCTGATTTGGAAGATGTACTCAGAGGTTAGGCAGATGAAGGGCTAAGAAAGGAGAAAGGAAGTGACTCACTTAGCAGTGTAAGTTGTGGATGGCTCTGTCCTGTGGTTGAAGCAGGGGACACAGCTCTCCCCTGTCTGTCACCTTCCCCAGCTCCTCCCTAAACTGCCCTGCTTGGGTACCTGCAAATCAATCTGCCACCGCTGGACATCCAGGCTGGTCTGGTTGGTGAGGTCCTGCAGCCTGGCTTTCCGCAGTGGGTATCTCCTGGCAGCTGGCATGGGGTCACTCGCCGTGGTAGCCCTTGGGCGGGGCTTGGGATTGGTGATCTGGTTGGTGCTGTATGCCCTCCGTCGCTGGGAGAGGTTCAGATCTGGACAAGGATAGTGATGGGGAACTATCAGAGTGGGACAGCAGGGAAAGAGAGGGGCTTGCATCCCCCTTTCCTGTTTGGAAGCATCTCATGTTCTCCATCGCTTGCCTACTGAAGAATGTGCAGGTGCCTCCCCTGGCATCCAGAGCCTTGCCAGATCTGGCCCTAGCCTAGCTTCCCAGCTACTCCACCTGCTGCTTCTTTTAAAAGGTACAAAGTGCCTGGGTGTGATGGCTCACATCTCTGTAATCCCAGCTCTGTGGGAAGCCGAGGTGGGTGGATCATTTGAGGCCAGGAGTTCCAGACCAGCCTGGGCAACATGGTGAAACCCTATCTCTACAAAAAATACAAAAATTAGCCAGGCATGGTGGTGTGCACCTGTAGTCCCAGCTGTTAGGGAGGCTGAGGCAAGAGAATTGCTGGAACCCAAAAGGCAGAGGTTGCAGTGAACCAAGATCATGCCACTGCACTCCAGCCTGGGTGACAGGCCGAGACTCTGTCTCAAAAATAATAAAATAAAATAAAATAAAAGGTACAAAGTGGGCCAAACGCACTAGATCAGAAGCCAATTGTGTGTGTGCGTTCTAAGTGTCACACTCTCCACACTGCTGCTCAGGCAGTTCTGCTGCCTGGAACCTCCTCTCCCTTCCTGCCTCTAGGAAGCAGTCCCCTTGTGAAGTCTTTGTTGATATCCTCTAGCAGATGTGCTAATTTTTCCTGGGATTCCCATAGCTTGTTAAATTTTCTAGGGATCCCTGGCACCCTGTCATTCTGCTTTCTATCAGAGGTAGTGCCAGACGTGTCTCTCACTACATGGAAAGCTCTAGAAGGGCAGGGGACTTGCCCAGTCATCTTTGCTTCCCATGTTGCCCTCAGCCCCTAACCTTAGTAGGGAATTGGGTAAATACCCTTTGAATGGAAACTAACACCGTAATGAGGCTTCGGGTCAGAGAGATCTAGATTCTTTGTCTGTACTCTAGCTGTTTTGAGCTCTATGAGCTTAGCTAAGTTGCTTAAATTTTCCAAGTCTCAATTTCCTCATCTGTCAAATGAGTGTAACAGTGCCCACCTCTGCAGCTGCTAACTATTCAACGAGGTGGTTTTTACCAAGCGCTTAGCACATAGTGAGTGCTCAACGTCAGGTAGCAATCATTAGAGCAGTAGACCAACCGTGCTTGGCCGCGGAGTCTCTGCTGACCAGCCGGGCATCCTTGGCCTGCCCCAGGATGAAGGGTGCTCCCAAGTTCTTGGCACAGTCTCCACCTTCTGGTCCGGGTCCCTCATCCTGAGAGTGGTAGAAGACGGAGCTGCCAAATTCCTGAGAGTGCAGCATGCTGTACCGCTGCCTCTTGTCCTGGAGGGAGGTAGGGAAAACAGGGCTAGGAGTGAGGCTAGAGGTCAGGAACGTCTTCCACAGGGAGGAAGGGGTGTGAGCACAGGTGGTGGGGCCTTCATCTCCGAAGAATCAGCTCAATGGGAAAGCTTTTTGTTTGTTTAGGGTATTAAGATACTCTTCTGTTCAAGAGATGGTGAATGGAATTATCTTTTCATAACATTTAGGTTATGTTTTTAATTATTGACTTCATTAAAACATTTTTAAATGTAATTCTAAATGCCACTCCTGTTTCCAAATAGGTAACAAAAATTCACAAAATAAACCATCTGTTCCTCTCATTCTGTTGTCTGTGATATAAACATACAGCTGACTCTTGATCAACCTAAGTTTTAACTGCATGGGTCCATTTATACGTGGATTTTTTTCAATAAAAGTTAACACTGAGTGTCAGCTCCTCTTGTTCCCCGTCCACCTCCTCCACTTCTTCCCTCTGTCACCTCTGAGACAGCAAGACCAACCCCTCCTCCTCCACTACTCACTGTGAAGACAATGACAATGAAGACCTTGATGATGCACTTCCACTTAATGAATAGTAAATGTATTTTCTCTTCCTTATGATTTTCTTAAAAACATTTTATTTTCTCTAGCATACTTTATTGTAAGAATACAGCATACAATACATATAACCCACAAAATATGTGTTAATTGACTGTTTATGTTATCAATAAAGCATCCAGTCAACAGTAGGCTATTAGTAGTTAAGTTTTTAATGAGTCAAAAGTCGTACGTGAATTTTTGACTGCATGGGGGGGGTCGGTATCCCTAACTTCTGCATTGTTCAAGCAATGCGGAAGTTAGGGATACCGACCCCCCCATGTATAAATAACACATCAGCTTTTGGGGGTCATGTTTTGTTTTATTAAAAACCTCGCCAGACTACTTACACTTAGCAGTATCTTGAATTTTGCACTGAAAACATTTTGGAAATTCTGCATTTCCACTATTCTTTTGTTTGTTTGTTTAAAGATAGGGTCTCCACACTGCACCTGGGCTGGAGTGCGGCGGCACAGTCATAGCTCACTGCAGCCTCCACCTCCTGGTCTCGGGCAATCCTCCTGCCTCAGCTTCCAGAACAGTTGGGGCTACAAGCACGTGCCACTACGTCTGGCTAATTTTTTACATTTTTGTGTTTTGTAGAGAAGTGGTCTCCGTAGGTGGCCCAGGCTGGTCTTGAACTCCTGGCCTCAAGCCATCCTCCCACTTTGGCCTCCCAAAGTGCTGGGATTACAGGCGTGAGCCACTATGCCTGGCCCCAACCATTCTTTTTAGCATCTGACTACACAACATTTTACCGCCCCTTATTGTTAAGCGTTCATTTTGCGGCCATTCATTTTTGTCACCAAAAAAAAATGCTACAGTAAGTCCTGGGATATAAATCCATTACATTGCTTTTATTTTTATGGGATAGCCTCCTAGGAGTGGGATTTCTGGGTTGAAAAGTTTGTGTATCTCTAATTTTTCTTTTTGTCTTGGAGGCAGAGTCTTGCCCTGTCCCCCAGGCTGGAGTGCAGTGGCATGATCTTGGCTCACTGTAACCTCCACCTCCCAGGTTCAGGCGATTCTCATGCCTCAGCCTCCAGAGTAGCTGGGATTACAGGTGCCTGATGCCACACCCAGCTAATTTGTTTTTTTTTTTTTAGTAGAGGCAGGGTTTCACCATGTTGGCCAGGCTGGTCTCGAACTCCTGACCTCAGGTGATCCCTGCCTCAGCCTCCCAAAGTGCTGGGATTACAGGCTTTGCCCAGCCTATCTCTAATTTTATTAGTCATTTCTAGAGTGCTTTCAAGGAGGGCTGTGGCGAGTTATATTTATACCAACAATACGTGAAGATCCTCTTTATTCAATATCCCTACCAGTAGCAGGGCAAACTCTGCCTGTACTGAGTAAGAAAAGGAGAATGGATTTGATGACTGCATCCAGTCCCTTCTAGTAGAGGGTCTGCTGATGAACTCGTGCCTTCTAGACCTCCCAGGAAGGCCTGGACTGTGCAAGGACTTGGCCAGCATTTTGTTTAGCATTTTCTCCCTGCTGCTGAACACTCCACTCTCCACAACACATTAACCATCACCTTGATCACAGTTCTTAAAACATTTTATAACATTCAAAAATCTGGAGCTTTCACATAAAGTTCCAATTTCTCCTGAAAAATTAGACACACATTTAACATAGGGCTGTCATTTCTGCATGATGACACTTTGTTAGGGCTGTGTAGGGGCTGCCCAGTTTAGACGGTTTGCCAGTGTGCTAACCAGTTTGCCATATTCCTCACCAGTCCTTATTGCCTCTCCAACTGTGAGCTCAGCGGTAACTGCTATCCATCACAGCACTGGCCCCTTTTATTTTTATACCGAGTCCATTTCATTCATTCCACACCTGCCCAATGTCTCTAGACATTGAGTTTGTGACTTCTTTTTTAAAAAAAACAAGACAAGAAACACTTTAAAGTGGACAGACTTGTCAAAGAGGAAAGTTAGGTGAGGAAACAGCTTCTTTGGCAATCTCTCACATTTTAGCATGAATTTCACCTCCCTTTCTGAAATTCTTGGCTTTTAACCCACTTCTACCACCATGGACAAGCGAATCATCCAAGTAAAGAAATAAAAGACAAACTCATCTAAGAAGATATGAGCTGACTAGAGTGTGTGAAGGAAATCGAAGTGCATTTGTTCTTGAACTGAAGAACAAATCACTTAGGGGAGATGATGGAAAATGAAGTTTCCTGGGTTTTATCCTAGGGAATTCTTATTCAACAGACCTGGGTGGAAGCTAGGGATATGTATTTATTTATTTATTTTTTTTAAAGACAGAGTCTCACTGTGTCACCCGGGCTGGAGTGCAATGGCACGATCTTGGCTCACTGCAAACTCCGCCTCCCAGGTTCAAGTGATTCTCCTGCCTCAGACTCCTGAGTAGCTGGGATTCTAGGTGCCTGCCATCATGCTTGGCTAATTTTGTTGTATTTTTAGGAGACAATGGGGTTTCACCCTGTTGACCAGGCTGGTCTTAAGTTCCTGACCTCAAGCGATCTTCCTGTCTCGGCCTCCCACAGCTCTGCATTTTAAACAAGTTCTCCAAGTGGTTCTACTGCAGGGGCTCTTAAGAACCACATTTTTGGGATGGTGGCATCTACCTTAGCCATGTCACTGTAAGTGAATGCCTGTGGCCTGGCAACTGTAACCCTCAACTGGGTAAACTGTAAACCTACAACTGTAAACCCAGTTCCAATGAGTTTCTAGCTGCCACAAATAGTCTTTCCAGCTAAGGATGATTTGTAGGCATGGGTTCTGGACCCCCATGGACCCCTGGAGTTTCCAGGATACTTACAGATCTGGGATGAGAGATGTGTAAGGAAGCATCACAGACAATGCCATACCCCACCAGCCGTTCTCCAGGGAAGAGGGAGCTGGCACTGATGGGTGAGACCAGGACCTCAGTGGTCTTGGGGAAGACCCACTCCACAGTCACATCACTCAGGACTGGGGCCATGGCCTTCTTCAAGGACTTGACCATCTGTAGGGCAGGGTCAGAACACAGGTTGGGGGATGTGTGAGAAGAGATGTGTACAGAAGCCCACGTAAGTATGAGCTTAGTGGGCAGTAGGAGCAGGGAAGAAGGGACAGCAGGGCTTGTCAGTGAGCACACCTCACTTGCCCATCAGTGAGCACACCTCTGAGCTTCTTAGACTCCTAGAATGTCAGAGTTGGAGAGGATCTTTGCTGTCACCTTTTCTAAGCTTAGCATTTTTATTTTATTTTCTTTTCATTTTATTTTGAGACATAGTCTGGCTTTGTTGCCTAGGCTGGAGTGCAGTGGCATGATAGCTCACTGCAACCTCCACCTCTCAGGTTCAAGTGATTCTCCTGCCTCAGCCTCCTCAGTAGTAAGGACTACAGGCACCCACCACCACTCCTGCCTCATTTTTGTATTTTTAGTAGAGATGGGGTTTCACCAAATTGGCCAGGTTGGTCTCAAATTCCTGGCCTCAGGTCATCTACCTGCCTAGACTTCTCAAAGTACTGGGATTACAGGCATGATCCACTGTGCGCCTGGCCAGTTTAGCATTTTATAAATGAGAAAATCTGAGGCTCAAAGTAGGGCAGTGACTAGCCCAAGGGCACACAGGTTTGTGTCAGAGCATGGACTGAATAATGATCTTGAGCAAGTTCATTTGTCTCTCTGGGCCTTTATCCCCTTCTGTTAAAGTGGGAGGATGTAGTTGAAGGATTTGCCATACTGAATTTGAAGTATCTGCCATGTGGTGGGTGTTCAGTAAATGACAGCTATGGTCATCATCTAGACTGATTTCCTTGGATGTCCCGTACTGCAAACCTGGAGAAAATGACTTTAGAGCTGTAGCAATTATAGAGGTGAGCTTTCAAATCTCCCTTCAAGAAAGACCATGCCTCCTTCTTGCAAGAAATGCAGTTAAGTGACAGCTTCCAGATGCAGCACCCCAGCTTTTGAGCCAAGACCATATCTCTCCCTGGAAGCCCCCAGCCAATGATTCATCATGGCAGGGACACTAGAGCCCAGTCATTTAAGCATGTCGCAGACTTTGATGGGCAACCTTTGCTCCAGAGCTCCCCGCTGGATGGCTGAGACCTTGCCAGGGAGTCACAGTCTGAGGCCCTCTTGTCCAATTCTGCTCCCACTTTGCTTTCCCAGCTGTTGGATCGTCCTCTTGGCTTGAAGAGCTTTCTTCCTGCTTCCTCCTCTTCCACCTTTCATAGACACCATTCCCAATAAACCCCTTCACTCTTTACCCCAGCCCTGTCTCTGTTTACTGGACTGACAAGGGGATTTTCTAAGGGTTAGATTATTCATGTCAAATGTGCAGGACATGGAAGGAAGACTACGACCTCCTTTATTTCTGGCTTCTTTAGATTCTTCTGAGCCACCATTTGTCATCTTCAAGAATGTGGCCAGATACGGACCTCAAACACAACTCCAATCCATATAGGTGGCAGATTTCTCAAGAGCCTCATCCTGTCCAGCAGTGGATGGAGCGTGTGTCCAGTGGCTGGATACCAGGGGATCTGCATCCTGGCATTGCTTCAAGAGTTGCCTGGTCTGTGGCTTACAAGTCTCTTTGGTTTTCATCGGGGTGCAATGTGGCCCAGTGGAGAGCTCAGATTTGGGGTGACATCCCCAGTTTCACCACTGAGTTGCCATATGACTGGTATGGGCCTCTGAGGTTCCAGCATCAGAAGGGACGGTGGGCGTTCTGTTGCCTACCTTGGGTTGCAGCCGCTCTCCCTCCATCAGGAACTCAGCACTGCCCTTGGACACAGATGCCAGCCCTTTCACCAGTCTGTGGCAGACATTGGGTCCAATTCCAAAGCTATAGCACCTGAAGGAGGTGAGAAGAGAGGCTATTACGTCTCATCTTCTCTGCATCTTTGTCTCCTGATGGGGAAAGGGACATGGCATGACCCAGCAGGATCTTGGAGCTGGCCCTATCTTCAGGTAAAGGTAGAGGGAGAAGGAAGAGGGGCCATGAGGGGGCACCCACATTCACACCCATCGATTCACCCACAGACAGCCCATCAAGTCCCACTGAGCACAGAGTGGGAGCAGCCTCTCCCTTGGCTGTGGGACCTCTCCCTGGGTTGCTCTTAGGAGTCATGTGCAGAGGCATGGGTAGCTCACCCTTTCTGAACTTGAGAGGGAAAAAAGTGAACTTGAAATCAGCCCACACTATCTTGGAAGCAAAGTCCTATGGGAATTGTGGGGCCCGTCCTCTCCCTCTGGCATTTTCCATATTTCCCTTGGGCTCTGGTGCCCCAGCCCCGGCAGACTGGAGTCATGGAGCCTAGACCCGCAGCCTAGGCCGACCTGGTGGAGAAGGCGTGATTTCGCACCAGCTCCAGCACCTTCCCCGTGTTGTTGACAGCGCCGTCTGTGATCAGGAAGAGTAGCCGAGGGTGGCCTTGGTGCACTGGCTGCCTGATGACCCACTTGAGAGGGGAAAGGATGTTGGTGCCACCCATGTCGGCCTTCATTCTCTGGATGTTATCACAGGCCATGGCCAAACTCTCCTGCAGAGAAGCAGACAGTCCCCAGGGTCACCGTATGGCACAGAGACTCTAGACCACCCTGGGAAGAGGCCTTTGTTTCCCTAGATCTTCTTTAAACCTCACCAGAGTTGACCCATGCTCCCAATTTCATCCCCGCCCACTTATAGGAAGAATGGGTAGCCACTCATTTGGTGTCATCCTGCTCAACAGCACCCACTACCCGTGCCTGAAACGCCAAGCTGCTGTCCTTTCTGGGTTCCCCTTTAAAAATAGAAGCACTCCGGGAAGAGGTAGCACATGAAACCTCTGATTCTTCAGCATACATGAGGTTTCTTTTTCTGATGAGGGAGGTCGGTGGTGTGGTGGAAAGAACATCGGACTAGGAATCTTAAGATCTGAGTCCGGAGACTGACTCTGGCCCCAGCCCTCTATGACATTTTGAGAAAATCATTTCTCTAATCCCGGCTTCAGATTTCCTTGCTCCTGGACTAACTATGTGGGTCCCAACTGGCCAAGGATGGATGTCATTTGCAGCAAGAGTAGATTCCCACCGGACACGTTCACTTCCTCCTCCTGGTTCAGGGGGATTCTATTTCAACATCCACTCTTGGATGGGACTTAGAAGTAACAGCTTGTTTGGGAGGCTAAGGGGGGTGGATAACTTGAGGTCAGGAGTTCAAGACCAGCATGGCCAAAATGGTGAAACCCTGTCTCT
>NW_016107330.1:10422993-10570946 GCF_001604975.1 Cebus imitator | reverse complement strand
AACAGCATGTATCAAAAGTCTTAAGATGTACGTGTAGCTTTTGAGCCAGCAAGGCTAGGAATTAATCCTAAGGAAATAATTAAGGATGCATGCAAAATCTGTGATACACAGATGACTAAATAAAATGGGAAGAACTTTAATGCCTGACTGCAGGAGTTTTTAAATATAAGTCCCCATCTATCTGTGTAGTGAAATACTGGGAAGCCATTGCAATTACGTTACAGATTAATACTCACTGGCATGGAAATACACGCATGATAGACTGCTGCATTAGAAAAGTAGGTGACAGAACAGTATGGAAGGCCTAATCCTATCTTTATTAAGAGTGTGTGTAAATGCATAGAACAAGGGCTGGAAGGATTTATACGAAGCTCTTAGCAGTGTCTTTTCTTCCTTTTCTCCTGACTGACATAATCACAGGAGATTTTTAAAAAATGTTGTTTTTCATATCTACATTTAAAAATTGTGAAACAATCAATATCTATTATTCTTTTGTCATTGTTGTTCGTAAAAGTGAGGTCTCACTGTGCTGCCCAGGCTGGACTCAAAACTCCTAGGCTCAAGCGACCCTCCCACCTCAGCCTCCCGAGTAGCTGAGACTACAAGCACCTGCAACATATATTATTGTTGTATTTTTAAAACTCATAACATTATTTTTAGTTGAAAAGTGTCCCATTTGTCTTTCCTTCCTCCCTCCTTTCCTTCCTTCCTCCCTCCCCCTCTTCCTCTTCTTAGATCTGGGTAGGATGCTCCAATTTTGAACATGCTGCTGGGGCCACAGCCTTCTTGTTTCACACTGTATCTTGAGCCTTGTGAGTTCCATTCTTAGCCCACTGCCATGCCCACTCACCCACCTATTCACCCCCTACTTCTTATCATCCACTTCCTTAGTTCAACCTTGCATGAGTCCATCCTCCGTGTGAAACAGAGGCTTCAGTGAGTGGCAGGCCTGGGCTATGTCCTCTCTCTACCCACTTTCTGTACCTCATCTCTGCACACACACATACTTTGCCCAAAATAGTTTGATTCTAAAGAGCGGGGGATGTCAGAAAGCTGAGATGTCAGAAAAATGTCCAAACACAGATAGCTTCTCTTTAGTTCTCTGCCCCCGGGTGTGATCTGGGTTCTCCGTGGGTAGGCAGCTTCTGAGGCCAGCCCTCGGGTTTTACCTACTTTTTCCCCCTTTCCTCTTCTCCCCACCATGCACCACCCTCCTGGTCCCAACCTTGCCCCCTCCTTACCTCACTGTAGGCCTGGCTGGAAGGAAAAAGGCTCTTAAATGTGGATCCAAACCCAATGATATTGAAGAGACAGGCTGGCATGAGGCTCTTAAGGGCCACCAACATGGCATCCTGGCAGGAGCGAAAGTTTTCAAGATTCAAGAAGGAGCTCTTGCCACTCAGCCACCACACCCCAGTATTCCCTTTCCTAGTGCAGGAACAGCCTCTAAACGGGCCTCTACCCTCCTCTGTCTGCACCCAGCAACTCCTTTTCCCCACATCAAGAAATTTGCTGACACTGACCAGAGGCTGGACCAAAGCCGCCGCCACCACCACCACCACCACCACCATCATCATCATCATCATCAAATTTATCCATGTAGCAGATCTGACTTCTTAAAACCTTTCTATTATGGCTTGCCAATGTGTTTGAGTAATTTTCCTTTTGCAATTGCAATTACAGGGTAACTCACTAGGTAACTGATTTTGTCGCAAGTACATATGCGATGTGTTGGGGAAAGCGAGCTTCCAGGACTCCCCTCTGGACCGCATTAGAGCAGTGATCGTAAATCCTCTCTAAAGGGAAAGTGGTTCTCAGACAAAGCAGCTTTGAGGATGGGAGTGAACAGTGGGAGGAAGTGGGCAAACATTACATAAGCAATAGGTCTGCAAAACTAGATTATAATACTATATACTACTACAATATAATAACTGTATTGCCAGTTTCATTTAACTTCTTGCTGATCCTGAGAGGTGGGGAGAGCCGCTCCCTGCTGTCAAAGCAGAATTGATGTCTAAGGGAGGAAAGCGGCCTGGTCCAGGTCATGCTGTTGATGGAATGGCTTCTGGCCCTCTGTGGGACCTTCTGCATCAGTCAACCTAACAGTCACCACCCAAGGACGCATCCTCAGGGGCAGTCTCTCTAGCTCATATTTGTCAGGTGCATAGGACGTACTTTACATGCATCACCTCACTGATCTTCACCATAACCCTCAAGGCAGGTACACTACTATCCCCATTTTATAGAAGAGAAGATTGAGGCATGGAGATGTGAGGTAATGTGTTGGTGAGCATCCAGAGGGTAAATAATGGAGTCAGGACTCAAAGCCATCTCAGTTTCCCTCCAAAATCTATGAAGACTAAACATAATCCATGTTAACTATGCACCACCAGGAGACCTTGATGAAGGTAGATTGAAAAAATGAAAACAAAACAGTACAATGAGGGAGGTGGAGGTGATGGTAGAAGCCAAATTGATGATGATGATCATGATGGTGATGACAGCTATAATACAATGCGATAATGGTAAATATCAAGCTGTTACTACCTGCTAAATGTTCTAAGTTATGTCACCCCTCTGAGCCTCAGCCTGGTGCATAGTAAATCTTCAGTAAATGGTTATAATTATCAACCCAATGGGATCTATATTAATATTAATAACCCTATTTTACAGATAAGGGAACTGAGGCTCAAGACAGCAAAGGAATTGCACTGGGTCACAAAACCTAAGACTAATGACTGAGGCTTTAAAAACACAGCTCTGAGATTTTTATTCATGTTGGCTCTGCCTTGGCAGAGGAATGGAGGTCTGTGTTCCCCTGGCCCCCGTGTCCCCCATCTTGTTTACTGATAGTACCCCAGGGATCTCAGCATGGTTTCAGGGAAGCTGTCATACTTCAGGATCTAGAAGGAGACAGCTGCAAGTGGATTCTGGCAACTTTTACACCACATAGATTTCCAGGCTCCACGTATTCACACCCAATCCCATCCCCTCCCCAAACATTAACATTAAACATTCACATTCACATTCTCTCTCTCTTCATTGCTTGCATCAATATATTTGGTTTCTCTACAAAAGAAGTCAATGTCTGCTTATTTTTTCATTAGTCACGAATGCATCTTCCTGCTAGGAGGAGATTCTGCTGATCCACACAGATTGTCTCTGCTCACACCTATTAGAAATTTTAAAGCCACATTTTTGGCAGCAAGTGGCAGCTGAAGAATGAGACCAGCTGCAGGAAATTAAATTGGCTGGACTTTCCCCTTTGGCATAGGCTGTTTGGATTTCTATTTTCTCTCTCCTCCCTGAGCCTAGATTTTCCTAAAACTTCAACCCATGGGTCACAATTAATGACCCAAGTAACCTTCCAGTGCCCTCATTGTCAGTGGGGAAAGGGATGTGTAGCCTGAGTAATTTCTGCGCCTTTCTCTAAAAGGGTCATGTTTAGCAGGATGGATGGCACCAGAGCAAAGCCATTTGTGAAGGAATGACCTTGAGCTCAGTGAGCTGAACTGGAGAAGGGCAGGAGAGATTCCAAGAAGAAAGGCGACTAAAAGGAAAGCCAGAGAAAGTTATTGTCAGTGAATTCTGGAATGCAAAGATTGGACAGGACTTCAGCCCAGGAAGTGGATTTCCATTTATGAACCAATTCCATTTAACTGGTAGTAACTGCCTGGAACACTGAGATGAGAAGAATATAGCCTGAGTCTAGGCTCAGCAGATAAAAAACTCATTATCAATTATTGATGTCTACCTGGGCTCGGGAGAGGGGAGTGGAGGGACATGTAACATACGTTCACTCTGCCTGAATTGATCCTTCCTTCTCATTTTACGGAACGGATAAATGAAGCCCAGAGTTGAGTATTGACTCATCCACAGCCACGGAGCAAATCAGTGGCAGAACTGATCCTGGAACCCAGGTGTCGCTCTTGACACGATGCCATGCAGCAGAAATGACATCATCAGAGAAGAGAATTTTTTAGTGGAAGAGTATGCATCATTCTCCATAAGCAATGTTAAGAAAAATGAGCTCTGAAGCAAGATATAGAAGGCCCAGTCTCCCTCACTAGCCCTGCAGTGCTGGGAAGAGCACTTAGCCTCTTGGGCACTCAAGCTTCTTTACCTGGAAAATGGAGGGAAAATGGACTAAATGCTCCCTAAGCCATGTTTTAGGTTTATGCTTCTGCGATGCTCTAGGGTAACTGAGACATCTTGTGAACTGACGTAGCTGTGGAATGGGATACAGATGGCCACAGAGGCCTGGAGTGGGCTTCAGCACTCCAGCACTGAGGGCAGCTTCTCATTCCAATGTTTGCTTTTGATGGTGGGCAGGCTGGGGAAGGAGGTGCAATCAGCCCTGCCCCGCGTGTCATGAGGCCTCAAACAGGAACTTGGGTCCCGTGTATGACTTCTCTGTCATACTTCAGGACAATTGTAGCAAGCCTGCAGAGATAGCTGGCCTCCCAGATCTCACCCAACCCTCCTCTCCTTGCTGAGCTTGTTGCCCTAGAAACAACAGCTTGGTCTGGGAAAGATGAAATTTCAGGTGACGACAGAGCCCCACTCTGTTCTTGTCCCTCCTTCCCTGTTCTCCTGAACTCAGTTATCCTTTACCTGGGTCAGTAAAGAGATGGAAGGCTTTTTATGCATAAACACAGAGCTAGGTCCCTTGGAAAGAGGGAGGTGAGAGGATAGATGACCCTTGTTCTAAATGAGTTCCTAACTCCAGAGAGAGACATCTGCCCAACCAAAAATACAAGGGAGTGTTGGATAATGCCACAATCGAGATGAATGATCTCCTGGGGGTGGGGCGGGGGGGCAGGTGAAAGTCGTCTAGACTGTGGGGGGGTACGGTTCTATCACTGTTTCTTCCACACTCCTGAAGAGCTCTCCTTAGCAGGGAGACCAAGCTCCCACACATTCTGATTGGCTCTCAGGCCTGTGCTCCTCACTTGACTGTCAGCTCCTTGAGGACAGGCATGTGTTTACATTCTCCTGTTTTACCAGATGGTCAAGGGCAAGGCTTGGCACCTATTAGGTGTTTAAAAAAAAGGAGAAACCAATCTTTTCTACTGAATTCTACACATTCCTTGATGGCAGGGGCCATGTCTACTGAAGCTCTGACATCAGGTAGTGGGAATAGTCAGGTAGACATGGGTTTAATCTCAGACCACACTGGCTAGGTGACCTTCAGCAAGTGACTGAAACTCTCAAGATCAGTTTTCCTAATTGGAAAATGGTAAAAATAGGATCAAACTCAGGATAACTGTCTGGGTTAGATACCAAGCTGTACATAAATTAAGTGGCTAGTACCGTATTCAACACACAGCAGACCCTCAGCAAATGTTACTTCCCTTCCTCTCTTCTCTGTACCCTGCTCCACTCAGTACCTACTGGGGTGTTTTAGCTAACGTTTGTGGAGTGCAAAGGACAGCTATGGGTGACTTCTTCCCTTATAAATAGATGCCAGCTCCGCCTCTGCTCACACCGCTTCATGTTTTTTTGGGGAAGCAAATGGAGTTTGGGTGTCTCTGTTTAAACTGATTTTTAAAA
The DNA here is from genome assembly GCF_001604975.1 of Cebus imitator. Taxonomy (NCBI): domain Eukaryota; kingdom Metazoa; phylum Chordata; class Mammalia; order Primates; family Cebidae; genus Cebus; species Cebus imitator. The sequence continues at coordinate 10,565,393 of NW_016107330.1, read as the reverse complement.
GTTGTTTCTTGGAACAGACAGTGCTGAGGAAGCTGGGCTAGGGGCGCACAGCTGATTTGCCCTGGAGCCCTGGGCCCTGGGGAGGGGTGCTCTCAGCAGATACCTTGACGCGGTGCACACTGATCCCGCTCATGCTGCTGCTCCTGTCAATGAGGAAGATGAACTCCCCGTGGGCCTTTCTCAGGCTCGGCTGGACTGACTGGAGGTCAGGGCAGAAGTTGAGCATGATGACGGAGTGGTGGGGAATGTCTTTGTGGAGGCGCTTTCGAATGATTTCTGTCTGGAGGAGAAAGGAACACTCTGATTGGACAATCAGGGGGCCAGGAGGTTCTCCTGGGGACTCACGCTGGTCCCCGTCACTCACCATGCATCCACATCCGGCTCAGGGTCTGCACAGAAGACTTCCGGGCTGACTGTGCTCAGCTCCTCTGTTTGCTAAACCTTCACCGGTTACAACAGCAGGCATGGACTTTGCAAGCAGAAAGACCTGGGTTTGAATCCCAGCTCTGTCACCATCCAACTGTGTGATATGGCGCGAGTCCCTCCTCTGGGTCTATTTACCCATTTGCAAAGTGGGGCAAATAATGTCCACTTTTCAGGGTGGTTGTGAGGATGAATCGAGTCAGCACAGACACGGGAAGCCCCTTGGTTGAATAATGGTCTCCCGTGTTTCCACTTGGTGTATAACCTGCTCTCTGGCTCGTCTTGGCTGTGACCTGGGTTTCCCTGATTTACCGATTCTCTCCCATTGTTAAATTCCTGCTCGCTCTTCAAATTCTGCCTGTTTGGAAAGCCTTCCCCAATTTCCAGGTGGACTTAATTACTTAGTTTCCTCATCCATGAAATGAGGACAAGAAGGCACACCTCACTGAGTTGCTGCATGGGTTCAGGGCACTTGTGAAGCTGGCTGCCTGGCAGAGAGCACTTGTCTCTAAACAGCAGCCGTCATTGTCACTGCCACTGCTCTGCTGGTCCTGGAAGCCCACGCACTTCCCATACCGAATACAGCGTTTGCTCTGATCTCTGCCTCCCGCCAAATTGTCTGCTATTATACTTGAAGGCAGGTCATCCCTTAGCCTGTTTTACGTCTCCGGAATTTAACAGAGAGCCTGGTCCAGAGATGGATAATTAATTAATTATTTTAGAGACGGATTCTTGTTCTGTCGCCCAGGCTGGAGTGCAGTGGTGTGATCTCGGCTCACTGCAACCTCCACCTTCTGGATTCTAGCATTCCTCCTGCCTCAGCCTCCTGAGCAGCTGGGACGACAGGTGCACGCTGCCATGCCTGGCCAACTTTTTGTATTTTAGTAGAGATGGGGTTTCACCATGTTGCCTTGGTCTCGAACTCCTGAGCTCAGGCAATCCACTCGCCTTGGCCTCCCAAAGTGCTAGGATTACAGGCATGAGCCACCTCGCCTGGCCTGGCCGTTTATCTTTTTATATGGCCTCCTAGCTGGCCCTGAGGCCAGGGCCCTCCCCCTTGCTTCTCCGCCTCCACTCCAAAAAGAGTTTCATTTCCTTTGTTCTCATGCTGCTTTCTCTCTCTACTCCAGCTTTCTCTCTCTGTCCCCTTATCTGGCTGTCTCTGTTTATACGTGTCTCTGTGTCCGTTTCTCAGTTTCTGTCTATTTGGCTTCCTTCCTCAACTCAATAGACGACATCACCACCCACCCAGTTGTTCAAACCAAACGCCTAACAGTTGTCCTCGGTTCCCCTCTTTTCCTCACTCCACACATTCCATCCTGCAGCAAAGCATTACCAGTCCCGCTGCTAAGATGCAGCCTGAACCCGTCCACGTCTCACTGTCTCCACTGCTACTGCCCAAGTTCAGGAGAGGACCATCTCTCTCTGGACCTTTGCAATAGTCCCTTCCTGCTCTTTGTCTCACTTTTATCTCCCTGGGGTCCATTCTGCAGAGCGACTGTTCTTGTCATTCTCTTGCTCAGGCAGTGCCCTCCCTGAACACTCTGAACCATGGTTTAGGAAGCCCCCTGTGGCCTGACCCCTGCCTACCTGGCCACCTCCTCTCTACCGACCTGCTCCCTACATTTCAGCCACATTGGCCCTCTTCGTTTTCCAAACAGGTCACCAATGTTCTGCTTCCTGATTTTCCCCCTTGTACCCTCTCCACCCATTCATTCCTCCCATGGTGGGCTCTTTGCCATCTGCCAGGTCCTATCCTCAGACAGGCTTTTGCTGACACCCACCTGAAGAACACCCAGCACCTACCACTCATGATCACACCATCCCCCTCCAAATAGATTTGGCTCATTGATTTGCTTTTTTCCCTCTGTCTGTCCATCCCTTAGCCTCTTTTACATCTGAGGAATTTAACACAGGACCTGGTCCAGAGATGGATCGGTAAAGATGAAAGGAAGGGCAGTACCTTGGTGGTTTTTAAAAATTAATTAATTGATTACTTTAGAGACGGAGTCTTGCACTGCCCCCCAGGCTAGAGAGCAGTGGTGTGATCTCGGCTCACTGCCACCTCCGCTTCCTGGGTTCTAGTGATTCTCCTGAATATGAGCTCCGTGAAGATAAAGACTGTGTCATTCTCAGTATTGTCTCCTAAGATTTATTTGTTGAATGAATAAGTGAGGGAATGAATCTGTGTGGGCCTTTCTGCCTGCCACTGACCTGTGTGTACATATTTTTTTTTTTTTTCAGCCTCTGTTTCTCTTGGCATCTCTGCCTCTTGGGTGTGGTGTGTCTTTCTGTGCGATTTGCCCTCTCCTTGCTAAGCCAGGGTTTCTGACAGCTAGTCCCACCCACTCTTCCTGATTGATGTTCACCCTGTGGATACCCTCAACTCCCGTCCCTGCCAAGGGATCTCTCTCTCTCTCTTTCCTACATGAAGCCCCTCCTCCAGAGGCCACAGCCCAGCCTGGCTCTTTCAATAACAGAGCCCAAGGCAGCAGCAGCCACGTCTGTCAGTGAGAGAAACTTCCTCCAGAAACCTTCTCTGCCTCTCAGAGGGACGGGGTGGGTGCCCTGGCTCAGGATTCTCTAATGTCTCCCCAAGCTGCCATCATCCAATTACAATAAACTCATCACTTCTTAGCAGCTGCGGGTTGATCGCTGTCATCCCCGGAGTTTGTGAGAATACAGGCTATTTGCATAACCAACCCAAGGTGGCAAATGAAAAATCATTGGCTTCAACAGTCCCTAAGCTAATTGATTTAAGGCTTGGCAGGGAGGGCAGCCAGCCCCAGGCCTGGGAGGCCCCCGGGGCGGCAGTTCTGACCTCGGTGGGACCTCTGGCATTGCCGTCCCCTACTCTGAGAACCCGCCTCCAGCTTCTTCTCCTACCTGACTCGTCCGGCTGAGGGGCACCTCTGGGAAAGCAGCGGCTTCCAGCAGCATCCCTGTCCACTTCCCCACCTTGCCACTGCCCTGTGCCAGCTAGACGAGCAGAGCATGGCTGGTGGTGTGAAACCCAGCTCAACTGCCCCCGCAGAATCCAGTCTCATCCCTTAGCCTCCTGGTCACCCGTTCTAACTTCTGAGGTAAGCGTCTTTCCCTTTCTCCAGCTCACTGGTGATCTTTGGGTGCTAGATCTCAGTTTTCTGATCTAAAAATGGGGCTAATGCAGAGAGATGAGCCATCATTCTGAAACCTCTCATGGCAGTCAGGACCCGGCTCAGTGTGCAGGACCATGAGTGGGAGGCAGAGCACTGGGCGTGACCTGTGGCTGGTGCTCAGCCTCCAACATTCCCTTTCCCGCCCCCACCCCCTGGCCAGGCCTCCTTGTCCTATAGCTTCATGGGGTGGGGGACAGCAGAAGGAAAGGATCTTTCTCAGGCTTTCCCGGCTCTGTCTTTGTCCTTTATGTCATAGCAAGCAAAGGCCCCAGAGGGAGGAAGAGCAAGAAGCTACTCAGCTGGTAGGAAAGGGAGGCCCAGAAGGTAAGGAGGAGAAGGGTCCTGGGTGCCCCTGGAAGTGCAGAGGCCCGGAGGAGGCCAAGGCCATTTCTGCCACCATATGTGAAACTGCTTGGCTTAGGCACCTGTGAGGTCCTGGGGAAAGGTGACCTGCAAGAGGCGGGAACAGAGCCAGGATGATGGGGCATCTGAAAGTGCCCTGCAGTGCCCCAGGCTCCATGGAAGGAAATACATTTTTTTTTTTTTTTGAGACAGAGTCTTGCTCTGTCACTCAGACTAGGGTGCAGTGGCATGATATCAACTCACCACAACCTCCGCCTCCCAGGTTCAAGCGATTCTCCTGCCTCAGCCTCCTGAGTAGCTGGGATTACAGGTGCATGCCACCACGCCCAGCTATTTTTTGTATTTTTAGTAGAGATAGGGTTTCACCATGTTGGCCAGGCTGGTCTTGAACTCCTGACCTCGTGATCCGCCGCCTCGGCCTCCCAAAGTGCTGGGATTACAGGCGTGAGCCACCGCGCCTGGCCAGGAAATGCTTCTTACCTGGTGTCCGCCTCCAGCTTTCTGGGTGACCTCGAACAGGTCACCTCCTCACCTCACTAGTTCAGTGGAGACCAGGCCTCAGTGCTGCCCCAACTCTGTCACCATCCGCTCCCCGCCTCAGTTGCCCTCACCTTTCGCTCTGCACTGCTGTCCTTCTTCATCCCTTTAATGAAATCTGTTCTTCCCTTCAAGTGCTGGTCAAATTCTCCCAGAGTCATGTCCCCTTTCTCTATCAGGACATGGGGCATATGGGGCTCTGCAGAGATGAGATTGACTCTCAGCACTTGGCCAGGTATCATAGGAGAGGGATGCTGGGGGCTTTGGTTTAGGTGCAAGATTCTCACAGGGGTGGGATTCCCAGTTGGAAGAGGGTAGAAACCCTGGCTGCCTGAAGCAGTGTAGGGCTTGGGAAGACGCCTTAGCTGGGAGGCAGGGGAGCCTAGTGGCCATGGGTGACCCACTGCCCCTCTCTGGGCCTCAGTGAAGCCATCTGTGAAATGGTAGTGGGATGGGGTAAAACGACTCTCTGATGTGCTTAGGTCCTGACATTCTGTGAATTCTTGAACAGACAAGAATTTCTCCTTGAGGGTACAGAATTTCCAGGGTCTCACTGAGCTTTGGGTTTCAAAGATCCTCTGCTCAGCTGGTCTGGGGGTGAAGTGCCCTGATGGGGGGATGAGACCCTGGGCCTCTGGAGCTTGAATCAGGGCAAGAGACATTCGATTCTGCCAGCTAGAGCCAACTTTCCTGGGAGGCACGTAGTGGGTCTCCTCTCTTTGGTCACACCCACCCCTGACCCTCTCCCTGGCTAGCTAGCTGCTGGGCAGGGGGCCACGTGGTCTGTCCCCACAGGATCAGCACCTCTTCCTCCCTCTCATAGGCAGCCCAGGGGCCTGTTGCAGGGCACCGTACCGCTCGGGTGGATGAGGATCTCCACGGGCCGGTCGAAGGTGTGCTTGTTGGCCAAGGTGATGATGATGCTCTTGGCAGAGCAGGCAGATGGGGTGGCGTCAGCACGAATCTCATGTGTGGGACTCTCCACCCCTGAGTGGCATAAAAAGGCAAGGGGGATATAAGCTCATGAGGTCAGGAGAGACAGGAGTTGGCTGGAGCACACCAAGACCCAGGCCAGAGAAGAGTGACATGCCAGCCCCATTAGGGGTTCTTAACCTGCAGTGTGACTATGGCCAGGCTGCCTCAATTTCCCCACCTGTAAAATGCAGGCTTAGATAGATTGTGTCTGATGGCTCTTCCTGCTCTGAACTCAGGGTGTAGTGGGGGGTCCTTATAGGGCACGCACAGCCCCCAGCATGCTGCCAAGCAGATGGTGCCCAGTGCTCTGTTGAAGGCGGTTGTTTTGATGGGTGCTCCATAAATGCGCCTCGCACTGGAATGCAGCATTGCTCTAGGAAAGCATGCACTGACAAGAAACCACATCCTAGTGTCCTTTGAAAGCTCTGAGTGGTTGGGGGAGAACTTCAGAGCAATGGTTCTCAACCTACTTACATATTAGAACTTCCTGGGGAGCTTTTAAATGTTTCCGTGCCTGGAACACACCCCAGAATCTCTGGGGGTGGGATCTAGGCTGCAGGATGTCTCTGGGTGCTTCTGACATGCAGACAAGGTGAGAACCAGGAAGCAGCTTTACAGCTGTGGCCTCTAGGAGAGGACCAAGGGCCACCATTCCCCGTGGACGTTTTCCCAAGGAAGCCATTGGGGTGGAAGTCAGTGGCCTTGAAATCCATCCTGGGAAGGGACTCATCTTTGGGCTGCTTGCTGGGGCCATGGGAAATCGGGGTCCACAGGCTTTGTGTGCTTCAGCTGGTCTGCCGTCTGGATCAGTTAGCTTCCCTGCCCATCCCCGTCCCATCCCTGGCAGCTTTTGGCTTTTGGCCTACAGCCCTCCCACCCCGTCTGGACAGCTCCCTCTCACCTGCAAGCAGACATGGCCCGCGGATCTCCAGCTGGAAGTTGAACTCATACTCCATAGGGTTGGACACATCAGTGTTTAAAAGAGTTGCCAGGCACAACTTATTCCAGGAGCCCGGGGCCCAGGCACCGAAGCAGTGCCCGTCTTTGCTAGAAAAGGGCAGGGAGAAGGAAAGGAGACCAGCCGGGCAGAGATAGGGGCCCAGCATGAGAAGACAAGGAGAGGACAATGAGTCCCAGACAGCCCAGCCCACCAAGGGCCCCAACCTGTACTCTCCCACTTAGCCTGACCCCAGGGAGAGCCTGGATTCTGATGTAAGGCACAGCCACCTCCAAGGAGCACCCTTGCTGGGCCAAGTGCCAGGCCTGGTACTCCTGAGGGGTAGCTCACATCATTCTCACCGCAGCTCTGGCAGGAAGATGTCAGGGTCTCCACTTTCCATGTGGGGAAACTGAAGCTCAGTGAGGCGAAATGACTAGCCTAAGTTCCCACAATTAAGACTTGGCAGAATCCCGGCCCAAACCTCCTAGCCTAGGTCTGTCTGGCTCCATGATGAAATGGTTTGTACTGCATCACACCACGTCTGGAATCTCTGCTCTGTCTCTGTGAGCTGCAAACCCTTGCAAGTCATGTCTCCCCTAAGCGTTTGTTTTCCCATCCTTTAAATGGGGACAATACTTTGCAGTTGCTTTGAGGACTCCAGGAGCAACTGCTTAGCCGAGTGACTGTCACCTGCTGAATGCTCACATTTCGGGGCCCTCTTTCTTTGTGATCTTCACCCCATCCCATTCTGCTCTGTTCCCCTCCCCTCCACAGGTACACCCCCTGAGGTCTTTAATCTACGTCCTTCCATATGCACACATCCTTTTAAAATACACAGCAGCATTTGGCTGTGATCGTGCTTTAAGCTGACACCATTGCCTATATTATGAATCTCATTCAAGCTCTTACTTTTTTTGGTACAATGTTATCTTTTAAAACTCTGCCCAGGTGGTTGCAAACCCAAGTCCTTGCTGCTAACTTGATGTCACCTGGGGACCTCCATTACATTCTATTTGTTGTTCCCAGCTCCGCCTCCCTGGATCCACAAATAATGCCACCATGAATATCACTATCCATGTTCCCGTGAGACCATGAATAGCCCTATGCATGTTCCCTTTGGACTTCTGAAAGAATTTCTCCATGATCCCTGGGTGAAAGGACATGCTGAGGATTGCCAGATTGCTTTCCAGGGTGGCTGTCCCGTTCCTACTTCCATTAGCAGTGAACGAGCATCATCCTCTCTCCTCACCAACACTTGGTATCATCTGTGTTCTGAATTTTGTCTGTGTCACTCTATCTGAGCTCCTTCGAGGTTCACAGGTGTTGGATGCAGGATTTTCCCAAGAATGTCACTCTTAACTCTGCCTGCTGGAATGGGCAGGAAGAAGCGTAGTGGCACCAGGACTTCCTGAGCCTCTTGTCCCCTGATCCACTTAGGTCCCGAATGTCCTGGCTAGGCCTTGCCTCTCAAATGCACAAGGTGCATCTTCATTGGCAACACTTACAAAGACAACACACAGGCCGGAGCTCTTTGGTCTGAGACTGGCTTGTGCCACCAGCTTCTCTGTTGTGCCAAGTGTCATCCTCCAAGGACCTGCATGATCCCACTCCTCACTACCCATCTGACCTCTCTCCTTTCCTCTCTCACTCTGCTATAGCCACACTAGCCTTTGTGCTGCTGCCTTGATACATGGCGCCTGCTGCTGCCCCAGGGCCTTTGCACTTGTGATTCTCCCTGAGCAAAATATTCCCTCTTGAATATGTCCATGGCTTGCCCTCTTTATTCAGGTCAGGCTACAAATCCTTGTTCATTGGAGCTAAAATAGCATTTGTCCACTTTGTCCCCTTCCGTCCCCTATAGCACTAACTTTCATAGAAAATGATCTCAGCCGTAAGTGCCTTAGACTGTGACCCACCTCCTTTTCCCTCCGATACCACCAGGGAAGAACAGAGAAAGTGTCCAGGTACTGGGCTAGTCATGCTCCCCTCCTCATCCTGCTGAAAACCCTATTAATGGCTCCTTGTTGCTTTTGGGAGAAACCCAGTCTTAGCAAGAGCCGAAGACTGCGTCCGATGCCTCTGCAGTCTCATTGTGTGTCACCTGTGCTTCTGTTCCTCTCTGGAGCCCTGTCCTTACTACCCCAGGGCCTTTGTTCCTGCTGCTGTCACCCACAGGAACATTCCTCTCTGTGCCTACATTCTCCTCATCATTCAGTTCCCAGCTGAAACATCACTCCTTGGAGAAGCCTGGCCCGGCCCCTGGGCCCCCAGGTTGGATCCCTGTTTTATACTCTTAGCTCAATGAACTTCTCTTCGTTGTACTTTTCAGTCAATTACATGTTCTGTACATAAACAATTAGTCACACAATTAGATGTGTTATTCGTTGGATAATGACCTTCCCCCAAGTTCCAAAATGTCAGGAAACATGTTGATTTTTTTTCCTTCTCTATCCCTAACAACCAGCCCAGTGTCTAGCACATCGTAGGTGCTCAGAAAGTACCACTTGAGTAAGTTATGAAATTTGGACAGCTTGTAAATGCTGATTCCAAGCTGTACATTTCATCACTTCTGGCCAGTAGCATTACAGAGGCATTTCAGGGATACTTTTAAGTGCTCTAAAAGTGAGCAGGGAGAAGCAAATGGCTGAGAGGGTAGCACTGTACAGCAGAACCTCCCCATCTCCTCCCTGTCTCCCCCTCCCCGCCCCCTGCTGATGTCACCTGACACACTCTCTGCTGCCCATCTGGGACTCTGATTGGTCTGGGCAGGGCCTCCTTACCCCTGTGCCTGTTGCTCGGTGGTGCCAGTGCTCTTGGTGCAGAACTGGGGCACAGTGGGGGCACAGACAGCAGGCAGAAGGACCCTCACAGCCCCGCTGGGCAGCGTCGGGAGCTCCGAAGAGGTGCTGATGAAGATGGTGACATTCTCCATGGGGGCAATGGTCCCCAGGTTGACCACGAACAGGATCCGCTCCAAATCCTCGTCCAAGGTCACTTTTCCCGGAGTGCAGGAATGACGGGCGATGGAAACCCTCTCTTGCAGAGTGTTCCCTAGGTGCCAGGCTGGCGTCAGGGGCTGTACATATGTCATCTCTGATCCCCTCTAAGATTGCTATTGTGGTAAGTGTGAGTGGCCCCATTTTGCTGATGGGAAAACCAAGGCTCAGCTTGAGGGTGTGACTTGTGAATGAGTAACTCATTGAACCAGGATCTGAACCCTATGTGTCTGACCCTAGGCCTGTGAACTTTCCACTCTATCTTGCTGGGAGTGGAAAACCTGGACTCATAAAGCCCCAACAGAGGGTCACATTTCCAACCTGCAGACTTTACTTCCCACTCCAAGAACCAAATCGAAGCATCCCCCACCTCGGGGATCCATGCGTTTGCTCATGCTCTTTCCTTTTATCCAAAACACCCATTCCTTCATCCGTACTTAGCCCGTCTGCCCACCCAAGCCCTCCATGAACACCTCCCTGGTCCCTGATCTGGCCTGACCTTTTCCTCTGACGTCATTGCAGAGCCACTTTCCACCTCCTGCTCCTATCATGGTTCCTCCTAGACAGATCCTAACTAGTCTTTCAGACAGTGATAGATTATCACAACTCAAGGACAACTTTGCACCTTGCACATGGTGAGTGCTCATTAAACATTTTAACAACCAGGCTAACGAACTTCGCCTTGATTGCAGATCCAATAGTAAGAATCTCTTACATCATACGACAGCTGGTCTGTGTTCTAGCCCTGGTTCTGCCACTAATGCTGTGTGACCTGTTGCCTAAAAGGCACTAACAGCTGCCTTTTACTGGCCTTGAGCCAGTGGCTCTCGTGCTCTGAGCCTCAGTTTCCTCAATAGCAGGCCTTAGTAGCCATGCTTTGAGTATTTACTGTGATGTGGGTACTCTGCGTGGTTTGTCCTGATTGAGCATCGGGTGAGGACTGTTATTTATTCCACTTTACAGAGGAGGTATATTTTTTCTCTAAGCTCGCACCATTTGTGAGCAACAGGAAAGGGAGTCCAATCCTGGTGTGACCCACCCCACAGCCTCTGAGCGTAAAAAGATGTTATTTTGTTCTCTAGAGACATCTTTAAAATCTTTTTGTTGCCTCCCTTCCTTTGATCCTCACACTTTCGAGGTGACAACAGGAAGTCAATTACCTCTGTCTTAACAGACAGTGAAGCTGAGACTCAGAGAAATTAATTATTGGCCCAAGGTGGCACAGGACTTCATCTGCGATTCCTGACTAGTTCAGTGCTCTTTCTCCCTCATACACCCTTGCTGTGCTTGCAGTCTGCCTGAGGCTCCAGCCCCGGCAGCCTCTGGCTGGCCAAACCCAGGTCCCGCCACAGCTCTTCCGGCTTCCTTACCTGTGACTGTTGGGGATCGAACATGGGAGGCATCTAAGTGGCCGCTCTCCAGCTTGGCTTTGTCCTTGATCTGTACCGTCACGATGCGGTCTGCAATGACTGCCTCAAAGCCGATCACCGTGGTGCCCTCATCCAGGGGGTACACAAAGAGGCCTGCCAGAGCAGGGTCCAGCATCACGGGGTGCCCCAGGCCCACCCTGTACACCCCTTGCCTGGAAGGAACCTGAACCCTTGGCCATCCTGGTGGTTGGTGCCCTCTGCCACTTAGCAGATGCTGGGAGGTCTGGGCAGAGAGCCAGGCTGGGACCTCCCAGCTCCGAGACCAGGTGGGTAAGCACAGCGGCAGGGCCAGCTCTTACTTTGCAGGTATATGAGCCTGATGTGGTCAGAACTTCTGATTTTCCAAGAGAGTGAAAACATGGGTTTTTATGGGACTGTGTGGGCCTCATAAAGCACGTCTGTGTGGTCAGTTTGGTCCATGGGCCACAGTTTGCCAGCTGTGGCATGGAAGGTTGGGGCTTTGAAGGAAGACTACGGTTCTAATTCAGGCCCCGTCATGTTTTCTAGCCAGGTGACCTTGGATAAGACACCTAGCTGCTCTAGGCCTCCTAGCACAGTCTGTAAGATGGGGATAATGAAGCCTACTCACAGGGTCATTGTGAGAATTGAATAAATAGGCATCATTTATTAAGCCCACGTGCCCCCCCCCTTTTTTTTTTTTTTTTTTGAGGCAGAGTCTTACTCTGTCGCCCAGGCTGGAGTGCAGTGGTGCAATCTTGGCTCAATGCAACCTCTGCTGCCCGGGTGCAAGCAATTCAGCGCCCTGAGTATTACAGGCGCCTGCCACCGTGCCCAGCTAATTTTTCTATTGTTAGTAGAGATGAGGTTTTACCATCTTGGCCAGGCTGGTCTTGAACTGCTGACCTCATGATCCACCCACCTCGGCCTCCCAAAGTGCTGGGATTACAGGCGTGAGCCACTGTGCCCAGCTGTGCCACGTTTTTATATCTTCGTGCTTCTCAAACTTTAGAAGCTCACGAATGACCTGGGGGTTTTTGTTAAAATGTAGATTCAGATTCAGTAGCTCTGGGGGTGGGGCCAGAAATCCTGCAGTTCTAAGCAGCTTCTGAGGAACGCTGGCGGCTGGAATCGCATGTAATGTACAGTGTCAAGGTCCCATTTTATCTACCCTCTTAACGTCAGAACAGCACAATGCTGGGCCCAGGGTGAGCCCCCCACAAACCCTGACCTCCACTTCCTCTGGGCCTCAGTTTCCTCATCTGTAAAATGGGGGACTTGTTCCTTCTACATGTGAAAAGCCAAAAGGCTGTTCAAAGTCATTTGGTTATTTAGCCTCCTGAGTCTGCAGGTGGATCCTATTTTAAGTCGCCCTCTCTGGGTTTCCTTGGACATAGGAACAAGGCCACCTACCCTGCCCGGGAGATTTCTAAGGGGAAGAAATTTTCCCTGCAGCTCCCTTTGGATAGTGCTGGTTCCCAGGGCAGCCCTGCAGGGGTTTCAGAACCTCAGGTTGGTGACCACAGACATAAAGTCTGGTGGTTAGGAGGCCCCATCACTGTGGATGAGAAGGGGACCCTGGCCAGTGCCCGCCTAGTGAGCTTTCCCACAACCCCTCTCCTGAAGTGGAAGGAGTGTGATTTACACATGACTCTGACAGGCCAGTGTGCCTCCACATCCCTGACTGTGGTGCGTATTCGCAGATGGTTTCTCAGTCCACAACTTCCTGCCATCTGTATTACCTCATCTGCTCCGCCACCGCCTGGGGCATCTGGACAGTAGAGAGGAGCGTCCTGATTTTGAGGGGGTGGCAGCCTCCCCAGGGTCATAGGAGCAAGAGCCATGGCTAGGAGTGGGGGCTCCTGGCTTCGACTGAGTCTTGATGCCTCTCCTCTTGTGAGGCTCTCTGGAGAAAGTGTGGGACTGACCAGTGGACAGTGTGCCTTGGGATTATAAAAATATGGGGACAGTCTGGCACCATGGCTCATGCTTGTAATCCCAGAACTTTGGGGGGCCGAGGTGGGTGGATTGCTTGAGCTCAGGAGTTCAAGACCAGACTGGGTGACATGGCGAAACCCCATCATGCAAAAATTAGTTGGGTGTGGTGGTACATGCCTGTAGTCCCAGATGCTTGGGAGGATGAGGTGGGAAGATCTCTCAGGCCCAGGAGGTGGAGGCTGCAGTAAGCTGTGATCATATCACTGAGTTCAAGCCTGGGCAACAGAGTGAGATCCTGTCTCAGAGAAAAAGAAAAGTGTAGGGACAGTTGGCTAGGGCTGTACCTAAACCTCCTTGGTTCAAATCCAGACCCTCCTTGCTATTAGCTTTGAGGCCTGCAGAGCAGAAATGGTCTTCCCATTTTACAGATGAGTAAACAGACTCGGAGGGGTGGCATGACTTGCCCAAGGTCAGTCAGCAAGTAAATGTCAAGACAAGGGTTCAGTGTGGAGGAGTGGGTGGCCCTGGGGAGACCTCAGCAGGTGTTCTTACCCTGGAAGGGCTGGGCTTCCAGGTTGCCATAGGTGAGTGAGGCAGTTAGGCCCAGGGCATAACCACTGACGCAGGAGGTAACATCAGACGCCGTGAGGGGCAGAGCTGCCCCGGTGATCCAATTCAGCAAGCCGGGCATCCCGCTGGCTACTCCGCCTTCAGAACCTGTGAGACACAGGAAGGGCAGGAGGTGAGGAGAGGCTCCCCAAGGTCCCCACAACCTAGTTTTCCCATTTCAGACACCCCCAAGCAGTCAGAGCATCATTCTTTGCATTTTCCCCAAGAAAATGCAAACTATCTTCCCAGTTAGTGACTGCATGATAGCTACCAGTCTTCCCCAAGAAGAGGAGAAGTGGCCATTCTCTTTCTTTCCATTTCACGAGTAGAGAAACTGAGGCCTGGAGGCATGTGACCTGCTGAGATTCATTCAAAGGGTTGGAGCACAGTCAGGGCTAGAGCCCAGGGAGCCTCACGTTCAGCCTGGAATTCTCCCCAACAGACCACGCGGGAAGTGGGGTTGAGGGGCCCAGGCTCTGACCCGATCCTTCGTGAGTCCAGTCATCCCCGAGCCTCAGATGTTGCCTCTGCAGAACGAGCGCGTAGGAATAGCTCACCACATCCCACCTTCTCTGACTGCACCGAGCCTGCACAGTGCAGTGAACACCTGGCAGGTGAGGCCCCCCCCCAGTGGACACCAAAGTAAGGGGAGCACCTTCTTCCAGGTGTACAGGCCGAAACCTGGAAGTCATTCCTGCACCTCCTTCTCACCACTCCCCACAACCAATCCATGGCCAAGACCTGTGCTTCGGCTCTGGAAAAGCCCTTGTATTCATCCATGTCTTCCCTTTGTGGCCACCAGCACCCTGTGCCAGGCCACCGCCACCTCCACCTGGACTGCAGCTCCTCATCTGCCTCTTGAATCCATTTTCCACCCATTGGACACACAAAGTGGACAGGTCTCTGCTACCCTCGCCACTCTCGGCTACCCACCAGTGGGTTCCCTTGCTCCTTGGACAGAGAGCTAAAGCTTAAGGTGGCCTGGAGCCCTGTGGGGTCGGGCTTCTGCTGGCCTCACCAGCCCAGCGTCACCACAGTCCGCAGCACACCTTGTGGGTCTCAGCAGTTTCACTCCGCACACGAATCCTGCTCCTTCAATCCCAGTGCTTGTTACTCCTCCTGGAAGGCCCACCCCATGCCCATTTTTAGACTAGTAACCCTCTACTCATCCTTCAGGGTCAACTCGGGTCCCCTCCACAGGGAGGCCAGACCAGTGTGCTCAGCATCCTCTGTCATCCCTGCACAGAGCCGCGTTTCTCTCCCCGAGAGTATTTCTATCCGTTTGCTGTGCTGCATTCTGTTTCTGAGCGATGTCTGTTACTCTCTGCTTCCTGTTAGAGTGTGGGCACTACTTAGGTTGGCATGGCCCAGATGGACTTGGGCTTTGCATTGATTTGACTTTGGCCTCACAACACACTTTGTGCTGTTGGAATGAATGAGAGAATGCATGGCTTTCATCTTTGCAGCATGAAGGCCTCCGTGGCACTTCTCAGGACCATGTCTCAATGATCTCGGGCCTCCTGAGACCCCCTGCCCAAGAAGTCACATGCCTTGGAGAAGTGGGGTGGGAATGGGAAGCAAAGTCAAATGAAGGGTGTGGAATAGAAGTGCGAGGTCACATTCCCTCTGGGTTTTCCTGTCTGGGGGTAGGTGCCAGGCAAATCTTCCTTGGGCTGGTAGCCTGCTGCCCTTTATTTGCAAGGCTGTTCAATGAGTGCTGATTACTCTGCTCTTTCTCAAAGAAGGGACTGTTTCCCCCTGGGTCCTCTTCGTGTCCCCAGCTGAGATCCTCAGGTGCCCCCCCACACACCCTGGCACCCTGCCAGGCCAGCAGTGGCTTTTTAATTATGTTCTCCCTCTGAGCTCAGGCCCAGACAGCTCCGGACTTATCTCCTGTCAGGCTGACTGACAGCAGCAGGCAGATAAAGAGCAGGGAGGGAGGTGCTGTCTCCCCAAGTGGCCTTCTCTCAGGAGATCTCTGTCCTGGTGGCTGGAGCAAAGCCTGGCAACTTCGAGGGGGTGGGGGGGCAGGGGGCAAGGGTGAGGACAAGATGGCGGCCTTCATTTCCTGACAGAGCCACGTGTCCCCCTCTCCACCTTCCATCCGCTCCGTATCCTGGTTCGCTGCTGTCTAGAATGCTGACTGGGGAACGCAGCCTTAGGGAGCCAGCACCCAGACATGCAGAGAACCCGGAACTCAGCTCCAGGCCACCTTGGGGTGGAGTTCTGCCACGGGCATCTTATCCAACCCTGTCTACCCACACTGTCCCTGGCCCAGGGAGCAGGGCTTAGCTCAGGGACATCTGATAACAGACGGCAGACTCCCTCAGCACTGACACTTTAGGAATGTCATGCAGCCATAAAGAAGAACGAAACCATATCCTTTGCAGCAACATGGAGGCCATTAGCCCAGGGGAATAATGCAGGAACAGAAAACCAAATATTGCACATTCTCACTTACAAATGGGGGACCTTAACATTGTCTATTCATGGACATAAAGATGGCAATAACAGACACTCAGGATTACTGGTGGCGGAGGGAAGGAGTGGGGAAAGGGTTAAAAAACTAACTGTTGGGTACTGTGCTAACCACCTGGGTGACGGGATCATTCATGCCCCAACACTCGCCATCAGGCAGTATATTCAAGTAGCAAACCTGTGTATGTACCCCCTAAATCTAAAAGTTGAAATTATTTTTTAAAACTCAATATATATACACACAAATAAAAAACCAAAATCTATATTACAAAAAAAAAAAAAAGAATGTTAGAACCTCTTGGAAAGAATAAACTTTAAATCCCACGGGGGCCTGGTTAATGCATATTTTTTATCAATTCATCCAGGACTGATGAGCACCTACCGTATTCCAGCCCTGAATTAGCCACTGGCTATACAAAGATGGAACAGCCCAAACTGCCAGGAGTTTATAATCCAGCAGCAGAGGAAGTGTGGGAGTGGGGAAAGATCATGGTAATGACAGCTGGAATTTATTAGACACTGAAAATGTGCCAGGCACGTATATTATCTCGTTGAATCCTCACAACACCTTCTAAGGTATTATTCTTCTGCAGACGAGGACAGTGAGGCCCCAAGGGAGGGTGCCAGCTTTGGATGTGGGTTTGGGGTGCGTCAAGGGCACACAGTTAAGTGGGGGCACATGTAGGCCTTTCTCCTGGGAGGGGCCCAGGGTCATCCCCATGAGAGATGGGGACCATGGGGACCATGGGGACCGGAGCAGATTGTGCTAAGTGTCCTCCCTTCCAGTTCTGTCCCAACCTGGGCCTCAGGTGGGCGCAGGTCACAGGAAACACCCAGGGACAGGGACGAGGCCATGGCATCTCCAGATCAGAGAGTAGGAAGCCAGGAGTCGGCGTCAGGAATGGTGTCTGGTGTGAGTGGGGCTCATCAAGTGTGTGAGGGTCGACATCATGCTGACCTTCCCTAGCTCCTTCCCAGTGCACCACACAACGTGTCTTTGCCCAGATCCTTGACTTCTGGGATGCTGCGTCTGGAAAAGAGCTGGCGAGGTGAGAGAAACCAGGAAGGGATTGAGTGGAGCTGGCAGAAGGGACCAGGGGAGAAGAGGGAGGGAGGAATGGGGGTGGGGCTTAAAGAGCAAGGGAGGGAGGACTGGGGAGGGCAGGAAAAAAGGGCTTTTAAGAAGGGGTGCCTAGAGTTAGAAATTGGGTTCCCTCTTAGATTCTCTAAGAGGCACATAGAAACATTGCAACGATTTGGAGCTCTGGACTGTGTTTTCCTGATAAAACGCTGGGCTGAACCTGGACACTTAAAGTTCAATATGGCTTAGAGGTGGTCCCTGGTGTGCCTGTTAAATACCAACACTTTGGGACAGGCGTGGTGGCTCATACCTGTAATCCTAGCACTTTGGGAGGCCAAGGCAGGAGGATCACGAGGCTGGGAGTTCGAGACCAGCCTGGCCAACATGGTGAAATCCTGTATCTACTAAAGATACAAAAAATTAGCTGGGGGTGGTGGCGCGCACCTGTAATATCAGGTACTTGGGAGGCCGAGGCAGGAGAATTGCTTGAACCTGGGAGGCGGAGGTTGCAGTGAGCCAAGATTGTGCTATTGCACTCCAGCCTGGGCAACAGGGCGAGACACTGCCTCAAATACAAACAAACAAATAAAAAATAAATAAACAAACAAAAAACTTTGGTGATGGCCTAGAGATGATAAATCCCAAATGGATGCTGTCCTTCTGAGCAGGACATTATTCATATTTGTGTCTGGCACATAACAGGTGCTCAGTAAATATTTCTGAGGTGATATGAATGAATGAGTGCCAGCAGCCTCCCAAGGACACTGAAGACACCACGTGCTGGGTTGCAGTGGGAACAGGCAGGGGTGAGTAGACATACTAATGGAAGAGACAGCCAGTAAATAAAGCTGGAAGTTCACAATGTGGCCTCTTCTTGTCATCCCCACTGCAGCAGCCCATTGTCCCCTTACAGTCTATTCCCGGTGGAGCAGTCAGAGTCGTCCTTTGAAGACAAGGATCCATGACTCAAACTCCCTGATGGCCCCCATGCCCCTCAAGCTCCCATTCATCTGGGTCCCCGCTGGTTTCCCTTCTGATCACCCCCTTAATGGATTCACTTCCACCTCTAGACATGCACATGCTACTGTCTCGTTCCCTCACCCCTTCACATCTGCTTAGACAGCACCTTCTCAGGAAGGCCCTGCACATCTGCTTTAAACCTCCCCTCCTTTCCTTCAGATCCCTCGCCCTGTTCTGTTTGGATTTTTTCCATAGCATGTCTCTCCAACGCGTTACATAGAAAACATTTATTGCGTTTATTGCTTTTTATCTGCCTCCTTCCACAAGGGCGAGGATTGGGGCCTGTTTTTCTCATTGATGCATCCTAAGTACCTTGAACTGTGTTTGCCCTCACAGAAAGGAGTGAAAAATATTTGTTGAATGAATGCATGGATTCATAGGTCATCACAGTGTCAGGCTGGTTATTTCTGGGTTTTGCATGGATTCAGCTGTGGGAGAGAAATCCTCTGGCCACCAGGTCAGGGGCAGCTCCACAGAGAAGCTACGGAGGTTCAATCTGTTAGGCTCTCTTTCCAGTCTTTATGTACCATGGTTGAAACCCCCTCTCTGCCCACCATAGGTGCCACCCATCTTGTAACAGGCCATCAACCCATGGGGGAAACTCTGTTACTCTGTGCCCCTGAGCCAGCTCCTGGTCACTGCCCACCTCTCCAACCCTTCTGCTGTGTCCTCTGCAGCTCCCCCTCCATGGCCAGCAAAATCCCCCAGACCCTGTGCCTCTCCTGAGATGCTCTGTGTCCTGGGTCCCAGTTGCTGCTCCAAGATTGTCACTCTTCTGTTCTCCTGTCAAAACCCTTCTCCTTGGGAATGACGCCTTTTGGCCATCCCATTGTTGCGGCTTGCCTTCTCTAAGGTCTCAACCACACTCCTTTGGTCAACACTTGGCGCTTGGCTCATGACTTTCTCTGTTCCTCAAGCCCTGCTATCACCTCAGGTGACTTGAGTGTCCTTGGGAAACAGGGCATCAACCCTTGACTCCGCATGTCGGCAACGTTTGCTGCCTTCCCAGCTCAGCCTGCATGTCCACTCCCAAGCCTTGACCTTGACACACCGTCTGTGATGGCTCCACCTTCAAGACCGCTCACTCATTTCTAAAGGTACAATCTCCCAACACTTCCCAGCTTCCTTTTTTTCCTTAGCACTTATCACCATCTCACATGATGCAGATCTTGCTTATTTATCTTGTTTAACGTGTCTCTTAACCCTCCAGGGTGCATTCCTGTGGGGGCCAGGATTTTGTCCTAGTTCGTTCACTGCCGTATCCACTGCCCATAGAGTAGATGCGCAGTAAGTGTTTGCTGAATGGATGAAACACCACTCTGAGGGCTTTACATATATGATTTTCAGCATCCCTCGGAGGTAGGTACTCTTAGCATCCCTATTTGATAAAAGAAAATACCAAGGCTCAGAGAGGTGAGGCAACTTGCCCATGGACACAGAACCAGTAAACAATAGGCTTAAGAGTAAACCCAAGCAGGACCACAGAGCCATGCGCTTAAACATGAGGCGACACTATCCTTGCATTGAGTTTCTCCCAAGCCGTGTTGCCTCTGCCTGAGCGGCCCCTGCAATCCCCTCTTCTCCCTTCCTGTTGCTGCTGCTTCATTGATCTCCCCTAGACTGTATCTATCATCTCCTACCTGGTCCTTCAACCTCCAGGCTGTTTTCCTTGTGGTCCCCTCTGTCACCACACACACACACACACACACCCTCCGATTTCCCTGAGCTTAATGGCTTCCCATTGCTTTTGTCCAAAAGAGTAAGTCAAACGTCTAGAGTGGCACTCAAGACTCTCTCCATTAGGTCTCCATCTTTCTCAGTGCCAGCACCTGCCGCCTCCTACAGGCTCGCCCTCCTCCAGACATGCTCATCCTCTCACCACGCCCTGAACATGTCAGGTTCTTTGTGACCCTTTGCCTCCTCTACTTTCAAAGGCTTGTTCATCATTCAGGGGTTAGATCCCTCTCCTCCAGGAAGCCTTCCCCTTCTCTGACACTCCAGTCCATCAGACATGCTCTCCTTGGGGCTTTCATAGCCTTTGGGCCCTTGTCTATCACACCCCACATCCTGTGGCGTTATAACCACTCATCTGCTTTGGCTCTGTCTTCCCATGGGGCTGTGAGTTCCAGAAGAGCAGTGACTGCACCTCCTCCTTTGCCTTGTCCCAGCTGCCTGCGCTATGCTCAGTTTGGAGGAGGGGCTTTGAATGGGGGCACCTACCAGGTTCTAGTGCTTTACATGCATCACTAATACTCACACCTACCCCCAGTTTCCAGGTTCAGAGGGAGGTCCAGAACCCGGTATCACACAGCCAGAGAGTGGCCGGGCTGAATGGAAACGAAGCTGGACTCCCAAGCCTGTTCTTTCCCGTGCTCAGGATGCTTCCCAGCTCATGCTGAGCACAGCTGAGAAGAATGGGCAGGGCAGGGCAGGGAGAAAGAGAGTGCTGGGGCCCTGCTGCCTTCAGCCATCACAAGGGAGGTGGAGGTGGGAGGGGCTGTGTCAGGGCTCCTAGGGTCAAGGAGAAGGCCCTCGTGCCTCCCTTGCACTTTTCCGTATTTGCTTTTCAGAAAGAGACTGGGAAGGCAGGAACCTGCCTGGGGACTAGCAGTTAGGGGCGCCTAGGTCCCAGTCTCTGGGGAACTGCCTGAGGTTAGAGTCCCTGGGATGGCCACTTCTGGAGTAATTGGCCAGTCACTCTGCTGGGCTCTGCCATTCACATTTTGCACGGTCTTGAGCAAGTTGCTTAACCTCCCTGTGCCTTAACTTCCTCCAGGTCTGAGCTGGGAAGGTTCCATGGGCCTCTGCCTGGCATCTGCCCTAGTAACCCCTGACCTGACTCTGGTCTTATTGCTGAAATCTACCCTTGCCCCTTGCATGCCCAGCACATTGTTGTCCCAGAAACAACATGTTCCTTCCACCTGCAAAGCCATTCTAGAAGCATCTCACCCTCATGTTGGCCCGATCCCTCCCAGATCTTGCTCCACAGAGTTGGTGTCCCCCAGATGTGTGGGCACAGCTAGGCCTGGGCTAGATGAAGACTGTGCGCCCACCATGCAATTCTGGGCTTGCCACCTGCCTCTTACCTGGGGCTGGGGGCCCTCATTCCTCTTCTCATCTCCAGCCTCTCTAGGAAGTCCATGCTCTCATAGCCCCTTTAGGAGTCTGTGCCCCAAGGCACCCAACCACAGACAGCACCAACACCCTTATCAAAGTGGGGCCAACTCGGTGGGTTCCCTGGATCTGGTCTGATTGTTCTAACCTTCTAGAATTCTGGGCTTCTCATATTCTGGTCTCCTTCCTCTTAACCTTCCCACACAGGCCTATGTCCAGCCAAGGTGGGTAACAAACCCATGATTGTGAGGCCCACCCTCACCCCATTTGCCCTGTGCTCCAGCCAGTCAAGACCTCTTGCTATGCCTCCAAACAGGGCTGCCTTCTGCTGCTCTTATCTCTTCTGGTGCTGTGGGCTTTGCCAGAAATGCTGTCTCCACTCCTCCCTCCTTACCCATCCTTCAAGGCCAGCTTCAATGTCACCACCTCCATGGAGCCTTCTCGGGGTCCTGCATTGCATAGGACTGCCCCCTGCCACCAGCATAGTCAGCACCACTCATGTTATCATCCGTGTGCCGTGTGTCCATTTAACAGACCTATATAGAGGACCCGCTCTGTGCCAGACACTGTGCTAGGCTGGGCTACCACAGCGGCCAAGATGTACAGGGCCCCTGCCCTCAGGCCTTGTGTCCTGTCCCCCACCCACCCCATCCAGGAGCAGTCAGCCCCCAGAACTTGAGGCAGGATATTCTGTCTCTGCCCAGTGTCTGGCCCGTAGCTGGTGCTCAACAATCAATGGATGGCATGTGCTGTATTGGTTGAATGAATGAATGCATGAATGAGTGGCCAAATAAATAGAATGAAATGTGTTACATGGTGGATATAGGCCTTGGCTACGGGCTCATCTAAGGAATCTAACAATGGGAGAAATTTATTTCAGCCCAGAGCCCATGAGATTCTATCCTGGAGATAGCTGTAGTGTCCTTTGTGAGGGGGTTGGGGGCTGGGGAAATAGCCAAGGTACAGAATGCCCAGGCTTCTCAGTGCTTGCTGTCCTCAGACTGCCTGAGAGACCTGGAGTCCAGCCAGTGGGGACGTCCTGGACAGTCAGTCAGGAAAGGAGGCTGGGTCCAAGCCACCCACGGTGTCTGGGGCTTCCAGCTAGAGACTGTGTCTGGGCCTGCTGAAGAAGGGAGAAATAGGCACATCCACATCTGAAAAGATAAATGAGGGCCATCTATCTGGGCTAAGCATCTGAAAAGATTCTTGTTGGATCAGATCAAGGAGGGGGTGGCTTAGCTTACAAAGATGGAAATGGTGCCACACCTGTTCACTGGGGGTACAGTAAGATTCCTGCACTGGAGCCTCTGCCCACTGAGGGTCACTCAGAGATGCACCCCCACATCAATGGGAACATTGGGCTTATTTACGCAAATTCAGTTTACACCCGCCTTTCCAGGGGCACATTTGCAAGGCGAGCTCACCCAGCCTAGCTGCCAGCATCCCTGTGGCTCCCTGAAAAGCACTAAGTACATTCTCTATGTGGCTTTGAGACTTGTCCCTGTCTCCAGCACACCACTCCCCGTGTGCTGAGGGGCTCACCGGCTGGTGGCGGGCGCAGAGGGAGGGCTGTTTTGGAATCCAACCATTGCCCATCTAGAGCTACTGTGTCGCCGTGGGGCTCCTAGGGAGTTGAAGAGTAATCCTGGTACTGTGCCTTCCTGCAAAACCTCGAAGTGGTAAAATGACAGGCTAGGAAGTGAATTTCTGCCCCTGGAGCCTGCCTTTCCTCTTCCTTCTCCAGTCCTCTCTCCTTGGGTGCTTCTTTGAAATTTAGTTTCACCCTCTGTATAGCAGGCAGGTAAAAATGTCGTTTCTTTTTTAGGGTTACTGTGGGGCCTGCAAGAGAGATACTGCCCTAGAAAACACTCACCCCAGTTTCTGGTCCCCGGTAGATGTTGGCTGTTGCTTTAATTCCCTTTTCTCTTTGGGTTTTCCTCCTGGCCTCACTCTCCCACTCACTATGACTGCATCTGGGCCCCTGAGCTTTTGGCATTTCCCCATAGTGTCTCTGGCCACTGACAGCCCTCAGACCTGCCACCCAGCCATCCCAGGGTCCCCTGCCTAGGCGTTGGCTAAAGAATACATTCATTGCCTTCACTTCTGTCTGAGGTCCCAGAGTAGTTTGGGCCAGTCTGTGTGACTGCTTCCGCACACACACAGCCCCCCCTCCACAGAGAGGCTTTGTGGGGTGGCAGAGGGCACTGGACGGGGAGTCAAAGCCTTCCTGGCCTGAGGACCAGCTGCCACCAACTGCAAGTGAGACCCAAACTGAGACCCTGCCGTCACACATACGGCCTGGCCACACCTCCTAGAGCTGCACGGAGCACAGCTGGTGGGGCATCAAGATTGGTGGGGTCTTAAGGGCCTGGGGTAGGTGCCAAAGGTATACTTCCTCCTTGTTATGGTTCTTAGCACATGGAACAGCGCCTAAAACTGTTTTCAAAAAACACCAGCTAACCCACATTGAGCAATGAGTAGGTGCCAAGTGGTGTTCTAAGTGCTTTTCATGAATTAGTTCTGGTAATCCTCGGGACAATCCTACCAAGTAGGCATGGCTATTATCCTCATTTTGCAGAAGAGGAAACTGAGGCCCAGCGTGGTTACATTTCTTGGTCAAGGTAATACACTCATAAGTGGTGGAGCTGGTGGTGGGATTTGGGCTCCACCTTCAGAAATCGACCTCCTAACCACAAAGCTTCATCACCCCTCAATACTTATTTGCTGAATGAACACATGAATGGCCCAGAGAAGGTCCTTCCCACGGGGTCCCTCTGGGCTTTGGGTCCTGGCACCTGTATCTAACAACAAGAGGAGGTGAACCTGGAGAATTCATCCCACCCACCCCTCCAAACTGACAGCCCAGGGTCCAATGGCATGTTCCCAGCTGCTCTGAGCGACAACCCACATGGGGACTGAAGGTGTATACCCATTCCTCATGTGCCCTGCGCAGTTTAAGGGGTCTGCATGTCTGGCTGCTTAGTCTCTTCTCAGAGGTGGCACTATTTCCTGAGTGCCAGGGGGATCTTCACACTGAATCCCCATAGATACCCTATGAAGCAGATCATCCTCACTTTCCAGCAGAGGAAACTAAGACCTAGAGAGATGAAGAAAATCTCAGGGTCACACAATGAGTGGGTGGTGGGCCAGGATTTGAATCTAAGCATCTGTCCTCAGAGCCTAGGTTACAGGCGCCCCCCTGCTGCCTGCTCCTTTCCAGCCAGGTCCAGGAGTTCAGGCCAAGTCAGTGCATCTGCCAGCCAGTTGCTCTTGCACAGGGCCTGTGACCCCTCCACACTGACTGTGGCAAACCCCTAGGGTCCACCTCTCCCTGGCTCCTGCCCTCTGCGGTGCTTTCTAGGAGTGGGGAGGGAGGGGTAGGAGTGGGGAAAGGAGACAGCATCTTCCCCACATTTTGAGGGGGGATGGTAGATCAATACCTTGGCTCTCTCTCCTACCAAGTCAGCATGCTAGAGACAACTCCCACTTCGAAGACATTTCAACAAGACGCCACTGGAGGCCAGGCGAGGTGACTCACACCTGTAATTCCAGCACTTTGGGAGGCTGAGGTGCGAGGATCACTTAAGATCAGGAGTTTGAGATCAGCCTGGTTGGCATGGTGAAACCCTGTCTCTACTAAAAATACAAAAATTAGCTGGGTGTGGTGTCAGTCACCTGTAGTCCCAGCTACTTGGGAGGTTGAGGCACAAGAATCGCTGGAACCTGGGAGACAGAACTTACAGTGAGCTGAGATCGCATCACTGCACTCCAGACTGGGCAACAGAGTGAGACTCTGTCTCAAAAAACAAAACTCGAACACAGGGGACACACAAAGAGGCCTCAAAATGGATCTCACGGGACATCTTACTATAGGAAAACCTCGGGCCAAGTTGTTAGTGCTCCTCTTCTTGGGATCAGCTGGTGCAGAGCCAGCTGAAGGTTAAGAAGGAAGGGGTAGAGAGTTGGAGAGGCTGCATTTAGGATGCCGAGTTCCCCACCGCCGACCAGGTGTAAGGAATCAGGGTTTTAGGGTTGAGAGGTTCCCGACACTTTGCACAAGCTCTGCCTTTGGGTCGCAGGCACCGTGCTGAGAAAGTTATGTGGATGATCACATGGATCTCTCGTGTCCCTGTAAGTGCAATTTTTCTTTCTACAGGTGATCTGAGTGAACATAGGGAAGTTAGCAAACCTGCCCAAGGTCATAAAGCTAGGAAGAGATGGCTCTGGGGACTGAACCCCGGCAGTTTCATTCCAGTGCCTCTGCAGTTACCACTATGCCATAGCAAAATCCACGGTAACAGGAGCCTACATCCACTCTTTGAGAGTCCCAGGTAAAACAGGGCGTTGTCAGCAACAGAGATTAACCAGCCAGGGACAAGGAAGCAGAGAGAGGAGGCCAGCTGCAGAGTCCCCTGGTCAGCCAACCTGGGCACCAGGAGCTCCTCGGGCTCTAGGAATCAGGCTCAAAGCCGGGCTCTGACCTGTAGCACTGGGTGACACAGGCCAGCTACTTCACCTCCCTGACCTCAGTTTTCTGATCTATAAAAGGGCACAGAAGTAGAGCTCGCTTTACGGCATCAGGATGATGAGAAAGGACTGTGTGTAAAGCACCAGGCACAAATGTCTGGCTAACTGTAAAGGTGGGTGGGTGGCTTTGCCCTGTGTGGGGGAAGGTGGGATGTGGGGGCAAAGCTAATCAAGCCCAGACTTCCTGGTAGGCTTGGAAGGAATCTTAGAAATGGAGTATCTTAGAAAAGTCTTCAAGAATTCAAAGGAAAGGGTTAAAAATGATGGAATTGTAAGGAGTGAAGAGGTTCTAGCCCCTGACTAGCTTACCCTTTCAAATCCACCACTGAGGCTGGGCAGGGTGGCTCATGCCTGCAATCCCAGCACTTTGGGAAGCTGACATGGAAGGATTACTTGAGGCCAGGAGTTCAAGACCAGGCTGGGCAACATAGGGGGACCATCTCTATATACACACACAAAAATTAGCTAGGTGTGGAGGCACACCTCTAATCCCAGCTTCTTGGGAGGCTGAAGTGGGAGAATTTCCTGAGCCCAGAACTTCCATGTTACAGTGAGATATGATCACGCCACTGTGCTCCAGCCTGGGTGACAGAGCAAGACTCTGTCCCCTCCCCCAAAAAAATCCACGACTGAGTCATAAGAGTGATAATAATGAGCCTCCATGCCTCATAGAAAGCAATTTATAGTTAAAGCACTTTCACATCCATGAATTAAATAGAGCTCTATGAATAGGAGCAAAATAAGGATTATTATCCCATTTTAAGGATCAGGAGACAGAGGCTCAGAGGGGAAATAACACGAGAGAATTGGAGCTCCCAGGGAAGAGCTTCCTCTGTGAATAGGGGACCTGCTGCTTTGCTGCGCTAGGGCTGGAGAGTGGCAGAAGCCAATCCTGCTGGCCACCAGGCAATCATATCTGCTGGTCAGCCCTGAATGTTAGTGGTCAGAGAAACGGTCTAAGACCCTCAAAGGGACTCAACCCAAGATGACCTGTCCTTTATAAGTATTCTCCACACCTAGCTGTTTCTTATAAGTATTCTGATAAAGGCTGTGATGCTGCTCTTGAATAATGCTGCATGTGATCTTCGTGCTGTTGTACAGGTCTTCTGGCTTCTCCTCCTCTGGGTGCATGGTAGGCTGCAGGTGCTGGCTTCTTTGAAGGCCTTGATGTGCCTCTGGTTTCAGCCAATGAAATGTGCAGAAGCGACATATATCACTTCTGGGTGGGAGCTTTCAAAGCCACTGTGTGCTTGCCCATGTCATGTTCTCTACCACAGTGATAATGAAGGACTTTGCCCCCAAGGAGGCTCCATGAAAGGCATGAGCCACTTTGGACATGCAGCAGGAGCAGGAATTAAAACGTTGTTGATTTTTTACTGCAGTGTAGACTAATCTAACTTGGTTAGTACAGCCATGAATGTTTGAGTCTCTGAGCAAAGGTGATGGTCCCAGGAACAGAATCCATGGTATTGGAAGGGAGTAAGAGGTAGAGGAAGGTGAGATTGGCCAGTGGGTCCTCTAGACTATAAGCTCTAGGAAGCCAGAGATCTTTGTGTATTTTGTCAGCAATTTGTATTCCCAGTGCCTTAGAAGAGAATCTGACAATCGGAGGTACTCATTCAATGCTGAATAAACTAATGAATGACCTGAGGTGAGGCAGGCCATGCAGAAGCAAGAAACCTGAAAGGCAATAGTACAGGTTCTGGAAAGGACTCCATAGTAATTCATCCGTAAACCACAAGCATTAAACACTGATCATGAGAGCTCCCCATGTTCACACAAGAATTTGACCAGAAAAATCCCACTCTTAGTAGATCCACTTAAAACAGGGACCAACATTTCATAGGAAAGGGTGAATGAAGAAAAGATTTCAGTTGGGATTTCATTTTGAAAAATGAGATTAAAAATATGAAAATAAAATTTTATATTGGACCAAAATAAGATTATAGTTGCAACCGTGTGCCAAAACTTTCAGTGCTCAAAGGACAAATCAAATATTGATTAGTTTATGGAGGCATGATTTTCCTGAACAAAATTATATGCTAGCATGATATGACATTTTAAAAAAAAATGTCATATTTCACTGTCGTAGCATAATGATTAAAGTTTCTTATCATGAACTCATTGTTGTCAATATTCTCTTCTGTCATTCTCTGGCCTCGCCGCCAGGTTCTTATTTATCTATGGCCTTGGGTAGGACTAGGAGTCCTCCAACGTCCTCTTTGATTGGCCTCATTAACTCCCGCAACTTTCACATGATGTCAGTTTCACTGTGCAATCCTTGGGCTTTGTATGGTCAGCTGCGTATCCTACCTGACGACCACGGAGAAATTGATGGACATAGGTATTGTGCGAAGGTCAGGGATCAACACTGGTTCTGAGCAAGAACAGACATTCATTCAGGGACTACTTTTGTAAGTGGTCAGTCCATTAATGTTTTTCTGTTAGGGTGACCTTTTAAGAAACCTACAGCCTCACATCTGTGGGGTCTGAGATAATAATTAAGCAGGCCCCTCCATGGGGCCTGAACAAGGAAGGGG
This sequence comes from Cebus imitator, assembly GCF_001604975.1. Lineage (NCBI taxonomy): Eukaryota > Metazoa > Chordata > Mammalia > Primates > Cebidae > Cebus > Cebus imitator. The sequence continues at coordinate 10,537,306 of NW_016107330.1, read as the reverse complement.
AGATACCATGGCGAACCAGGTAAACCCATCCCCTGCCCTCCAGCCACTCCCTCAATGGCCCCATTCTAGGCTATGTTGGAACCATCACTCCAGCTGCTTGCCCTGGCCCTGGGTCCTGTCTTCTGTGTCCACAATGGTACCCATGGAAGGAACCTCTTGTAGAGAGTCCTGCACCCAGCAGTTTGCTCCTTAGTGTAGTTGCAGGAATAGGGAGAAGAGCTTTGTGCTGAGACACTCTGGGACCCTTGCCCTAAGAAGATTCACAATGCATGATCTAGCAAAGGGTTTTCAGACTGGGGACTAGGATCCCTCCAGACCCCAGTGAAGCTTCAAGAGGTGAGATTTCAGTTTCTCAGGCTTGTTGATTTGTCTTCCTGAGACCTTGATCTGACCACAGTGCTTCCTGCTCTGGGACTCTTTACTGTCCTAACTAAGCCTGACTTATTCGTGTCAAATTCAGCTCCTCCCCACAATCCCCCTTTGCAGCCTGCTCATGTATTTGTCTTCCACTCTGACTCTGTGTTCCAGACTAGAATACAGTATGTGCTCTTCCCCAGACCTCCGTGAGCCTCAACTTCACACCCTTGTTTATGTTCTTCCCTCAACCCAGAGCCCCGTGACCCCATCTTTGTATTTTGAAACCTACTCATCCCACTGGGTCCTTTCAAACCCACCTCCTCCAGGAAGCCTTTCCCCACCTCTTTATCTAGGAGTGATTGCTCCCTCCTCTAGGCCCCTAGGATCCAGTTTCGCTCAGCTAAATCCTGCTGTAACAATCTCCATCCATGGAGCGGTCTTAAGTTCTCTTCTAGAGGGTGGCGCCGCCGTCTGCTCTTGCTAGCTCTTTGAGCTCTCCAAGACTCAGTTTTATCTTCTGTAAAGTAGAGATTAATAAAACCCTATGGGTAAGGCACCAGGTAAGGGAATGACACAAGGCAGGGAAGAAACTAGGTACTACTCTTTGTCCCCCTTTCCCCCACCCCCGCGTCTAACTGTTCCTTCTCTGCTATTTTTGCAGGCTCATCCTTGGGGCCGGGACTATAGGCAGGCAAGTGACCAGACACTAGAGACAAAAATTCTTCCAGGTTCAAGCTTGCCCTCCTCTGCTTTAGTGCATAAGCAGTTGACTCAACAAAGATGTGCCTCTGACCCAGCCCTTGCCTCTGTGCCTCAAATCCTGGAGCTCTTCTGTGAGTGCTTTTTCGCATAAGCTTGGGTAATTGATGACCATTGGTCTCCCCACTTGAGACTGCAAGCTTCTTGAGGACAGAGATCCAACACCTAGCCCAGAGCCTGGCATGAAGTGGGCACCCAGTGATCCAATGGTTTTCATTCCTTTCCCTATTTTCACCCTCTTTTATCTGTTCATTCAAACTGACACTGATCAACCAAGACCTCCTGCCCCTTCCAGCCCTGCCTGCACTCACACCCCTGGTCATGTGGGAAACACTTCCCTGCTCCTCTCTATCCATCCATGTAGCTATATCCATCCATTGCTTCCTCCAAGTTCCCACTCCAGCGTGACTTCCTTCAGGAAGCCTGCCTAGCCCCACATAGAACACCCCTGATCCCAATCCCCTCTGCCTAAGGAATACAGGAACCCAGAAGATTTCATGGGATGAGAAGACTTGTTCACCCCTGGAGCCCTGGAGTCATACTCAGTCCAGTGACCCCACTGGGCTATTCCCAGTCCCCCCAGGGGTGTCTGTCAGCTTCCTGTTTATGTGACCTTCTTCTTGGCCTAGCTCAAGCCCCTTCCAGGCTGACTGGAGTGAAGATGCCCGTGAGACCACGAGAAACCTGTGTCTGCACAGCCTGGTCATTGGTTACTCAACGTTGTGTTGTAGAGAGAACCATCTGGGGTACCGAGAGAAACCCAGGTATTCTGCAGAGGGGCAACTGGCACCTGAAAAGGAGCCCATGCCAGCAGCCTGGAGGAGTGCTGCCCTGAGCCCCTCGGTACCTCTTCCACTGCCCTCCCTTCCTTGGGCTGTCCCTTGTCCCTGTGGAGCTGGCCTCTCACAAGCCATAACCAGCATTTGCATCAATTGTCTGGTAACAAGAAGCCAGCCAGCCAGGGAAGGCGCTGGCTCAGAGCAGAGCCTGGAGCAAAGCCGCAATGAGGGAGACAGGGGAAGCACAGAGGGGCTTCTTCCCTCTGGGCCCAGGAGCCGCCAGGTGAGCAGGGCAGTGGGGATGGCTGAGTGGGTGTCCTTGCCCTTTGGAACAGAATACCAGTGTCATCACCCTGGGTGGGGCTCCCTGTCTTCTACTTCCTCCCCCAGTCAGGACAACTTTACTAACACTCAATGGCCAATGGCTAGAGCACCTTCTGAGAGCTGTGTCTGGCCCCAATCTGGAGCTGGTCTTCACCCCATTTTCTGTGAGTTCACGGATTCCCGAGTTTCCTAATCCCTGAAGCCAGGGCTGGGGAGGCTGCTCAGAGCCTGAGGCATTTCCAGGCCAGGAGGCTTGGCCCATCTCAGGCCAGCAAGGCAGTGGCGTCTGCAGGCCACCCACCCGGGCACAGTGACCACCAGCCCTGCTCCATCACCTGGACAGGGCTAGACAGGAAACAACCAAAGTGCTATCCCTGGAGATGGATGCCGGCCAAGGCTGGTGATGAGGACCTGGCAGCCACACATCAGGCCCTGGGGATCCTGCCCAGCAACCTCTGGGTCAAATTCAACTCACAGTCCTCTGCATGTACACACACATGTGCACACGGACAAATGCATGTGCCTGCACTCTGAAATCCTTGCACAGCAGCAAACACAGGGTGTTCCCCCACATGCACCCACAGTCATATAAACGCATTTATATACACACACCACAGACCCGTGTACCAACTCATGTAGTTCACTCAACACATGTCACTACCGTCCAGGGAATCCCCTTACACACACATGCCCTCATATGCCTCTCAAGAGCATATGCCTGCATGCATCACACACACACATGTACATGTGCTCAGCCCCCACCAGCCAACCCAGCTGACCACAGAGCCTCGTGCCCTCACAGCCTCTTCCCAGGAGCAGGAGGACTGGAGTTCATCTAGATCCTTTTGAGCCTTGTCCAGTCCCCATGACCTGGCTGGGTTTAGACAGGTGAACCCGGGGAACGGGCTGCACCTCAGCAGAGAAGGAGAAGAGCACTCAACTTCCTAAGTCTAAAAAAAAAAGAAGGAAGGAGGAAAGGAAGGACAGGAGGGAAGGAGGAAAGAAAAAGAGACAGAGAGATAAAGAAAGAGAGGGAAAGAAAAAAGAAAGAAAGAGAGAGGGAAAAAGAAAAAAGAGGAAAAAGAGAGAAAAAGCAAAAGCAAAAGAAGGGCCCGGAGCAGTGGTAGAGGCAGGATGCTGTGGTGCCTGTTGCTCTTCAGAAGGGAGGAGGGAAGGGGCCTGGCCCCCGCCCCCAGGCCTCCTGCTGCTGCTGCGGTGCAGTGCGGTGGGCGCATGGGGTGGAACTGTTGGGGCTGCCGCAGATGTTATGGTGGAACTTCCAGCGGAGGCTTGATGCGTTAGCAGACGCCACACTGCGCCCGCTGCTGGGTTCCTCTCCCCTAGCCGCCTCCCTCTGCCTGAGGACCTTTTCTCCTTCTGGAGACCCCTTACCTTGCAGGATCGCAGGGACGCAGGGCTCAGGGTGTGCGCTTGGCCAGCGGCTCTGGGGATGGTCACAAGCCACCGGGCATCCAGAGGGCAGCAGGCGTGAGCTCAGCCGCCGGGGTGGGCACCCTGCAGAGCTCCTGACTGCCCCAGAGCTCTGGAGGACAGACGAGGGATGATGGGGGACTGACCAGGAGGTGGTGGAAACAGGTGGCAGGGATGGAAGGTTGAGAGAGGGAGGAGGGAGGCAGAGACAGAGAGAGAAGGAAATGCAGAGAGTCACACAGAAAAGAGAGAAACAGACACGGAGAGCAAAGGAGAAAGAGAAGAGGGAGCAGCAGAGCAGGAGGAGTGGGGAGGAAGGGCAACAGAGGAGACAGACAGAGAGAGAGAGAGACAGAGAGAGAGTGAGAGCGCTGGACCTGCAGCAACATGTGGTCGTGTTTCCTTACTTCTTATGCTGAACATCCTGGACCCCTCCCGTGGTGCCTGCGGACAGTGTACACACCCTGACACACATGCCCACAAACACACAAACTCACCACACACACACACTCATGCTTGCTCAGGGCATCCCCCTGCCCGGCCTCTCCTCCTCACTCCAGCGGGGCCAGCCCTTACCTTACCCCAGAAGCAACATGTGTCTGGGCACTCCCTCTCTCCCTCTCTCCACCAGCTTGGTGGCTGCTTCTGCACCCAGCGCTGCTGGAGGTGCGGCCTGGGGCTGGGCTCCAGTGCCCAAGCCCAGCGCCTGCTGCCCTGGCAGCCTGCTTGATCAATGCCCACATTGCGATAGCTGTTTAGGTGGCCTGCAGGAAGCAGAGCCATTTGTTTTGTCAGCGCGTAACCATGACAATCACCCCATGCGCACACCGCTGGTGCTGCTTCCCCACCCCTCGCCCTTCCCCCCCCTTCTCCGGAGCACTGGAGAAGGTTGGAGGCCACTTCGCAGCCTTAGCTAATTCCTGCTGGGGCTGAAGAAAGGGGCCTGGCCAGTGATAACAGTCCTGTGGGCAGCTCCTCCCTGGGGAGAGGGCTGCCTCCAGGGTACCTCAGCACTATTCAGAGCCTGCCTGGGCCAGGGGTACCTTCTCCCCAAGAGCTGACCCCTCTACACCTCCCTGCCCCCCAGCAAGTTTATTTTTGAGCACGTGTTACAAGCTGCCAATCCATTCTCCCTCATGAGGCCACAGTGCAGCGAACAGATGGCATTGGTGACTGTGGTCATGCGCAGGTCCTCTGCCGGGGCCTATGGCCATGCCTGTTCAGCCTTAGAGTCCCAAGCCATCCCTTGCTGCCCCTGGCCATGCCAAAGCCACACGGGAAATTGCTAGGATTCTAGGTGCAGCTCCTGGAGGCATCAGAGGGGAGGTCTGGCCTCTGGAGATACAAAGTTGGATAACCCAGAGAGCCAGGGACTTGTCGTGGTCACGGGAGCCAAGTGGCTGGCCGGGTTAGGGCTGTAAAAGCTAAATTCAGAGCCAATTGTTAAAGAGTTCACTGTTGAAAGATTCTGCAGAGGTTCAGGATGGAGCAAATGATCACACATCTCATTTAAGCCTTATAAAAAGCCCGAGAAGAGGGCCTTTCTTCCAGGTTTATGGAGAAACTGTGACTCCGAGAGGCAGAGTGACTTGCTGAAGGTACACAGCCAGGAAATCACAGAGCAGGGATTCAGACTCACAGTGATCCCAACACTGGAAACTCCACCGCGTCTTACCTTTTACAGCTGTCATCGCGTGCTGGGCACCGCACACGTGGCCTGGAAGAAGTGCATCTCCCTCGTTCTGTACCAAACACTGGGAGGTGGATGCTATGCTATGTTCATTTCAAAAATGAGCTCAGAGAGGTGATGTGACTTTCCTAAGGCCACACAGGACGTGGAAGAGCCAAAGCTGGAACCAAGGTCTGTCTGATGCCACCTCTGCACCCTACCTCCTTCTCCACACATGAGGCTTCATCTGGGTCAGATGGTCCGGCCCTTTTCTGGACTCTGCCTAAGGAGTGTGGAACCTGAGGATGGGATGGGGTAGTGGGTGGATGCAATGGGAAAAGAGAGCACAGGTATCATGTGGAGCGCAGAACCCCCTGCTGGGGTGACAGATGACATGTGATCTTGGCCAGAAGTCCACGAACCAGTGATTCCCCTTTATGGAGTCACACCTTAGGGTTCCAGAATTGTTTCAAGTCCCCCCAGAACGTCACAAAACAGGCTACCTGAAGTCCCAGGACTTCCCCCTCTGTGAAGGGGTCAGAGAGCTGAAAGGGCAGCCCCAGCAAAAGAACCTTAGAGAACATTCTAGAGGGGGAATTGAGGGGGACTCCTGGGCAGAGGGAATAGCGCAGGTGAGAAGAAGGCAAACTAGACACGGGCAAAGGAACTCCTCAGGCTTGGCTGTTTTGCCTGGATTACCCCTGAATGCCTGCTGAGGTGTTGGATCAGCCCTCAGAGAGAAGCAGAACCTCTGTCACAGGCTGAGGAGAAAATTCCAGGCTGGGCAATGGAAAGGTGACTTTGTTATCCAAGGACTAACCAAGGATGAGACAGAGTTTACCTTCAGTCCAAAACTTACACTCGCTCACCTTGAGCCCGGCCTTGGAGCCTGTGGTTGGGGAAAGGGATGATGAGTAAGACACAGATTTCCAGGAACCTGGCACACAGCTTCCCAACCAGATTTGTGCCACTCAACAGTTCCCTGAAGTCTTTCTGTGTGCCTCATTCTATTTAACCCTCATAATCAAGCAGTGCAGCAGGTGTCATCAGCCCTGCTCCATAGCTGGTGGGGGTCTGAGCCTGAGCAGTGAAGTGACTGGCTTGTAGTTATAGCCAAGCAATGGCAGAGCTGGGATTCAAACTCACTTCTCCATGACTCTCAAGTCTAGTACCGTTGCAACAATGCCACATGACCTCATGCCTCTTAGAGTGGCTATGAGCCACTTTTCAGCTCAGAGAGTTCTTGTTCTTTGGAGACAGGGGACCAGGGCTTGGGGACATAGCCACTTAGAAGCCTAACCCCCACTACCCTCACAACCCCCAGGCTCCCAAAGTCTAATTCTCAGGCCCCCATGAAGTTCAAGATCCCTGTCTCCCAGTGAATATGGGACCAGAAGTCTGTATCCACGAGTCATCCTTTTGAGTCAACCATCCCAAGCCTGGAGTTTACATTTTAGGACCAAAATCTCTGGAAGAACAATGTCAGCCTGGTTGAGTAGATACAAGAGGACATGAGAGGTGGCAGGAGACAGAGGACCTAGATGTGAATGGGGTAGGTGGAGAAAGCTGTGAGCTGCCTCTTCTTGAAGGGTTCAAGATTTTCTTACCCCATTGTATCAGTTTCCTGGGGCTCCCAGAAAAATGACCACAGACTAGGTGGATCAAAGCAACAGGCATTTATTCTCTCATATTTCTGGGGGCTAGAAGTCTGAAATCAAGGTGCCAGTGGGGCCGCAACCCCTCTGAAAGCTTCTCAGAAGAACCATTCCTTGCTTCCTCATAGTTTCTGGCAGTTGCTGGCAATCCTTGTCATCCTGTGGCTTGTAGCTACATCCCTCCAATTTCTGCCTACATTTTCACATGGCCATCTTCCCTGGGTGTGTCCCTGTGTCTGTCTCCAAATCTCCTTTCCTTTCTCTTATGAAGACACAGGATTAGGGCCCACCCTAACCCCGTATGACTGCATCTCAGCTTGATCGCATCTGTAAAGACCCTACTTTCAAGTAAGGTCACATTCACAGGTACCTCGGTTAAGACTTAAACATATCTTACACCATGAAATACTATGCAGCCATAAAAAGGAATGAGATCATGTCCTTTGCAGGGACATGAGTGAAACTGGAAGCCGTCATCCTCAGCAAACTAACACAGGAACAGAAAACCAAACATCGCATGTTCTCACTCATAAGTGGGAGTTGAACAATGAGAACACATGGACACAGGGAGGGGGACATCACACTCTGGGGCCTGTGGTGGGAGTGGGAGCGAAGGGAGGGAGAGCATCAGGACAAATAGCTAATGCATGCAGGTGCAGCAAATGACCCTGGCATATGTATACCTATGTAACAAACCTGCATGTTCTGCACATGTATCCCAGAATTTAAAGTAAAAAAAAAAAAAAAAGACTTGAACATATCTTCTAGGGGGACACAATTCAATCCACAATCCCCATTCAGAGGAAGTAAAGGACATAGGAGAGGCATGATTCCAAGAGGCCAGCCTGCTGAACTTCTAGAAATTTGGAAAGGCCAGGAAAGCAAGTAGCAGCATAATACAGACTCTGGTACCAACCAGCTTGAGTTCCAACCCTGGCCCTATCATTTTTGAGCCGTGTGCCCTTGGGAAAATTACTTAACCTCTCTGTGCCTCAGTCTCCCCTCTGTAAAATAATGGTGGCTTGAAGTACTGTTATGATCATTGAGTTAATATTTGCAAAGGGCTTAGTAAGCACCATACAAATGTTTGTTAAAATACATATAATGTTAATAAACATGCAGTGTTCCCTAGGTGGATATTACTGTGTTATAGGAGTGAAACTGAGATCCAGAAAGGGGAGATGACTTCCCCCAGGTCACCTGGTCAGGCTAGCCAGGGTACAGGCCATTTCTGCCTCCTTCCTCCAGGATTGCCCTCTGGAGAGGTTAAATCTCCTTCCTGCTTGTTCTGCAGTTGGAGAATGCAAGGTGGCTGGTCCGCAATGGCAGCAAGAGAAGAGAGGTGGGTGCAGAGGGGGATAAGGAATACGGAGGACAGAAGCAGTAGATTCCTCCCGCCCACAAACACACACCTCTTTTCCCACCCAGCCCTCTGTTTACAAGATTGGAAGCAATTGTGCGGCTGTGTCTGCCCACATGGAGGAAAACAAATCTCTGGAGTGTGTAATCAACACAGTCTGGATAAGAAAGAAAAGCTCGTCCTTCAGCGATGCAGCCTGGGGGGCCAGAGCAGGGCTGTCAGAGAGACCAGGGAACGTCTCAATGGGGCTGTCCCCTAGGTGGGGCCTAGGGGTGGCTCTTTCCTCAGAACATCCTGAGCAGGGTAGCCAGGCTGCATAGGCATTGCATCTGAGAGGACCCTGCCTCAGGCTTAACTCCTGAAGGGGTTGGACTCAGCCAGGCATGGCTGTGGGATATGAAGAGGACCAGACTCAAGTTTTGGAAGCAGTTGGGCTGATATCACATTCTTGGCAAACAAACAAACAAACCCTCATGAACTCCGTTTCTTTCCACTCTCCTGTTCCAATCTCTTACCTGATCCAGGAAATTGCATGAATTGCCCTAGGTCTTCACCCCTCCCTGTCTCCATGCCCTTTGCTATGTGATTTGGCAGTGCTTCCTCTAAAAACGTGGAATGTCGCTCCCAACCCTTCACCTTGGGTTCAGCCTCATAACTTAGCCAATGCAATATTAGTGGGAATTATATAATTAAAGACTGATACAGGGCTTGCCTGATTGGGCTTATTCTCTTGGAACTCTGCCCAGATGCCATAAGAAAAACATGCCCAGATTGACCCACTGGTCCCAGGAGGAGGCTAAGAGATACACAGAACGGGACCAAACCACTCCAATCAAGCCCAGCTGAAATCAGCCAACTGCAGATGGGTAAGCAAGTCCAGCACAGCTCAGCAGAGCCACCCTGCAGAGCCTAGCCAAGATCAACCCATTCTTAGCTAATCTAGAGATATGTAACCATAAATGATTGCTGTTTTAAGTCACTTAGTTTGGAGTGGCTTGGTATGCAGCATTTTCTGGCTATAGCTAACTGATATTCCACTGTATTAGTCTGTTTTCATGCTGCTGATAAAGACATACCCAAGACTGGGAAATTTACAAAAGAAAGAGGTGTAATTGGACTAGCTGTTCCACGTGGCTGGGAAAGCCTCAAAATCATGGTGGAAGGCAAGAAGGAGAAAGTCACATCTTACATGGATGGCAGCAAGCTTGTGCAGAAAAGCTCCCCCTTATCATAACCATGAGATCTCATGAGATTTACTCGCTATCCATGAAAACAGCACGGAAAAGACTTGCCCCCGTGATTCAATTACCTCCCACTGGGTCCCTCCTACAACATGTGGGAATTCAAGATAGATTTGGGTGGGGACACAGCCAAGCCATATCAATCACTTCTTGCAGACTTCACCTTCCTGATGTCTTTTGGGTAGGTCCTTCTCTCCACTCCCCTGGCATCAGTTCCAACTTCCTGACAGCTTCCTACCTGGTCTCCCTGTCTCCAGTCTCATAGATTCCAGTCCATTCCCCATGCTGTAGCCAGATCTTTGTAATATCTGATGACATTGGACCCCATCTATTAATCCCCTTTCTGAACTTGCCCTGAAGTCCTTCACTGACTTTCCCATGGCCTTCCATAAAAAGTTCCACTTGTCAGCATAACATTCAAGAAGGCTTATGATCTGTCTTGATGACTGGCTCTGCTCCTACCCAGTTTCTTATGGACACTTCACTCCAGCCATATGGAGCTAGTTGTGGTTCCCTGGACCTGGGGTTGTCTCATATCTCTGAGATTTTACCCATGTCGATCCCTCCATCTAGAAGACACCTTGCCCCTTCCCCACCTGGCTCTCTTCTATTTGTCCTGGAAAAAAGAGCTGAAGCATCTCCTCCAGGAAGCAGAACCATCCTGTCAGATTACCTGACTTAGGGACCACAGCGTCCCATGCCCAGCACAGGGCCCCCCACACAGTAGGTGCTCAACTAATACATTAGATGAAGAAGTGAATGAGACCTCAAAGGCAGCATCATGTCTCATGTACACCTGTATTCATGACATCTGTTGCTGATCTTGACACGTAGTGGGGCTTCGTAATTATTTGTTGAATCAGTGAAAGAACATATGACCCCATTATCTCAGTACCCCCAAAGAGTCATGGCAAGCTACTCCTCCTCCCCAGAGAATATGGCAGTGGCAGGGGGTGGGGAAGCCTTGGCACCTGACATAGCTGGGAAGAAGGTGAGAGAGAGATCATGGCATGCCAGGGGGCAGGGTGGTGGGAGCCATCAATAAGAGGTGCATTTTCTGTAGGGAATTTGAAAACAATTCAATTGACTAAAAGTCAGTTTTTATTTTATTATCACCTTGTGGTGTTATGTTAAAACAATGCACTGAGAAAATAATCCTCCTCACTGACCACGCCCAGGGCCTATCCCTTAATGCCCCAGTACAGGGAGAATACACTCCCTTCTATCTCTGATGTTGAGTCTATCTCACTAGAGGATAGCCTTGGAAAGGCAGGACAGCTGAGAATCTGTAAAGGGTATGCCAACAATCTCAGCGTACCCAGCCTAGGTTACAAAAGCTTGGTGTAATGCTGTCTAGCTTGGTTTGAATGCCAGGAAGCCACAGGCAAGCTCACAGGGCACGTAGCCAGAAGGTGGCAGAGGCAGGATTTGTGCCCTGGTCTCTGTGCTACCAAAGCTTGCACCACGCATCTTCCAGGTCCTGTCTGTAGCTGGCCCTCCAGCTTGGTCTCCTCCTGGCCTCTGCCAGCCCCTTTGGGCTTTGGTGAAGGCTCAGCATTTGCTGAGAAGGGAGGAGTCAGGCTGGAGCCTGCCCTCATCACCTTTGGTGGCAAGAGCCTTAGGAAAGAGGTCCTCCCTGGCCTAGGGGACCAGTCTTCAATCAGAGGTACCCGGCATTCACCTAAATAATGACACCCACCCCTGGAACCCCGGGGGGTCAAACATGAGTCCTTGTTCCATCACTGGCTATTTGTGGGGACCATTTGTCCTTTCTGAGGCTTGATTCTCTTATCTTTAGGATGGGGATGGGAGTTCCTGTCTCCCCCTTGATGAATGGCAGCCATGGCCACCAGGATGCTTTCTCCAGCTCTGCTGCCACCACCTCTACCAAACTGCCCTCATTTCCCTCTGGGACAACTGCAACAGCCTCTTGCCCCCTGCTTCCCTTCAGGCACCCCCCAGGTGTTCTCTATGCAACAGCCAGAGTGAGCCTTACAAAGCGTCAAATTCAATCTTATGACACCCTGATTAAAGTGGTCAATGTCTTCCCATTGCTCTTGGATGAAGACACAATTTCTTTTCACCTCTGGTCCCTGCAGATGGCTCCTCTTTCATTCCATCCACTCTGCACCCTCCAGAAACACCGGATCCCTTTCAGGCTCTCATCAGCTCTGGGCTATCTAAGTTTTGCCTGAGCTGTTCCCTTTACCTAGAATGTTCTTTCCTCCTCCCTCCAATGAAAGCCCTGAGTTTCTCAGGTGTCAGCTCAAGCATCACTTCTCCAGGGGACCTTCAAGGTCAAATCCCCCAATCTTGGTTCTCATGCCCTGAGTACCAGTCCTCTGTAGATTGTGTAGCACTTATCACAACTGCAACTTAGCATTTTTGTTGTAGAACAACCTGATGAATGTCTTTCTCCTCTGCTGCAATGCAAACTCAATGAAGGCCAACACCTTCACTCTTTTGGCTACTTGGTGCCTGCACCAGGTAGGCACTCAGAAAATATTTGTTGAACAACTTAGTAGGTGAAATGAAATGAAATGAAATGATTGATGGAAAAGACCTTTATCAAAAATAAAAGGTACTCTTTTGGAGTTATCGTTATACCCACTTAGCAGGTGAGAAAACTAAAGATCAGAAAAGTTAAGGAACTTACCTGTCTCCTGGCTTAGTGGCAGAGCCAGAGCTGGAACACAGACATAGGTCCTGGCACACAGAGGGGCTTGACCCCTGCTGCCTGAGCTGAAGTGGGTTCTGCCTCTGACTTCAGCACCCTGCACCCTGCACCCTGCTGTGTCTCCCGGAGGTGGGCTGCCTGGAGTGTCCAGATGGCTGCTGGCAGAGGTCGGTGCTGGCTGGAGATGACTGCTCTGTCATCAGGTGCCTGTTTCTTATTCATGATTTGTTGCCACTCATAGTGCCTTGGTACAAACAAAAAAGCAGCGACAGCTCCTGGCTTCAAAGCTGTCCTGGGGGCAGGAACACAGCCCAGCCTGGCCAGGGGCCCCGGCAGCTCACTGATGGCAGGCAGAACCAGTGTCTGAGGCAGATGTAGGCATCTCAGAACAGGTGGCTGATCAAGGCAAGGAGGGCTAGCAGCACCGCCGCCACCCCCCCCCCCGACAACAGGGGGACAAAGAAGGGCTGAATCTCTGAAGCTATCAATCTTGTACCACGCTCTTCCAGCTCTTTAAAAATAGACACATGGCAAAAACAAATGTTAAAAAAAAAGGAGGAAAACAAAGGTGAATAGATTCTTTCAAGTGCGATCAGGAGCACTCCCATATGTTTCCTGCCCCTCTGGTCTCTCATGGATTTTTTTCTTTTTCTTCAGGAGAAAAAGATAGTGCATTTCTAGTGCCTGAAATCTTCAGGCCAGCCCGGGACATTGTGTGAGTATATTGAGGGCCTACCTGTGGCTGTGTTTTTACACATGATGATTCATCCTCAAACAGCCCAGGAAGTGTTTGGGTGTGGTCTGTTTTGTTTTAATTCAACCATTATTTGAGCATCTTCTCTGTGTCGACACTGGACCATGATGATCAACCAGAGAGACATTGTCTTCACCATCTGGTGGCTACACTCCACAGCAATGAGACCCAAGTCTTAATAAGTTCTGCAAAGATTCCAGGCGCAGTGGCTCATGCCTGTGATCCCAGCACTTTGGGAAGCCAAAGCGGGCAGATCACGAGGTGAGGAAATCGAGACCATCCTGGCTAACACACTGAAACCCTGTCTCTACTAAAAATATTAAAAAAATTAGCTGGGTGTGGTGGCGCACACCTCTAGTCCCAGCTACTAGGGAGGCTAAGGCCGGAGAATCACTTGAACCCAGGAGGCGGAGGTTGCAGTGAGCTGAGATCACGCCACTGCACTCCAGCCTGGTAACAGAGCAAGATTCCATCTTAAAAAAAAAAAAAAAAAACGGTAAGTGCTGCAAAGGGAATAACCTGAGCCACAAGCTACAGAATCACTAGGGTGGGGGGACTGGGATTACTACGCTGTACTGGGAAGTCAGGGCGTGCTTCTCTGAGGAGGTGACACCGGAGCTGAAAAATGCAGGATGAGGAAGAACCCAGCTCCCAGCTGTTCAAAGGGCGGGGCAGGGGTGGAGCTTTCAGAGACAGTGGGAGCAACAATTGCAAAGAGTAGGAAGGGGCTCCGTAGACCCAAGGAGGAGAAAGGAGACAAAACAGGCTGGAGCAAAGTGAGGGTGGCCCACGCCAAGGAGAGGGGCAAGCAAGAGGTCGGAGAGACCAGTGGGTCACCACGAGAGCTGGAATATTACTCCGAGAGTCATTGACAGTCACTGGGGGATACATAAAGAGGGCAAATGCGTTTTGTTGCATTTTATGAGCTCATCCTGGCCACTGGGTAGAGAATGGGTTAGAGTAGGGGAAGCCGGGAGAGGGTCCATGGAGAAGCTACTGTGATCATAGAGATAAAAGATGGTGGAGGGGGTAGGGGACGGAGAGCAGTGGATGGATTGGGTGTGGGCGAAAGGGAAAGGGAAGAATCAAGGGTGCCTCCGCAGTGATGGGTTTGGGTAATTACATGGGTGGTAGTGCCATTTGTGGAAATAGGCAAGGCAGGGGGAGGACCAGTTGGGTGGCGGCATAGGTGGGAATCTAGAAATTTGTTTAGAACGTAATGAGTTTATGCCAAATCATGTATCCAGGTACGGACTGTCGTTGAATATAGTAGTTTGGAGTTCAGATGACACTGAGCTGGAGATGAAATTCAGGAGTCATAACGCTATCCACGGTCATTAATACACAGCAACAGGCTCCTCTGTGGGCACCAAATGCAGGTTCCATGACAGCCAGGCCCACGCCTGTCTTGTCATTGCTCCCTGCCCGGCACCTACAATCTAGCACATGGTAGGCACTTGAGTCATTACTGAAGACTGAAGGGAGAACGTAAAAGGAAGCCACAGACATGATCCCTTCTTCCAAGAAACTTACACTGGATGAGGCCACCCAGAAACAAACACAGCCTCAAATACGTAGAACGATCACGTGACCAATTTGCAATCAGGGACCATTTGTACGCAGAGCGGTTGACATTTTCCTTAGCCTCACAGAACCTGCTGTGGTGGGTGGTCCGAATGAGTAGGCTAAGTACACTTGTGAGGAAACTGTCTATACAGAGCTTGAGAACAACTCTTTTCGAGCCATTAGAAGCATCTATTCCAGGCTTTATATCAGAAACCTTTGATGGGTTCATGCACAATTTGTTTTGCTTTCCTGTAGCCCATCAAGCCTGCCTTTGTCATAACACCTGTCCAGCCACATTGCAGCCCTTTGGTTCGGAGGTATCCTCACTCCTCCTCTCCCCACCCCTGCTGTACCCACTCGTCCGCCAAACTTGGGAGCTTCGCAAGGGTAGGAGACCTTATCTGATTTATCTTCATAACTCCAGAGGCTGGCTGGGTGCCAGATATTTGGCAGATAATAGATAACTCATGCCCATAATAGATAACAGAAACTTGATGAGTTTATTGCATAAGTGAATTCCTAGCTATTCATTGAAACAGATTCTCTAACAATATCTCTTAGGTAATGCTTCTTGGAATTACTATATATGATCCAGTGGCAATAAAGCTACATTTGTGGTTTTAAAACTCACTACAAGGTAGCTGCGAAATGTGGAGTAAATCTCTTGACCTCTCTGGGCCTTGATTTCTTCTAAGCATAGCCTAAAAATGTCTGCAGTGCTTGGTTTCCTGAGGTCTATAGCACGTACCAATTTGCACGTGTTCATTTGCAGGGGGTGTGGTGCTCCTGGCTGAACTGAAGCCAGTACAGCCCGCAGAGGCAGTCACAATCTCTGTCTAGGGAAGGAAGACTGTGTAGAGGAAGCTTTGGGTGCCAATGCCCAGGGCCAGAGCGGGAGTAATCTGTGGAGTGCCTTGTCCTGAGCACAGACACATGAGCCAGGTCTTGGCTCTATTGACAAAGGCATTGATATGATGAGCACATGTTATTCTTATAATAAAAAATAACCAAGTTATCCATGGTCAGCCCATAAGCAAGCATGGTTGATTCTCCCTCCAGAAAATCTCTCAAGCCCATGCACCTCTCATTATCCGCTCTGCCTCCCTGCAGGACCAAGCCCCAGCCCCTTTCCTGGCCCACGAGGTGGTTCCTCCTTGCTCTCAGCTGCCCTTCACGCCTCACCCCACCGTGCGTGCATTGCTTGGCAGACATAAATTAAATCCCATCCCTACTCTACTTAAAATACTTTGGGGATGATATCACACTCAAAATAAAACCCTGACTCCTCACCACGGTCTTGAATGACAGGGCCCAGACTCCCCTGCAGTCTTTGCTTCCTGCTTCCCTATCCCTAACCTGGATTCCGGCCACTCAACCTCTTCTCAGTGCCTCAAGTCCAACCTTCAGGACCTCCCCCTACTCTGTGCCCTCTGACCAGAGTGTTATGCCCCTTATTTTTTGCATGAATGTCTTTTAGGCTTTAGCATAAATGTCACCTCCTCAGAGAGATCCTTTCTGATCACCTTATCCCAGTGCCTGGTGCGTAGTAGATGCTCAATAAATGGTTGTTGCATGAACAAATGCTTCCCAACCTGCATGGACCCCAGTATGGCTCCCACATGGGGAGGACAGAATGGGAAGAGAGGCTACTTTGACATCCTGAGGCTTCATCCTGGAGAACACTAAACTATAGCACCCTGTCCTAGACAACAGTTTGAGCACCCAAGAAACCTAGACCCAGCCCTGCGCAGGCAGCCGCAAGGGTGTGGTGCTGTCCAGCTAGCATGGACTTGTTTGAGGGTATGTGTAGGATAACCCCTTCCCCACTCTGGGATCTCCAGAAATACTCAAAGGAAGGGATTTTGTAGGCATCTGAGGCATTACCCAGTTGGTGGGAGCCCCAGACCTGTGGGTTTTGTGTATTCATGTTAATGACACTTGCTAATGGTTGCTCAGCTTCTGCTATAGTTTGGATATTTATCCCCTTCAAACCTCATGCTGAAATTTGATCCTCAATGTTGGAGGTGAGGCCTAATGGGAGGGGTTTGGGTCATGGGGGTGGATCCCTCATGAATAGATTAATGCCTTTCCTTGGGGTGAGTGAGTTCTTGTTCTGTTAGTTCCCAAGAAAACTGGTTGTTGAAAAGAGCCTGACACCTCCCCCGTCTGTCTCTTGCCTCCTCTTTTGAGATGTGATCTCTGCACACACCAGCTCTCCTTCACCTTCTGCCACAAGCGGAAGCAGCCCAAGGCCCCCACCAGAGGCAGGTGCCCAATCATGAAGTCTCCAACCATCAGAATCATGAGCCAAATAAACCTTATTTTCTTTATAAGTAAACTAGTCTCAGGTATTCCTTTATAGCAACAGGAAATGGACTAAGACACCTTCATTACGGCCCTTTGCTCTCAGTAGTAAGTCAAAGTCGAATTTCGATTTAGTAAGCGTGTCTGGGTTTCTCCAGCCTTGCATCTTCACATGGGAAGTCCCAGGCTCAGCGCACACTTCTAAAGTTGGCTCTGGTAGAGGCAGAAGGCCTTCATGCAATGATATGACTTAATTCTGGAGAAAACGCATGGAAAGAATCACCTCTCACGACTGCTTCTTTGCTCCTTCTTTTGCAGACATCCCATGGCATGCGTAACATGGACAAAAAGCGTAACAAATTGCTCTGGCCTGTGTTGAGTCTTTTTCAAAGCGGAAAAGAAAGGGATAGTGCTTAGGAGCTGAGGGATATCCCTTTGCCTCTTTAACTGACAGACATACTTCAGGGGAGCCCCTGTCTGCTCTCGGTCATGAATCTTGGCTATGGAATTGGAGGGAACCAGTACATGCTGGTGGAAGAGCCCAGGGTCCAGCCAGGACCATCGTCCAGGCAAACGCAATCATGCGACCCTCCTCCTTATCAAAAAGCATTTGTATTTCCGGTGGGGAAGAGTCCAGGGAGAGACTGGGACTGGTGGCTTCCTGGCCAAAGATGGTCCGTGGTGGTCTTCGGGGCATGTGGACTGGCAGCTACCCTGTGTCTTCTCCATTGCATTTGTGAGAATATATGAACTCATTACCTGCTGGACCATGGTCAGGTTACTGGAACTCAACATCCTCTATAAAGAAAGGATCGTGATACCTGCCTCGCGGGGCTGTTGTGAAGACAGATCAGGTAGGTTAAGGGCTCAGCACAGGGCCTGGCTGCCTCTTCCCCTCCCCACACAGAGTTGACATAGAAATCTTCCTCCGTCTCCATTGTGCAAGACTTTAGAGATCTAGTTCATGTCGGATAAACCATCCTCTCCCAGGCCAGGAAAGCTATACTTTCCAACATCCAGATAGGTAACTCTCGGTCTCAGCCCTACCAAAAGAACCAGGACATTGGCAGGACACTTTCCAAAGGTGGTTGCTCCAATTTAAGCATTTCCACAGAAGAACTAGCAACACCTCTCTACAGGGCCCTGTTTGTGGATTCTCAACAGTGACACTAATGAAGCCAGCTGTGATCTGTTGTACACTCTCGGTGCCCCGGGAAATTTTCACTTATTAACAGATCTGGTCCTCACAAGAGCCTTGGGACATAAGTCTTTATGATGATCCCCATTTTGTAAATGAGGACGCTGGATGCAGAGAGGTGAAGGGAAGCAGGAGGCAGAGCCAAGATTCGAACGTGGGACGCCTGCCTCTCTCCTCAGTACCGTACCGCCTCTCGTCTGCTGCATGGAGTTTTCCATGACCTGTGCTAAATATGACTTCTCTCTTTCCACCGAGGAGCCTCAGGTCCCCATGGTGACAGTCACTATGGACATGTGAGCAGACCTATGGGCTGGACGGATTGATCTGTGGTTCCCCTGGGCTCTCAGAGGAAATTGATTGCAATGATGTTTTCCCAGTAAGTCTGAAGGTGGTTTTTCTCTCTCAGACGTTTGTTGCTATGAACTTGGATGCTGGGTGCAGTCCCCAGAGAATAGAGAAGCCTGATTTGATATCCCTAGGAGCAAGCCAGGGCCTCTGAGGAGCTGGGTCGTTGCCATGGCATCCGCCTTAGCTCTTCTGAGGCTGGGTCCAGCCAGCATGGTCCAGATAAGCATCAAATCATGCCTGACTGGTGGCAATGTTGCCAAGGGGATGCTGGCCTCGTGAGATGCTCTGGCCCTGTGAACACCGGGGAGGAGCCAGTGGGAATGGGGACAGGGGTCAGAAGGACAGCTCTGTCCTAGGGGCTGGTCCTCTGCTCCTGAACGAGTCCCTGCCTGTGAATGCCTCCCACCATGTCTAGCACAGTGCCTGGCATGCAGTGTGTGCTCATGCTTTCACTCATTTGTGTTTATCGAGCATATCATCTATGTGACAAACCCTGGGGATATAAGGAGATAAGAAACACAGTGCTGACCATGGAGCTTACATTTTAGTGGAAGAGGGAACCATGGATTAGTACAAAAACAACGGAATGACAAATGCCATCAAGAGAGCTACGGGGTGCTTGCCTGCCCCAGGGGAATTTGAGCTGATCAGGGAGGTCATGACATCTACTTGAATTGAGCTCCCCATGAGTGAGTGTTAACCAGAGGAGGAGGAGATGGAAGAGCCTCCCAGGAGAGGGAACAGCACATGCAAAGGCCCTGTGCTGGGGGAACATGTGGGCTGTAGCAGTAAGAACAAGGAGCAGCATGGGACAGGCTAAAGACTAGACCCTGTGGGGCCTTCAGACCGTGCTAAGGAGCGTGGCTTTCATCTCAAAGGAATTCAGAAGCCATCAGAGAGCTGGGAAACAGGGGAGATGTGATGAGATCCATGTTGAAATGATCACATGGCTGCAGACTGAAGCTTTGGAGGGAGGGATCGGAGTGGATATGGAGTGATCAGAGGTGGGGAAAGTGCTCAATGGATATTTTTAAACTATTTTTAAAATCTATTCCCCAGTCACCCTTCCCCACTGCTACTGCCTTGGCTCAGGCCCCCTCATCTCCTCCACACTGGACGCATGGCCTCTGTTATTTTCCATCTGTTAGCCGCCTCGCACGTGGCCAGCAGAGTTTCCCAATCAAAGCTCTAGCCCTGATCATGTCCTCCCTGCTTACAAGCTGTTCTCTGTTCTTCCTTTCCTCTGCCTGAAATGCAGAGCTCTGTCATTGCAGTTGCAACATCCCCTCCTGTCTCTTTCCCTCCCCTTGCTTCCCCTCCTCCCCTCAGCTTCTGGAACATAGGGTTTATTTCCAGGTGCTGCTCTCTGCCGGGAATGCTCCGCCTCATCCTTTCAGGGCTGCCTGGGAGCGAGTTTTTTCTGATGGCCCTGGCCCTGGTTGACCATCTCTCTCCTGTACTTGGACCAAATCCCAATTTACATGACTGCTGCCTCTTTACGGCAGAGAGAGAATTGATGGGACTATCTACCCAGACCAGGTTCTTAAAAGGACATCAATTCATCTCATCCTAGTAATTTCATGTAAAGAACATATTGTTATTTACATTTTTTAAATGAGGAAACTGAGGCTCAGAGAAAGGAAATAATTCTTTCATAGGGCAAGTATCCAGCAGATTTGGGATCTGTCTACTCTAAAAACCCACACTCTTTAAACCACGGCAGCTGCCTCTTTCTGAGCTGAGCTAGGATGGGGGCGGGGTGTCATTTGGCCTTCTGTGGGGTTTGTTGTACCTGGGGAGGGGAAAAAAATCAGAAAACAATGCAACTAAATAAAGACAAACTTCTCCCTCCCTCTGTAGCTGCCCCCCCTAGAGATTCCTCTGCCTTAGACAATGATATTAATATTAAATGTTTATATGTTATAAATGTTTGTGTGTTATAAATAACATGAATATATTATGATTATATCATGAATATGCATAAATGTCAGGCTCTGTGAACTGCTTAGGATTATCTCAGTAAAAACTTTACAAGAACCTCACAAGGGAGTTGTCAGAATTATGCCCCTGCGGTGGATAGGAAATGGAGGCCCAAGCCCTCATCTACAATGCAAAAGGTTGCACTGGGACCCAAGCCCACTATCCCTGCCTTTAGGAAGTAGGCTTGCACAGGTACAAGAAATGACTTGCCCTGGGTCTTGAGGCCATTAGGGACCAACCACTTTTGTGGTCCTCACAGCTTTTCCCAGAGTTTGAGCCACTGCTTCCTCAATCCAGGGCCTTCTCATGCTTTTGGGCATCCCTATAGAAAGGAGGCCATTTTTACTTCATTGTACCCCACCCATGCACCCATCCACCCATCCTTCCATCCATCCATTCACTCACCCGCCCATCCATTCATCCATCCATTCACACACCCATGCACCCATCCATCTATACATCCCATCCATCCACCCATCCATGTGTCCAAGCATCCATCCATCCATCCATCCATCCATCCATTCATCCACCCACACACCCATACACCAATCCATTCACCCACCCACCCATTTATCCATCCATCCACCCATCTATCCACCCACCCATTCATCTATCCATTTATCCATCCACCCATCCACCCACCCATGAACCCATCCATCTATCCATCCCATCCATGCATCCATCCATCCATCCACCCACACACCCATCCACTAATCCATTCACCCACCCACCATTTATCCATCCATCCATCCACCCACCCATTTATCTATAAATTTATCCATCCACCCATCCATCCATCTACCCACCTACCCATCCATTCATCCATCCATACACCCACCCATGCATCCATCCACCTATCCATCCGATCCACCCATCCATCTATCCATCCATCCATTCACCCATCCATGCATCCATCCATCCACCCACCCATTCATCTATCCATTTACCCATCCATCCATCCAACCATCCATCCATCATTTATTAATACCTACTGTGTGTCGTGCTCTACTATGTGCCGGGGCTACACAGAACAAAAAGGCAGGGCCCTCAAGGAGCCCACAGACTCTCCAAGGAGACAGCACCCATACTCCAAAGCTGTTGGCCAATGCAGGGACCAGGTAAAACATCTGGTTTCTGGAAGGGACCAGTAAGTCAGTGAAGATTGGTGGCCTAAAGGCGTGTTCGCAAAGTCCTTATTTCACTCTACCCTCAGTAAGGGCTGGGGCAGATGTTGCAAATTGATAGGAAGGGAATGAGCTCAGCTGTTGCTTGTCCCTCGTGAACACCAACAATTTGAAAGTATCTTGCAGAGTCTGGGCAAAGTCATCATGGTTGGATTTCCCCTGGGCCAGGCAGCTTGCTGAGATTGTTCTAGAGGCAGATTGTCACAGCTTCTCTGTAGGCAACAGCTCAGGAGGCATTGCTCACTTTTCACTCTTCCTGTTGACATGTCTGCCAGTGGGGTGGCTGCAAGGCAGGCTCTGCCTTCCTACAGAAGCTGCTGTAACAGCTGGCATTTATTCCATGCCTTGCGTGGGCCAGTGTTTTATATGCGATGTCCTCACTCCTTGCAATGATCCTGAGATGTGGATGCATGATCCCCACTCTACAGGTAAAAAACGGAGGCTCGTTGAGGGAGATCAGGCAGCCAGGCAGTGCAGTGCAGGGTGGGAGCCTGGGTCCGTGTGACATAAGCCTGTCTCGACTGTTACGTACCGTATTGTTTCATTACCAGGCAGCTCTATAAAATTGTGACATCTTCTAAGTTTCTGGTCCCTTTGGTTCTGGGAATGAAGGAAGTCTGAGTGGCCCTGAGAAGCCAGAGAGAGGAAGTGGGAGACCACTAGATACAGCTCTCAGTGCATGTAAGATAATGTCTAAAAGTCCGGAATCAGAATACTTTCACCTAAGTAAGATGCTGGCTGGATTTCCGGACTGACCCATAAAATCTTATTTGATGCCTAAATACTTGGAGGGTTACTAGTAGTATTTTAACTACAACCAACCCTTGTTTATAATTCTGTTGCTGTAAGAAATGTGTTCCGAGGTTTTACACATAATACCAGCAACATTTCCTGCCTTTTCAATGCCCCTCACCCACAAGCTGCAACCTAAGCTCACCTCCCAAAAGGCAAGGGTGAGACTTCACTCCTTTTTCCATACGAGAGAGACCTGTCCTAGACACTGGTTAATACTCCACGTCTGTCCAAGACAGGGTCTGACACACATCAAGTTAATGGTAACTGTTAACAAAAACAGAGAGAAGATGGTGGGTGAGGAAGAGTAAGAGAAAGAGAGGACAGAAAGGCAGCAGGAGGAAAAGCAAGAAGTCAGGAATGGAAAGAGAGAGATGACAGGAAAACAATAGCTTTTCCTACTGCTCAAGCATTTTGAGGGCTGAAGGGAGGATTACACAGGTAAGTCAGCCAGAGTTGCCTGTGTTATACTTGGCCCCCACTGACATGATTTTGCTTTTGATTGCAGCTGGCCTGTCTTAGAGGTAAAGAGTTCTTCCATGGCAAAGAAGGCTGTTGAGGCTGCCACCCTGCAGAAGCACACACCCCTGGTATACCAGCACCAGCTCCATCAGCCCGTGGCTGCAGGGCAGCGAAGGCTGACGTTTGTGCCTTGCAAATGGCTCCTTTCCATCCTGGGTGTCCATCTGCTGATGGCAGAGACTTTGTCTGGCAGACAGGCATTGCTGGGTGTTGCCATGGTGATGGCTATGATGTCACTCGGGAGTAAATCAAATTGCAAATCTCACAGTTGAACAGCTTTACTTTGGAAGGATTGTGAGGAACGAGGAAAGGGTGGATGCCTCAAGGGAAGTTCCAGGGTGGATCCGTACCAAGTCCATCTCCTGCCTCTCCCTCTGCTTTGTCACCTAAGATGAAGCTCATTTGTTCAATCATTCATTCAAGTATTTTTCTGAGCACCTACTATGTGCCAAGCACCATGCTAGGTAAATCAGATGAGGTCTCTGTATGATTGCACCGTCTAGTGGGAGAGACAGGCACGTAAAAGAAATTACACGATAAACATGTGATTACATTTGTGATTCATCCAGTGAAGGAGTGTATCAGAAGAATAAAAGTTCACTTGGGCTGCCATAGTGGAATACCACAGAGGGGTGGCTGAAACAAAATAAATTTATTTCCTCACCATTCTGGAGGCTGGAAGTCCAAGCTCAAGATGCCAGCAGGGTTGGTTTCTTCTGAGACCTCTCTCCTTGGCTTGTAAATGGCTGCCTCCTCCTTCTGTCTTCACATGGTCTTCCCTCCGTGTGTGTCTGTGTCCCAGTCTCCTCTTCTTTCACAGACACCAGCCATATTGGATTAGTGCCTACCCTAATGACCTTGTTTTAACTTAATCATCTTTTTAAGAATCCTCTCTCCAAATAGTCACATTCTGAGGTACGGAGAGTTAGGACTTCCACGTTTGAATCTGGGGGGACACAATTCATCCCTTAACAGGAAGTGAGGAGAATGTATAAGAGGAAGATGCAAGGTACCAGGGTGGGAGAGGTTGCAGAGTTAGTTTCTGATGGAGCCTCTCTTCCTAGCTTTCAGATGGCCACCTTCTCACTGTGTCCTCACGTGACCCTTCCACTTTGAACACATGCTCCTGGTGTCTCTTCCTGTCTTGGTAAAGACACCAGTCCTATTGAATTAGGGCTCCACCCTTATGATCTCATGTAACCTTAATTTCCTCCTTAAAGGTTCTATCTCCAAATAATGTCACATTGGGAATTAGGTCTTCAACATATGAATTTTGGGGGGCAGTGGGGGAGGAGGGCAGGCAGTAATAATTGAGTCCATAACAGGTAGAGTTCCTAAGTGCCAGGTACCAAATGCAGAAACAAAAGCTAAAAGACCACTTAAGACTTAAATGGGTAAGCCACACAGCCATCACATCCCTATATTTTATTCGTCAAAACAACTCCAGATTCAAGAAGGTGGGGAGAATAGATTCATCTCTTGGTGGGAGGAGCAGCAAAGCCGCATTTGCAAAAGGGCACATGGGATGGGAGAGATTGTGTGCCCATCTTTGGAAGCAGGCATCACAAGGCCTTCGAGAATGAGTGAGTAAGAAACTGCAGAATTCTCCCTAGACCTCTGGTCACCACCAAGGGACTTGACAGTTATCTGTAAAACAGAACCACTTATAGACCAAGACATCCTCAGGAGAACTTCTTCTCACCCTCCTTTAGACTAGCTGGCTATCTGAGAACATCCACACTGAAACCTACATCATTTCACAGCTCTGATAAGGACCTAGAATTGCCTTGACTGTGAAAAGAATGGATCTCTTGGCATCTTCTAAAGGCGACGTGGCGGTGACCTTGGATGTCAGTACCCATCCCTCTTCATTATTATGATCATGCAGCCCTGATGCTGCTGGTGTGAGCACCCACTTCTTTGCCAGGAACAGGATTGGTGGAGCTGTCAATCAAGGTATCCTGTCTAATGCCCAGCTAAGAGGTAGACTCAAAATCCAAGATTGCTTCAGACTTTAAACAAAGGGAGTCACAAGGAAATAGTGACTGTGTGAACACAATTCACCCACAGGGCCCTGGCAGATGCCCTTTTGCTCCTGCTGCCGGGATTTTTGGTTTCTTGCTCTTTCTGAGATCTGGCTTATGTGTGTGTTTCAGTTTTCCTTTAACACGAAAGCTTTCCCCTATTTTCCCAATGAATTTCTTCTCTGCTTAAGTGGCTCAGTGTGGATTTCTGTTCCATGCAATCAATAATCTGTAACATTGATCTCGGCTGCAGAAATCTCACATGTCCCTGCTTGCCTTGGCGGCATGAAGAAGCCTAGACTCAGGGAAGACCTCTCTTCAAGCTGTCCTTTGGAGGGAGGGAGTTAGAATGCGCCCCTTTTAGACAACTTGGAGGCACTGCATGGCTTCCTGCCTTGCAGCGTCTTGATTATCCCTTCCCAGCTGCCTCAAAGGCTGCAGGGGGGAAGGTTTACAGACTGCATATGATAGAGCCAAAGGTTGCAAGAAAACAGGAGCTTCAAGCAAAGGAAAGGCTACTGGACAGCTCTTCAGATGGTAGCTTTGGCAGAGCAGCCCAGAAGCCATTGCCAGAGACTCAGGGAAGAGCTGGTGAGGGAGAAGCAGAGGTAATTGTATTTTTCAGGTCAGTAGGGAGAGTGGGCCACCAGGAATCAGGGAACCTGGGTTCCCCGACTCACTGGCTGTGTGACCTTGGGTGGCAAGCCGCGCTGATGCCCTACTTCCTCTTTGTTAAATTGAGACTAAGGATAACACTGCTACGCAAAAGTTGCTGTGGAGATTAGTTCAGTCTGTATAGGCCAGAGTTTTCTGGAATTTGGTATTCTTGTTTCTGGTGCAACTTTAGATACTTTTCATTGGTACAAGAATAAACAAATTTTATTCTAATAGTTGCATGTTTATTCCCATGGATATCAACATGAATGATGAGCATACTATGGCTGCAATTTTGTGGCTATTTTTTCAGGAAGAGATCAGATTTTAAGAGTAAGTCACTTTAGACTGGATGCAGTGGCTCATGCCTGTAATTACAGCACTTTGGGAGGCCAAGGCAGGTGGATCATGAGGTCAGGAGATCAAGACACATCCTGGCCAACAGGGTGAAACCCCATCTCTACTAAAAACACAAAAAATTACCTCGGTGTGGTGTGCATGCCTGTAGTCCCAGCTACTCAGGAGGCCGAGGCAGAAGAATCGCTTGAACCCGGGAAGCAGGGGTTGCAGTGAGCTGAGATCGAGCCACTGTACTCCAGCCTGGCAACAGAGCAAGGCTCTGTCTAAAAAAAAAAAAAAAAAGGCACTTTAAAGAAAAATATTAAGTAAATAAAAGTATAGGAGGAAAAAGGCTGCAGTGATCGAAGGAATGCAGCTATAAACAGGGTGCTTACAGAGGTGAGTGTTGGGGAGATGGACGCGGCTGGAGAGGGCGGACAGGGACGGTGGAAAGCAAGGCCTGGCTGAATCAGGGGCTCCTGGGGTCAGAGGTGGAGATGTCTGAAATATTCCACCTCCAGCAATGGTGAGTAGGTTTCAGAGGCTTCCACTGAGCAGGGACCTCTAGACTGGACTTCTGCCCACCTCCTAACATCGTAGGGTCGTGCCTGCTGCTCTTTGGGAAAAGGAGCTCTTGGTCCCCACCCCTCTGGGACAAGCTGTGCTGTGGTGACAGGGTGCAGAAGAGGGCAGTCTTCACCTGTGTTCTTTCTCCCTCTGAGACTCCTTCTCTCAAGTGGGCCAGTGGCAAGAACCTCGGCCTTCCGCATCAGGCAGGGCTGGGTTTTGATCCTGGCCTTGCTGTTTGCTGGCTCTGAGGTGCTGGGCAAGTCCCCTTACTGCTCTGAGTCTCGGTTTCTTCATCTGTAAAATGGGAGCAATAAGAGTTTTTGAAACATGTATTCCCCACCTAATTCCCAAAAAGACTTGGAATGGCAGCTGATAGGGATTGTCATGGCCTGGTGAGCTCATGCAGCCTCCAGAGGAGGGGATGAGACACCCATGACAGCACCTAGCTCAGGACTCGATAAATGTGCATTTTCCTTATGCTGCTAACACAAGGCCCACTGAAACCCCCAGGACTCATTTGTCTGTCTGTGGGAGGAGTGGCCATGGGAAGCCTGGACAGGATGCTCACCAAGATTCCTCTCAGCTTGAGGCTGTGTGCGGTGGCTCATGCCTGTAATCCCAGAACTTTGGGAGGCCAAGGTAAGCAGATCACCTGAGGTCAGAAGTTCGAGACCAGCCTGGCCAACATGGTGAAACCCCGTCTCTACTAAAAAACACAAAAATCAGCTGGGCGTGGTGACACGCACCCGTAGTCCCAACTATTTGGGAGGCTGAGGCAGGTTAATTGCTTGAACTTGGGAGGCGGAGATTGCAGTGAGCCGAGATTGCACCACTGCACTCCAGCCTACGTGAAAAAACAAGACTCCATCTCAAAAAAAAAAAAAAGAAAAAAACACAAACAAAAAAAAAAAAAAAAAAAAAAGAGAGAGAGAGGTTCCTCCCAGCTCAAACACACCCTCCTTCTAGATTGCTCCAGAAGGCTCCTCTGTGGTCCTCACCTGTGTGGCTCCCCTCTTCTCCATGCTAGCCTTTATTCTGCTCTGAACAAACCTGGACAGGAGGGGTTTTGAAGGTCTTCTCATTTCCCTTTTCTTCCCATCTGTCTTAGGGTAGTGGGTTTAGGATCAGAGAGGCATAAATTGGAATTCCAACTGTGTCACTGAGCAGACTGGTGAGCTCACATAAGCTCTTGAATCTCTATGTGCCCCAGTTTCCTCATCTACAAAATGAGAAGAAAAATAATGGCTTCTTAGGGACTTTGTAGTGAAGAGAAAATGAGACAAGAAACTTGAGAAGGTCCAAGAAAATCCCAGCACATAGTGGGTGGCCCTGACATGCCTGTCCCTTCCGTTCCCGGCAGGAACTCTGTGTCTCCTGTCCCAAAATCACATTCCACAAGCTCTCTACACCCTCAGTGACAATTCCAGCATGTTCTCACTCTCTGTCTCTTTCTGCTGTGGACTCGGGGGAGGTGAATGGAGACAGGAAACTCCTGTGTCTGCGTGCCCAGGGCTCTTGGCTGGAGGTGGAACTGGGACAAGGGGCAGCTGCCTGGGAGGAGGGCCTTGGCATTGGTCAGAGAATGCAATTAGCGCTGATGAGGCCCAGGGCTCCCTCTCCATATGGGCCTATTAAGTCGGCCATTGCCTTCCTCTCAATAAATACCAATAAACACTTTAGCAAGGCACCAGCCCGAGGTGGCATGGGTAGGAAAAAACAGGAGAGAGTCATTAAGATGAACAACAGCTCTCCCCTGTTGAGGGCTTAGCAAGGTAACTCTAAAAGCTTTATTTGCATTCCTTTATTTAATCTTCATCTTTGCTGTTTAAGCATGTGTATTAATACTAATAATAACTACCATTATTTAGTACTTACTCTGCCGCAGGTACCGTATTAAGCACTGTACACACATTTTCCCAATTATTCCCCTACCAATTCTATGAGGCAGATACTATCTCTATCCCCTCTTTACAGGTTAGAGGACTGAGGCTCAAATAAGCAGCTTGTGCTAGACCAGTGCTTCTCACACTGGAGTGTACCTACGAAACACCTGATGACCTTGATAAACTCCAGATTGTTCAGCTTCAGCAGGGCTGTGGTGAGGCCTGAGATTCTGCATTTCTAATCGGGAGGTGTGGATGCTGCTGGCCATGAAACACACTTGAGTAAGGAGGTCCTGGACCACACAGCTGGAAGGGGGCGGATCTGGGCTCTGCCCCTGGACACGCCATCGCACAGCTGAATCAAGTGTGGGGCTGACTTCAGAACAGCACTATAATGAGAGCACAAAGAGAATGTCAGAGAAGACAAAGAAGAGAGAGACTCTTTCTGACCAGATGGTCGAAGGAAGACTGCAAGGAGGAGGTGGTGTTTGAGTAGGCCTTAAAGGATGGATAGGATGTTGACAGAGATGGAGGGGAAAGGACATTTCAGATCAAGGGAACCCCTGAGCAAGAACAGAGAAAGGGAAGGGGGAATGTGTTTGGGAGACACTATGGCTAAACGTGGGGTCTGTTATGGGTTGGAATGTGTCCCCAAATTCCTATGACCAAGTTCTAACCCCCGGCACCTGAGAATGTGACCTTGTTTGGAAATAGGATCATTCAGATGTAATTAATTTAAATGAGGTCATGCTGGAGTAGAGTGTGCCCCAATCCAATATGGCGGGTGTCCTTACAAGAAGGGGAGATTTGGACCCAATGATGCACGCTCAGGGAGAATGCCATATGCACACTGGCATGACGCTGCCATGTGCGAAGGAGCTACCGTGTGTTCTAGGGAAGTGGCCTGGAACGGATCCTTCCCTGGTGCCTTCAGAGGGAGCGTGGCCCTGCCAACACCCTGATCTTGGACTTCCGCCTCCAGAACTGTGAGACCATAAATGTCTGTTGTTTAAGCCACTCCGTTTGTGGTATTTCGTTACAGCAGCCCTAGCGGACTCATACGGGGTGTCTGTTGGGTGCCTATTTTGTCTGTATTGGCAGATGGCCTCAAGGGAGAAATGCTGTTTTGTGCCTTAAGAGATGCACTTTTAGCCCCAAGAATATCTCTTGTCTCAAAGGGAAATAGGTCAGGGAGTGGCTAATGGGAGAAACTCATTCCCTACTGCCTGGGACCTGGTTGAAAGCCCAGGTACATGAGGGTGGCTTCCCACGTACAAAGAGCAACACACACACACACACACAAACACACACACACACACACACACACACACACACACAGCTAAGGCATAAATCAAAGTATTTCTAAGCACTAAAGTGGATGATTTAAGTTTGTCTTCTTCACTGAGAAGGTCATAGGAGGGGAAATGAGGCACGAACTGCTGAGTCCTGCTGTGTGTCAAGGACTGTGCTAGGCACTCTTCATGGTTAATTTCATCTCTACTGCACTCTTAGCAGTAAGATCTTGTTATTTTCATTTCACAGAGGGTGGAATTGAGGGTCAGAGAGTTTAGATCACTTGGTCAAGGACCAAGTTCCTATCTAAACCCACAGATGTGACGTAGCACAGCAGACATTAGCCCCAGTGTGGCACCTTCGCCTGTCCCCTTTTTCCTGTTACAGTGGGCATAGTGATGGGAAAGTTGACCCAGAGCTGGGCCATGAGTTGAGAAAGAAAATGAATGCAAGATCAGGAGGTGGGTGGCGAGATCTGCCCACAGAATTTTTACCATGTAAGAGAACCGCCCCCTTATTGTCCAAGCTGCTTTTAGTTGGACCGTCTGTCATGTGCCACCAAAAGCATCCCAGCAGAATCAGTGGCTTAAAATGAGCCAGGTCTTTAGGTATGTGATATATTGTAAGTGCTGATAAACAATAACCCTCTTTCCCCACCCACATTCTGAACCAACTGAGAAATAAGCACCAAAGAAAGGCAGATGGAGCCCCAAACATCACCTTCCCTAAAGATAAAGCTGCTCTGGGAGAGATGGCGCTCTGTAGGGAAGTGGGTTGCCTTATGTTGTACTCAGAATAGGCAGACTCGCCCACCCGGGTGTAGGCAGCACTGGGCTGTGGCAGGGACTGGAAGAGCCAAGCAGAACCTGGCTCCCCGTGGGCAGCTCACACCCAAGAGACAATGGGCAGGAAGGGGCTGGGCCACTGCCACTCAGTTCCTTAGTCCAGACTCACCAATGAGATAGGTCACTCAGAGAGGAGGGCGTGTTTGGGGGGAGGTGCGTCAATCAGCAGAGTCATGATAGGTCTGCTCCTGGAAGACTTGTCAAGAGTGGGGAAGAGGCCGGGACGCTGGCTCACACCTGTAATCCCAGCACTTTGGGACGTGGAGGCAGGCTGATCACTTGAGGCCAGGACTTCAAGACCAGCCTGGCCAATAGGGTGAAACCTCATCTCTACTAAAAATACAAAAGTTAGCCAGGTATGGTGGCGCATGCCTGTAATTCCAGCTACTCGGGAGGCTGAGGCAGGAGAATCATTTGAATCTGGGAGGCAGAGGCTGCAGTAAGCCAAGACTGTGCCACTGCACTCCAGCCTGGGCGACAAAGAGAGACTCCATCTCAAAAAAGGGTGGGGAAGAAATTGTCTTCCAGAAGGGTAAAACTTGAAGAAAAGAAGGAAGGAAGGAAGGAAGGAGGGAGGGAAGGAAGGAAAAAAGAAAGGAAGGAAAGAAATAAGGAGGGAAGGAATGAAGTAAGGAAGTGATAGAGAAATCGTATAGTATAAATTTATTTTTGTTTAAAAAAGGGAAAAAGCTACCTATGTGTCTATGTTTGTGTGAATACAGATAGGCATGGAAGTGGCTACACCAAGACTGCCCCAAGGGGGAGGGTGGAGAAGGGAAGGAAAGATGATAGGTGGTCTTTAATGGGGTGTGGGGCAATGCTGTGCAGGGCTCTTGACCACTAGGAGCTGCCAGCGCTGTGGGAAAGCTCAGTCAACCTTTAGGACCCCACCTGGAAAATGAGATAGGATGACGGGCTTGGGTTGGAACTCGATCGTGCAAGTGTTTGGTGGGAGACTGATGAAGTCCGAGGTGGGTTCACAGAGGAGATGGATACTGACCAGGAGGCTGAGAGTATAGCCCAGGAGTTCTCAAAGTGTGGTCCCCAGACCAGCTCCATCCATGTCACCTGGAAGCCTGTTAGAAATACAGACTCTTGGGCCCTCAGATCTGCTGAATCAGAAACATGGGCGACGTTTTAAAAAGTTCCCCAGGTGATTCTGATGCTTGCTAAAATTTGAGAACCACCCGTGTAGAAGATGCAGCTTTGGAGCCAGATCCATGTGGGTTTAAATCCTAGCTCTGGTTCTCATAACTCTGTGGCCTTGAGCAATGCAAATCCATGAGCCTCAAGGTCCTCACTGGGGAAATAGGAATGGTTGTCCTATTTTGTACAATTATTACTAGGCATGTGTCAAGCACTGTCCTTCATACTGAGGTCCAGAGTTGAAAAGTCATGATCTCTGACCTCAAGGAACTAACAATCTATGGGGTGTAATGAGAACCAATGTTTATTGAGCACCTGCTATGTGCCAGGCATTATGCTGAGTGCTTTATGTGCATGGTCTCATTGAATTTTCACAACATGTCTGTGAGGTTAGGACAACTATTATCCCCATTTTCAGATGTGGCTGAGTGACTCGCCAAAATGCAGAGCCCCTGAGTGTGGACAGCTGAGAGCCAGACATTAGTTGTCCAACTGCAGAGCCCAAGGGTAAGAAGCCTTTATGTTACTGAGCAAGTGGGAAGTAAGCCCAGCACAGAGCCTCCCTTCCCAGAAAGGAGAGGTTGGAGTTGTGAGAGGAGTTCCAGGGAGGCAGGGTGTGACCTCGCCTTGCTTTCAGGACACTCTCCTTGGCTGTTTAGATATGGGTGTACCTTTTCCCTCAGTTTAACACCTATTTCCTAGGGTCTACCTTCAACGCTTTAAAGCTTTTGGCCCAAGGTCATGGCCAGAATTCTAGAACAAGGAACAGGTATACTACATTCTCCAGAAAAATTAAAATGTTTCGGAAAGAACTGAGTGTGGAGGACATGTAAGAACGCAACTGCAATATTCCAAGTCCAATGACAGGCATGGAAGATTGCATATTCACACCAAAGCCTCGCCACCATATTGAATTATTGGTTGTGCTTAACTGTGGTTAATCACTGTCTGCCCCTCCCTGCCTTTCCCGCCCCTTGCTAGATTCATCATCTGCTGTTCTCTGATCTGCTCTGTGTCCCCAGAGGCCAGCCTCTGCAAACCCTATACATCATCTGTCCTTGGCTTTGGCTTCCAGTAGGAGGTACCAAGAAGAGACTGGAAAGAAGGAAGAAAGGTTGGGGCCTTTTTCCTCCCTATTCCTACCTGCCTGGCTCCAGTGAGTCTTGCAGTGGCCACAGCCCCTGTGGAGTTCCCTCTTCTGTGGCTCCAGCTCTCACCAGCAGCTCGTCCCTCCCCTGGGGCCTTAAGGTCTTGTCCTTCAATGGTAACACTTTTCTGCGATTGCCAGAAAGTTATTCACTATCCTTTATGGCTTCCCTTAACCCTGCCCACACCTCAAAAATAGTCTCTTTATTATGCTGTCTTCCTGGTAAACCTTTTGGGCACTCCATCTGTTTCTGAGTGGGATCCTTGCTAATGCAGACATCAAGGCATATAGTTAACAACAACAAAGGCTGGCATTTACGGGGTGCTTACTATATGCATGGCCTTGTGCTGTACAGGTTTTAACTCATTTAACCCTCCTTGTGGAGTGGATGCTAGTTACCCTTGGCCAATGAACTTCAGGCATGGTTCCAGATGAAGGAAACAGGACAGTAAATCAAACGGAAGCTCCTATAATATCTGACTTTTATTACGGTGCTGAGGAAAATGATGTTGCAGAGGCCGGGTGCCTTTCTTAGTGACAGCCTCTAGTCCGGTTCACTTTTGCACTGCGTCCCGCCCCCCACAAGCTCTTCTAGTGCTGGAAACAGTTTCCATGCAACTGGGTCCCTCCCAGGACCCTGCGCAGGGCTGTGGAGCCGGTAGCAGAGGCTTCAGGAGCTCCTGTGGACTGATCGATTGGCTGATATGTGTGGCTGAATGAGGAGATGCTTTTAGAGCAGCTGCTGCCAGGGGAAATTTCCAAGTGCAAAATATTATTATTAATTATCACAATTGCTCTTTCGGCTGCAGGCACTGTGTCTCCTTAGAAGGAAGAGATAAGGCATCCCTGCCAAAGTAAAAAAGACTGATTAATGCTGATGGATTTTGTCCTCTGAGAGGCGGCTGCAGAGTGTTATTAGTTTTTTTTTTTTTTAAATGACTTTGAGACTGAAATTTTTGTTGTTGTTGTTTAAAAACCTAGACTTGAGACCTGGCTTGGTGCAAGGCTGTGTGTCCTTGAGTGAATTACTTAACCTCTGTGTGACTCACAGTCTTCATTGCTTAAATGAGAAGAAGCTAGAACTAGGTAATGTCTAAGATGCCTTCTAGCAGCTCCCCAAAGAAGCTGGGCAGTGTGGACAGTGCAACACTAAGGCCCCACTAAGGAGAGAGGGTTTACCCACCCACTTTTCCACCAATGGAGCACTCCCAAATGCCAGTGCATACCTGCCCCCTGGGTTCTTCAGTATGTGAGAGTTGAATTTGCCCTACTTCTGTTGCTGTGACTAAGGCAGACGTGGTGGGGAGACGGACAGAGTTCAGGGTCTAATGAGAAGTTTCTTCTTCCTTCTCCGCGCCCCCCATCTCTTCTTCTTTCTCCTCCTTCTCCATGATCACAATAAGAGCGATAACAAGGGCAGCAAGAGCAACCCCCGACTCCCCTGCTGGAGTCCTTCCATGGTGCGCAGTCCCTGCTATCAGCACTCTAGAGAAATCCATCCTTTCAATCCCCATGATACCTCCATGAGGGATGTATTGTTCTTACTCTTTCTTTGCTGATGAGGAAGAGGACGGATGGTGTTTCACGGTCATTTCTCTGAGTTCACACAGCTAGGAAGCAGCATCTATTGTCACTGCTGGAAAGGTGTTCAGAGCCGGCTGGTTCTCAACACTGGCTGCACATGGGACCACCTAGGGGGTTAGAGTGTTGACGCCGGGTTCCACCCCAGAGGTTCTGATTTCGGTGGTTTGGGGGGCAGCAGCTGGGTATTTGGGGGAGTTAATTTCCCCCAGATGATTCTAATGTGCAGCAAAATTTAAGAACCACTAACTTAGTCCAATTACCTATTTTACAGATGAGGAAATTGAGGGCCAAAGAAGGGAAGTGGATTTCCCTGAGTTTCTCTGTTGAGTGTGGGCCTGTCCAACAGCCCTCCTGGTGGGAGGACTGGGGAAGAGACAGCCTAAGTTCAAGGAGCTCATTTTGCTCTGTGCAGCCCCCTCAGAGCCCAGCGTCTTTGGTTCTCCCCAGGATATCCCGGGGGATGACTCCCACTGTCTCCCTACCCTAGCCATCCCTTTGACTAGGTTGACACCAGTAAAGCCTTGGGGTAATTGAGGCACCCCAAAGAAGGGGCCAAGGCAGAGGAGATGGAGACTTTCCTGGGGTCGGCCCTGGGGACTTAATTAACTTTTACTGTTGCCTGAAGCCTTTGTTCTCATCCTCCCCAGCATGTTTTCCCGAGCCTGTCTACACAGGTTTGAACTGGCAGAGGTCAACAGTGTCTAGCCCACCCTGAGCACTGGTGTTGAGGACACCAACCCCAGGCCAGAGAAACCCGAAGCTTTGTCTGAAACAAAGAACGTAAGAGTGACTGACCGTCTAAAAAGGGTTCTTTGTGGGCCACACCAGGAACATTGTTTCATTTAAACTGCACAAATATAAGAGGGAAATGTTAGAAATTCTATGTTTCAATTGTGGAAACAGAAGCCTAGAGAGGATAAATGATTGGCCAGAGTATACCAACTACAGTAGTAAGTGACAGATGGAGATTTGAATCCAGGTCACTTGCTGATGTCAGTCTAAGGGCCACCTCCTCCAGGAAGTCTTCTCTGAACACCAGAAGAGTCCTTTTGTACACTCTGGCATGCTCTATGTGTTACTTGCCTCCCTTTGTAATCAGTCACTCAGCAGTGTAGCTCTGCTCTTCCACTAGAATGTAAGTTCCTTAAGAAGGACTGTTTATGCTCACACATCTCCAGCCCATCCATACGTATTTGTTGAAAGAAAGAAAAGGCAAATGGTCGAACCGATTCCAAAGTCAATGCTTCTACCCACGCCACAGTTTCACAGATTTCCCCAAAATGTATATCAACTAGTTAGAAATGGTCTCCAAAATTAGCCTCTTCTAAGAAAGAAAGGTGCCCAGAAGGAGAAAGCCCTGGAGTCCTTGCTACATTAAGGATAGAGAGATGCTGGGGGCGGTGGCTCAAGCCTGTAATCCCAGCACTTTGGGAGGCTGAGCTGGGCGGATCACTTGAGGTCAGGAGTTCAAGATCAGCCCGGCCAACATGGTGAAACCCCATCTCTACAAAATTATACAAAAATTAGGCTTGCTTGGTGGCACACACCTGTAGTCTCAGCTACTTGGGAGGCTGAGGCAGGAGAATCACTTGAACCCAGAGGTGGAGGTTGCAGTGAGCCAAGACTGTGCCATTGCATTCCAGCCTGGGCAACAAGAGCAAGACACTGTCTCAGGTTTAAAAAAAAAAAAAGAGAGGATTACGAGACTACCTGAGAATTTTTTTAACCCAAGAAGGTGTCCATCAAAGTCGTACACCCCTTATGGCTCTTTATTGGGTCACTGGAGGCTGAGTGGCCTAAGCTGCACAGAGGAAGAGCTGGCCATTCAGCTGGATCATCAAAATTTCCTAAGCGTTGGTTATGTGCCAGTGTGTAGCATTTAGCCCATTTACATTTTTACATTACACTTTTGCATTTTACATTACACTTTTGCATTTACACGTAGCAAAAGCCCATCCAGTGGATTGATCAAACTGGGGATTATATTTTACATCTAACAACCATCCAGACGAGGGAAGTCCCGGGCTGCTGCAGCTGCTCAGGGAGGTTCTGAGGACTCAGGATCCCTCCAGGCATCCGCCCAGCGATCCTCAGTGTGCCTTGTGCCCTCCTGGTCTCAAGAGGACAGCTCCACCTGTATGTGTGGAGTCTTAGGTTCTAGGTGGGAAGATGGGATAAAGGTGGTTGGAAATGAGGGGCAAAGGTAAAGAGCCCCCTGGAACTGACCTTTCATCAGGAAAACAACAGCTTTACTAAAGCTCACCCTGTAGAGTTCAACTTGCATCTCATTGGCCCAAACTGGGTCGTATGGCATCTGAGCTTCAAGGGAGTCTGGGACGTGAACATCTTTAATTAATTAAGCATGTTGCCCCACTGGGATTCTATTAGAAAGTAAGATGGGAAGGATGGATATTGGGTAGGTCACTGACAATATGTCATCTAGGCTCTGTGCTAGGTGAGCAGAATACACAGATGACAGCTCTGTGCCCCCACTACCACCATGGGGTTTACTGCCTGGTAGAGGAGCCAGTCATGGGAACAACCTTTTACAGTACAATACAGGTAACATTAGAAGAGTGAGTGACAGAACACAGAAAAGTGAGCAGAAGAGATTAAGTAGGTTGCCTGGGGGAGCTGGAATACCTATCACACAGAAGATGACATTTGCGATGGATGACAATGGGTGAGGAATGTCTGTAGAAACACAACAAGGGCTTGGCCTTTCAAAAGCTGGTCCCCAAACACCCTGTTGGCCCCAGCTCCTGGGATTACCCCACTCAGAATGCTTTGCATCCACTTATAACTAGCTCTATCTTTCCTTCTTTGGGATGGACCTTTGAAAATGAGTAGAAGTTCTCCAGACAGCACTGAGAACTTTCAAAATCCAGTTACTATGTATCTTTCAGCCTCAGTTTTTGGGATTAAGACATTCTGTATGCGTTAGTGCTCCAGACAACTTACTGTTCCCACATATTCCATCCTCTGCTGTATCTCTGTGCCCTTCTACAAGATGGTTTTTTTCTGCCTGCAATGTACCCCCCTTTCATTCTCTAGGATATGGCTCTCCTGTGGTGGTGACTCATCCTCGACCAGCTGTTTAGAGGGCGAGAAAGGACTTCATATGAGTGAGATGTAGGCAGGAAGATGGAGAGCCGTCACGTGGCCCCGCTACAGAACTTGGCTTTGCTGGTCTTAGAAACAAGGGAGGAGGAGAAACAACAACCAATCATATGAGAGAACACTGATGCATCAGCCGATGCCCACAACAACCCTGTGTGGTAGGTATTTTTATGTCCTTTTGAGAGCCTGGGAAACCGGAACTCTGCGAGGTGAAGCAATTTGCCACCCTCATCCCCCTTCCCCACACCACTGCAGAGCAATAAGTGATACATTTAGATTTGAGTCTTGGCCATCCAGTGCTGAAATCATGGCCCTTCCATCAAACCACGAAATCCCCTTGATGGCGTTCCTGGTCCTGGGTGCTGCCTTTTTTCTGGAGGTTGGCTATTCCATCTGGAGGTTTTACTTCTGGCTCTGCAAGATGAAGAGCTTCTACCTTGAGTTCCCACCTACCCTTCACTCTCGTTGTGAGCTACAGCGGAGGTTCTCAATCAAAAAAGCCTAGAGACATCTTTGATTGTCACAAATGGGCAGGGGAGATGCTCCTGACCTAAGAAAGGAGAGGCCAGGGATGCGCCTGAACACCCTGCAGTGCACAAGGCCACCCCCCGCACTGCCCAATAAAAATTATCCTTCCATAAAAATTATCCAATAAAAACTATGCCCCCAATAATTATTTTATTATCCCAATAAAAATTAACCTAGCCTGTAATCCCAGTACTTTGGGAGGCCAAGGTGGCTGGATCACTTAAGGTCACGAGTTCGAGACCATCCTGGCCAATATGGTGAAACCCCATCTTTACTAAAAATACAAAAATTAGCCAGGTGTTGTGGCACTCCCCTATAATCCCAGCTACTCAGGAGGCTGAGGCAGGAGAATCACTTGAACCTGAGAAGCGGAGGTTGCAGTGAGCTGAGATCACACCATTGCACTCCAGCCTGAGTGGCAGGGCACACCTGTAATCCCAACTATTCAGGAGGCTGAGGCAGGAGAATCACTTGAACCTGAGAGGTGGAGGTTGCAGTGAACTGAGATCACGCCATTGTACTGCAGCCTGGGTGCCAGGGCAAGACTTTATCTCAAAAAAAAAAAAAAAAAAAATTAACCAAAATGTCAGTATTGCTGGGACTCAGAAACCCAAGTTAGTCTCCTCTATTCTTTTCAAACACCAAGAGAGCAGGTTCTTTCTGGAAGGTTTCCTGAGCCGTTCTTGCCATATTCTCACCTCTCTTTGCTGACTCAGTTCAAAGCGGCAAGCTTTCCCTTTGCTGGTTGGGTTTTCTGCTCACATGGGTTTGTCCTTCTCTACCCATGTCCTATATTCCTTTTCTTCTTAATTCCATTCTTTGTAGTTCCAATTCTTTTGAAGAGCTCGGGCTCTAAAGCCAGGTTATCTGGGGTTTGAATTGAGAACCTAGGTCTTAGCTGGGACAAGTCCCTGAACCCCTCTAAGACTCCAGGTCCTCATCTTAAAAATGGAGATAAAATAGCATAAAGCTCTTTAGGGTGGTTTTGAGGCTTTAATGGAATAACTGTAAATCAGAGTAGGCAGATGGTAAATCTCAACATGTATCTGCCATTATTATTACTCTGAGCTTCTAACCATACTTGTTAGCTCTTTTTTGAGTCATTTCACTTCCTTGAAAGACATCTGGGATGGGGAAGAAAGAAAACGCTGGAGTGAGGGGCCCTGGAGCTCCAATCCCAGCTCTGCTAACTTGCTGGCTATGCCTGAGTACTCATCTGTGAAGCCGGCCTAATAATAGCACTTCGTAATTCTTTTTTTTTTTTTTTTGAGGCAGGGGTCTTGCTATGTTGCTTAGGGTGGTCTCGAACTCCTAGACTCAAGCAATCCTTTCACCTCAGCTTCACAAATAGCTGGGGCTACAGGCCCACACCACCAAGCCTGGGCTGACTTCATAATTCTTGCAAGGATTAAGCTAGTTAACTGTCTGACACTTAATAGGTGTTCAGCAAACGTTAGCCACCCACTCTTTCTATTTCTGAATCTTCCTGGGTATTGATAAATGAAGCATTTCTGATGCATCTTATTTATATCAAACTTGTAGATTATTCTTGCCTGAGAATAATAAGAGAAGGAGATCTCTTGAGCCAGGGTGAGGCAGGACTGAGATTGTGCTATCCTGCTCCAACATGCTATCAATAAAGCTTTGGTAAAACTCAATAAATAGACTCATTTGGCCATCTGCAGTGGAATTCAATACTGAGAACATTGTTTAGAAATGGCATTCCTAGCCTGCAGGAGGTAAAGATGAAAGCGCATTTGCTTCATTGCTCTGTAGGAGTTAGCAAGTGGAAGAGACATGATTTGACAATAGTTGGGGAATGAAGGTGTTAGGCTGAAATCTTCCACGTAGCCCTCCAGACCCACTCTCTGCCCCTTTTTACCCTGCTCCTGCTGTAGAAGTCTAGACCATGTGGACCACGTCAGTGAGTTCTGCCATTTGTGAGCCTTGCCTGGCGTCGGAAGAGAATAGAGTCAGGTGTCGGTATTTATTTCCCTGCCCCTTCCCTCCTGCCTCATTGCAAGCTGGCTGATCTCCAAAGACCACAGCTTTTATCCAGGCAACTCTCTCCACAAAATGTTCTCTCTTCGGCTTCCTGCTATCTGTCCCCTTCCCTCTACCTGGCAGCACAGGGTGGTACTGGTTCCCCCCTGTTGCTTGCCCCACAGTGCTGCACCCACCTTCCCTATGTTGCCCCATGCCCTGCCCACATCTTTCCTGATAGTCCTTTTATTAAGCTCATCTCAAATTATGCAAATTGAGAGCGGCGTCTATTTCTTGCGATTGCCTTCATGGATAAAGTAATGGACATTTCATTGAGTATTTTCTTGCAAGTCCCTGGTTCACTTTGTGATGATGTGTATGAGTTTGCTAGAGCTGCTGTAACAAAGTCCCACAGACTGGGTGACTCAAACCACAGAAATGGATTTTCTCACAGTTCTTGGATGCTAGAAGTCCAAGGTCAAGGTGTTAGCAGAGTGGGTTCCTCCTGAGGACTGCGAGAGGAGGACCTATCTCAGGCCTTTCTCTTGGCTTGTAGATGACCATCTTCTTTCTGTGTCATCAAACGGTCCTCCCTCTGTAATGGTCTATATCCAAATTTCCTCTGCTTTTAAGGACACTGTCATATGGGATTAGGGCCCATCCTAATGACCTCATTTTAGTTGAATTACCTCTTTAAAGACCTTATCTCCAGATACAGCTATATGATGAGGTACTGGAGGTTAGGACTTCAAGATATGAATTTGGGTTGGGATGGGATGAGCTTAATTCAGCCCTTACCATGGCGGTTCAGAAATTGGAATGTGATTATTGGGCAGGAACAAAACATGTTGAAGCACCTGAAGATATAGCAGCATTCAACAGTGAAGAGGTCCCTGCTTTCAAGGGGCTTACATTCTAGTGGGAACAGGTGAAGCAGGAGCAAGAGCTCCATAAACAAATCATATACACTGCAGCATTCCAACATTGACAAGTCCTGGAAAGACAAACCTGGTGTACGAGAGCGGGACTGTACAGAGTTGACTTTAGCTAGAGAGATCCAGGTGGCCTCTCTAAGGAGATCTGAGAGCTGATACTCGGAGGAGAGACAGGACTCACTATCTGAATACCCCATTTGGGTGGAGCATTCCTGGCAGAGGCAGTGCAGGCAAAAATAAGGAATGAGTTTTTAATAATTGCCATTTTGACTGCATGAGATGGTATCTCACTGTAGTTCTGATTTGCATTTCTCTAGTGATTGGTGATGTTGAGCTTTTTTTCACCTGTTTGTTGGCCGCATGAATGTCTTCTTTTAGAAAGTGTCTGTTCATGTCCTTTGCCCACTTTTTAATGGGGCTGTTTTTTTCTTGTAAATTTGTTTAAGTTCCTTGTAGATTCTGGATATTAGACCTCTGACGGATAGGAATGCTTTTACACTGTTAATGGGAATGTAAATTAGTTCAACCATCGTGGAAGACAGTGTGGCAATTCCTCAGAGATCTAGAACCAGAAATACCGTTTGACCCAGCAATCCCATTACTCTGTATATATCCCCCAAAATATAAATCATTCTATTACAAAGAAACATGCACATGTGTGTTTATTTGCAGTGCTATTTACAACAGCAAAGACAAGGAATCAACCCAAATGCCCATCAGTGATAGTCTGGATGAAGAAAATATGGTACATATACTCTGTGGAATACTATACAGTCAGAGGAAGCAACAACATCATTTCCTTGGCAGGGACATGGATGGAGCTGGAAGCGGTTACCCTCAGCAAACTAATGCAGGAACAGAAAACCTAACACGGAATGTTCTCACTTATAAGAGAGAGCTGAACAATGAGAACATGCGGACACAGGGAGGGGAACAATACACACTGGGGCCTCTGAGGGGTGGTACTGGGGGAGGGAGAGCATTAGGAAAATTAGTTAATGCAGGCTTAATACCTAGGTGACGGGTTGACAGGTGCAGCAAACCACCATGGTACACATTTACCTGTGTAACAAACCTGCACATCCTGCACATGTACCCTGGAACTTAAAAATAAAAATAAAATTTTTTTTAAAGGAATGAGGCATTTCCATCCAGAGAGCAACTTCTGCTGTTGCAGAGAGAGAATTCGAGGATCATACTGATTTTGCTGGAGAGAAACTTTAAAACCAGATCAAACAAGTCTTGCTAGGGTATATGAACATCCCAGGACATTGTGGCACACAACAGCAAGCTGTGAACTTGGACTTTGCCTTTATCCCCTCTTCCATGGGCCTGCCCACCAGGGAGGCACCCAGAAGAATCTAGGGCAGAGGCTGAGAAACAAAATTTGGCTCAGCTCCATCCTGTTGTAACCGTCAGGCAGTGCAGGGCGCAGCCGTGTGGACTCTGTGTACAGAGATGACTGGGTGATCCCACCGAACCGATCACAGCTTCCCTTGAGGTCTGCTACATGGCATGAAGGATTACTGTGCCGGAGCCAGGCTCATATTAAAGTATATAATCTACATTTAAAATGTTTCCCCTGTGTCCATGGGGATCTCCACTCCATATGTTTGCAAGAGCCCCAGGGCCAGCAGTGTATTTGATTTTGAGTGTTTTAAAATAAAGGTTAAAGGTGGCTCATAATAAAGCAGCGTGAGGAACAGCACAGAGGCTAAGACTCCCTTTGAGTAAATATTGACTGACATGAGGCTTTCCTTCCCACAAACAGCATCAGAGGCTATCAACTTGTAGCAGACCTTAGAGACCATCTCCTTCAACTGGTTCAGCCTCCCTCGGTTTAAACTCTTCCCTTCCCACTTCCCTTCCTCTCTCCCTTCTTCCATTTCTCCAAAACATGCATTGAGTTGACCACCTGTGTTAATTTCCTACAATTTCTGCAACAAATAACCTCAAATTTGGTGACTGAAAACAATGCACATTTATTATCTTCTATTTATTACCAGCTCTGGAGCTCAGAAGTGCAAAATGGGTTTCACTAAGGCTACAATCAAGGCGTCCGTCAGCAGAGCAGCACTTTCTCTGCAGGCTCCAGGGAGGAAGCCATCTCTGCCTTTTTCAGCCTCTAGAGGCTGTTGCATTCCTTAGCTCACAGTCCCTTCTTCTATCTTCAAAGCCACAATGGCCAGTCAAATATTCCTCATGTCCTCTCACTCTGACATGGATGTTCCTGCCTTCCTCTTTCAATGTACCAGGACCCCTGTGGTTACATAAGGACCCACCATGGTAATGCAGAGTAATCTCCCTATCTCAAGATTCTTAACTTAATCACAAGTACAACATCCCTTTTGCCATGTAAGATGATTTATGCACAGGTTCTGGCATTTGTGCAGTGACATCTTTGGTGGCTATTATTCTGCCTGCCACACCATCCCTCACGCAGTTTCATTTTCCCAAGCACCTTTTTTTTTTTTTTTTGAGACAGGGTCTCAACTCTGTCGCCCAGGTTGGAGTGCAGTGGCATGATCTCGGCTCACTGCAACCTCTGTCTCCCAGGTTCTAGAGATTCTCCTGCCTCAGCCTCCTGAGTAGCTGAGACTACAGGTACATGCCACCATGCCCAGCTAATTTTTGTATTTTTTAGTAGAGATGAGGTTTCACCATATTGGCCAAGCTGGTCTCGAACTCTTGACCTGTGATATGCCTGCCTTGGCCTCCCAAAGTGCTGGGATTACAGGCAAGAGCCACCACACCCAGCCAGTGACATGTTTTTGTAACGCCTATACCCCTTATTCACAGTGGCCGTCAACATTGTAGTTCGCTGCTTAGTTGTGAAATTATTGATTTAATGTCTGCCCCCTTTCTGGACAGAAAGCACTTCCTAACCAGGGAGGAGATTATAGATGGGTTGACCATCCCTATGATTTTCTCAGAGGTTCCTAGCAGCCTAAGCAAGAGAGGAAACATGTTGACAAGAAGGGAAGAAGAGAAAAGAAAACAACAGCTGATACTTAATGACCCCTCACCCTGTGCCAGCAATGTTCCAAGTGCTTTTAATCTATTTAACCCATATGTTCTGAAGAAAGGGCTGTCATCTAACACAAGCAAGTGGCACAGCCAGCATTTGAAATTCCTCAACTTAACCACTTCATCATAGAAACGAATACTCTCAAACAGTACTTCATGTGCTATAATAGAAGTCTGAGGGGTGGACATGAAGGAGGGAGAGACCAATGTTCTAGAGATGTCAGGCTAGACTTTCCAGAGAATATAATGAATGAATAGGGGCTTAGAAGGCAGTAGTGAGGAGGGGGAGAGTGGAGCAGGGTGTTCTAAGCAGGGGAGGCTGTGTCAACAAAGGCCCAGGCAGGAAATGGCTGGATGTTTTCTAGAAATTGAAGGCAGTACAATATTGCTCCCGCTTCGATGGTGAAAGGCAGGGCACAGAAAAGGAGGTGGGGCCTAAGGGGGGTGGAGGTGCCATGCCTGAGGCTGCTAAGGCAGCTGTCGGCCATGCCTGGGTTACAGGAAAGGGGTCCCGATCCAGATCCCAAGAGAGGGTTCTTGGATCCTGCACAAGAAAGAATTCAGGGCGAGTCCACAGAGCAAAGTGAAAGCAAGTTTATTAGGAAAGTAAAGGAATAAAGATGGCTACTCCATAGACAGAGCAGCACGTAGGGCTGCTGGTTGCCCATTTTTATGGTTATTTCTTGATTATATGCCAAACGAGGTGTGAATTATTCATGCCCCCTTTTTTATTTTTATTTTTTTCATTTTTTAAAATTATACTTTAAGTTCTGGGATACATGTGAAGAACGTGCAGGTTTGTTACATAGGTATACACGTGCCATGGTGGTTTGCTGCACCCATCAACCCGTCATCTACATTAGGTATTTCTTCTAATGCTATCCCTCCCCTATTCCCCTACCCCTCGACAGGTCCTCTCCCTGCTTCCCCTTTTTAGACCATATAGGGTAACTTCCTGATGTTGCCATGGCATTTGTAAACTGCCACAGCGCTGGTGGGAGTGTAGCAGTGAGG
The DNA here is from genome assembly GCF_001604975.1 of Cebus imitator. Classification (NCBI taxonomy): domain Eukaryota; kingdom Metazoa; phylum Chordata; class Mammalia; order Primates; family Cebidae; genus Cebus; species Cebus imitator. The sequence continues at coordinate 10,492,314 of NW_016107330.1, read as the reverse complement.
ACCATCAGAGGTCACTCTAGTGGCCATCTTGGTTTTGGTGGGTTTTGGCCGGCTTCTTTGCTGCAACCTGTTTTAACAGCAAGGTCTTTATGACCTTTATCTTGTGTTGACCTCCTAATTTATCCTGTAACTTAGAATGCCTTAACCATCTGGGAATGTAGGTCTTAGCCTCATTTTACCTAGCTCCTATTTAAGATAGAGTTGCTCTGGTTTGAACCCTTCTGACGCCTGCATGGGCTTCAAACATAATCCTAGGGAAAATGGGAAGCCACTTTTGATACCAGGTTTTCCACAAAATCAGTTTGCTTGCCACGTGGAGAAAGGATTGCAGGATTGGGATGCTGAAGGTGAATTGGCCACCAGAGAGGATGTGAATGGAGAATCCAGAGAATTTGCGTCTTCCGTCCAGGGCATTCTCAGCCACCATCTGGACCCTCCCAAAGGCCTCCCCACCACCCACAAAGGGAGGATGGGGAAGGTAGCAAGCCTCCTGCTGTTTGGAATAAGGAGATGTAAACTCCAGTCTCTGCCTCAAAACCAGTCAGACGGACTAAAGTGAGCCCAACAGAAATACACTTAATCCTTAACTCACAGCCCCTTCCTCCAAGAAGCCTGCCTTGCTCAATTCACGCAGAAATTATTTCTCCTTCCTGTGAATGCCTCCAATTAATTTTCTGCCATTCAATCATTCAATCAATAATATATGCTGAGCACCAATTATGTGCCAAGCACTCTGTTAGATGTCATGTTAGAAATAAACAATCCTGACTTATTCTCTACCCTTGTGGAGTTTATTATCTAGTGAGAAAATAAAATCTCAAACAAATAAATTCATATGCTGTAACATGGTTTTAAGTGTGGCAAGGCCCATGACGAAGTTTGGGGTGCTTGGGGATGGTGGGAAGGGGAATTTTATTATGGTAAAATGCATCCTCTGCTTCTATTCTTTACCTCTCCTTGCATTCTCAAACTTGTCACGTGACTTTGAGGTTTCTTCCATAATGGCAAAGTATATTTCCATAACCCCTAGACTTTGGGTTTGACCATGTTAATGAGTTTGGTCAGTAAGATAAAGTGGAGGTGACAGTGAGCTAATTCTAAGCACAGGCCTTGACAGGTCTTAGTGTGTTCCCATTTGGCTTCTTGTTCCTCTGCCATCAGCTTGAAAACGTGCCTTGGTTGGCCTGCTAGTCCCATGAGGATGATGAGAGACATGTGGAGCAGACCCATCCCAGCTGAACTTCCTTAGCTAAGTGGAGGCTAGGGGCCCTGATTGGCTGACCCCTCATCAAGATGAATGAGAGAGGCCAGCCAAGGTTAGCAGAGCTGCCCAGCCAATCCCAGTCCAGGCCAGCTGACATCTAGCTAACCTGCACCTTTGGGAGTTCATTAATGCTTAAGTTGTCAGTTGCTGAGATTTTTGTGGCTATTTGTTACACAGCATTATTAATTACAGTTAACTGACACACTGACTTAGTCTGAGCAGCCTATGGCAGGATTCCCTAAATAAATGGCATCTCAGTGAAAACTAAATTAAGTTGGTAAAGGAAGAGATGAAGAGCATTTCTGGCTGAGGGAGCAAAGTGAGCAAAGGTCCTGAGACAGGAAAGACATGGACTTTTAAGAGAGAAAGTCAAAAGAATTAGGAGTTCCTAGGGGTGGCCATATAGAGAGCAAAGGGTGACCAGGCATGGTGGGAGAACTGGCAAGGGAAGTATACAGGTATCTGCCTCTCACATGGGCCTAAGCAAAATTAACCTTCCGTAGCATTGTGCATTTTTTCAATGTTCCCAACTATACAATTATACATCAACTTTGAAGAAAAGTTGATGAGTTTTACCTTGTCTCATTTCACCTTGCCAGAGCAACACCCCACATCACAATAAATGCCCAGTATCTTTTGTGTATGAAAGAGTTGAACTAATGAGAGAGGCGCTGGAATAACAGCATCTTGGCTTTTCCTAAATGTTGAACACTGACTACAATTTTTCTTCCGTGGTAATTAGTTCATTCGTAACACCACTGTTTGCAACAAACAACATTTCACCCCATCACTCTTCACTCTGTTTTCCGGTTGAGTTTTTTGATTCCTGATAACATTTGCCACTGCCTGACGTTACATTTACAGAATTATCTGTTTTGGTATCTGTCTCTTCCACCAGAGAGCGGGGACTTCGTCTTGTTCATGATCGTATCCTCAGTATCTAGGACTGTGCCTGGCACAGTTGTAGATATACAAAAAATATTTGTTGAATGAATGTATAATCAGATGATGAAACAGTTAATGCTAAAGAACTCTTTAAAAAGTGCAACACAGAAGTTAGAGTGTTAATTATCTGTTGGTTCAGTAAGAAAATAGGGCAAATTTTGTTTATCTGGGATGGGGAGAGTCCATGGGCACAGCAAAAAGAATGATGAAATCATCTATTATTCTTACTGGGATACGTGGATCCAAACACAATATGTGACCAAAAACATGGGGTGTGGGCATATCAGCACCTCAATATCAGAGCCCTTATATTTATAGAACGCTTGTCATTTTATAGTGTTCCTTCCCATACTAACTCATTTTGTACTCATCCCATGCCTGAAATATATATGGTATTGTACAGGGATTATTATTTCCTTTTATAGATAAGAAAACCCAGGTTGGCGAGATTTAATTATTTGCTGAAATGGATTTAGGCATTTGCTATCGTTTAACTGTTTGTCTTCTCCAAAACTCATGTTGAAATTTAATTGCCATTTTGAAGATATTGGGAGGTGGAGTTTCTAAGAGGTGTTTAGGTGATCAGGGCTCCACCCTCATGGATGGACTAAAGTTGCTATCATGGGAATGGGTTTGCTATTGAGGGAGTGGATTTGCCCTCTCTTGCTGTCTCTCACCCTCTCCTTGCTCTTCCACAATGTTACGATGCAGCAAGAAGGCCCTTGCCAGATGCCAGCACTCTAATATTGGACTTCCCAGGCTCCAGAACTGTGAGCCAATACATTTCTGATTATTGTAAGTTCCCCAGTCTGTGGTATTCTGTTACAGAGGCACAAAATGAAATACAGCATTCTGTCCTGTAGTTTATCAATCTTTCCATATAACACAGCTGTTTCATAAGATGTCTTTAAGATAAAGCAGGTGGAGCTAGACATATTTTGAAGAACTGGATGCCAGATAGGTACATTTTTAACCTCACTGTGCCTACAAGGTTCTGGAGGATTGGGCTTCTGCCTGCATCTCTAGCTTGACTTTCTGTCTCTTTTCCCCTAGCTGCTAAACTCCAGCTACCTTGTCCCTCCTCATCAACATCCTTCCTAGTCCACAGCTTTCCCATATGCTGCTCTCTCTTCCTGGAACACACTTCAGCCCAATTTTTACCTGGATAACTCCTACTTCAGAACTGAACTTAAATGCCACTTCTTTTTTTAAAACCTTTGCTTTTTTTTTACACTCCTTCACTTCTATTTAGTCCCATTCATTTTCAAAACACCCCCATAACTTATAATTATTCATTTAGTATCTGTATCCCAAACTGGACAAGATTTTTGAGGACAGGGTATTTACCTGTCTTGTTTAGTAGTAGATGCCAAGTCCATGATACAGTTCCTAGTACACAGTAAGCACTCAATAAATATTCTTTGAGTAGATAAATGAACAAGTGGTGAGGAAGGGCTGTGCTTTATTGTCTTAAAATTGGAGTCTATTTCTTAGGTTTTGAGTATAATTCCCTGTAGTTATAGGGTTGCAGTATTGTATCAGTTATCTACTGCTATACAACAAACAACTCCAAAACTAGGTGGCTTAAAAAAACCATTTGATTTGTTCACAGTTATGTAGAACAGCAATTTTTTTTTTTATGTACAGAAAAACTGCAATGGAAAAAATCAATTTGAGATAAGTTCAGCTGGATGGTTCTGCTGGTCTCACCAGAATTGACTCATGCATTTGCTATTATCTGGTGACTGGATTGGGACTGGATAAGTCACGTGCTGATGGTGCTGGATGTTGACTGGGTCACTTTCTCCTTGGGAACTATCATCCTCAAGGATGGTGACAGTCTCAGGGCAGCAAGTAGGGTGACTGGTCATGCTGTTTTGTCTGGGACTATCCTGGTTTTAGCAGTAAAAGTCTCATATCCTGGGGAACACGTCAGCCTTGGGCAGATCAGGATGGCTGATAACCCTATCAACAAGAAAGAAAGTGGAAGTTACAAAGCCTCTGAGGTCTAGGCTCAGAAATTCCACAGTGGGACTTCTGTTGCATTCTATTTGTCAAAGCATGTTATGAAGCCAGCCCAGACTCAAGGGGATAGAGAAATAGACTTCATCTCTTGATGAGAAATACAGCAAACACATGTTGCAAAGGGAAATGCATATAAGAATAGAAGCTCACAAGCTCACTGTTTCTTTTGTTTTGTTTTTTCAATCTACTACAGATTTTACGGAAAGTAAGACCACAGATTCAGAAATGAAAGTAAGGCTTTTTTGTTAATTGAAATATTTGTACTAAGTAGGGAAATATTGAGAGAGCCCCAACTAGTCAAAGGTTGAGTGACAACTACATCTCAGTTTCCTAACACATCGAAATTATAGGTTTCCTTTTATATACAAATACAACCTAAGACACACACTCCCTTTGGAAAAATGCCTTGTGGTCAGCAGATTGAGAGGAATGGTAAAATCGCAGATAAAGGAGAGAACACTTCTTGGCAGTAAGGGACAGAGGGGAGGGCAAATCTTGTAATGATATGTTAACAATATCAAAAAGCCTATTTCCAGAGTAGTATTGATAAAATGTTTGCCTAGTAAAATATTTGGGATAATACTTTACACCTACATAATGTTTACTGTATGCCAGGCACTGTCCTGGTACTGTTGATTTACAGCTATTTATACATTTAAACCACACATTAATAGATGAGGAAACTATAATAAAGCACAAGGTTACCTACGTAGTATGTGGTGGAGTCAGAATTTGAACCCAGGTAGTTTGGCTCCACCTGCCTTTCCAGGTGCTACCATTTTGCTAAGAGTTTAACTTATGCTTCCTGATTAGCAGTTGGGAATAGCAATCAAAAGTACTGTTTGTTATGGAGCTTGTTCTTTCTCCTGCAGGTTAGAGAAGGCCGGCCCTGGGCAGCCTCAGAACTGAAACCTAGAAACAAATGCGCAGCGCCCCAAAGGGCGGACATAGAGTTTGATTCCGGAACAGAAGTCCAAGGTTTGGGTTCCCACCCGGACAGGAGTGGCGGAGACTCTTGCGCAGGCGCAGTGACCTAGTCAGTGCTAGAGCCCCGGTCCGCGCCCACCTAAAGTAGTCAGCGAGCCCCGCAGTCCAAGCGTCGGGCCGGCCTTTCCCCACCCCCGAATATGGCCGTCGAGGTGGGCGAGGGGAGGCGGCAGCCGAGAGGGACCACGAGGCAGGGCGGAGGAGGGGGTAGCGAGGAGAGTGGGAACGGAGGGACCAAGAGCAGCCTGGGAAACGCGAATCCAGAAGGGGCTCGGGGTGCGGGAACGGCTGCCGCTCTGGGGCCCGTGGGTGGTCGTGTAGAGCTTCTCGGACGTCATGGAAGACCTCAGAGATAATCATCTCAACCCACGCGCACATTTTACAGATAGGCAAACTGAGCCCTGTCCCCTCTGGGAGCCCTGGAGAGAGCTTCGATCGTTTGGTTTTTTTCCTCTGATCCTGTATTTCTCATCTGTGAAATGGGATGACCGGTTCCGGCCCGCCTTTGGTGGCACTCTTAACGGGCAGTGTGTTAAGCGTTTCTTATTCACAAGATTATTGTGAGGAAATCAAATGAGATGATGAAAGTGAAAGCCATCGGCACGCTTTTAAGCATGATATAAATGTGACCTCTTATGAAAGGCTGAGCCTTATATGTAGATAGTTTTTATAAAGAAGGAAGTCGAACTTTACTGTTTCCTGGGCTCTGGTCACCCCACTCTCCTTGGTCAGATCTGTTGCGAATAGATTCAGTTAGTCACTGGAAAAGTTGAGACTAGGATTGGCCCAGCACAGATAGGCGGCTGATTTTGTCCTTGCTTTAGAGTATATTTTTAATACTCCTTCAAAGGAGTTATAGTGAGTTAGTAATTTGTAGCTGCTCTTAAGTGTGGTTCTCTGACAGGTTCAGAACGTTTTTCGATTTACTGATTAATTTGGGAGGTTGGAAATTGTTGATGTTGACAATGGAACATGGAACATTTGGCTTCTGTTTCCCTTCTTCCCCTTTCGGTTAATAAAACCCCAGTTAGAGTGGGGGAAATCCTTGGCATCCTCATTGCCTCCTCTTTTCATTCACAAGCTCACTGTTCCTTTTGTGGACAAATGTATACTATTTATTTTCTAATATTTTAAAACACATTTATGCAATAACTAACATGGATCAAAAGCACTGTGCCAAGCCTTTGAGACATGAGAGAATGACTATGAGAAAATGACTATGATATGGTCCTGCCTCTCAAGAGTCTCACAGTTTTAGCAGGAAATAAGGCTGTAGGGGAACTGATACAAGTAGAGTTACATTAGGACAAAATGAAGGTTTCACAGACAGCCTCCCTTATTTTATTAAAGCCATTATTTTACTTGTGATTGGCGTCCTGTCTTCCGGTGAACACTACATTTGGAGCTAAAGTTACATGCTTTTTCAGACCCTTAGTTGTCATGAAAGAGATTTTAATTGTTGTACCTGCTCTTGTTCCAATATCCATCATCACCCACATGCCACCTAACTCTGGGAATATATTCTCAAAGGACCTAAGTGAGGCACGTACATATAAGGAGAATTTCTGAGATTTAACTTTGCTTTTCGTGTTGGTGGTGTGGCTTCGGGATTCGCTGCCCTGTCCCATGACTCTTACACTCTCTTATCCTTACTTCAAGGTCCAGCTAGTCCACCAGACCTTCCTAACCATCTGTATCATATTGTTGACCCCTTGAAACTGTAGCATTCACGGTACCTGGCTCTTGACATTTAATTGTAGACCACTTTGCATTGTTAGTTAACTTTCATTCTAAGATTGTGAGTTGTTGAGCAGGGTTGGAGGACGATGTGCAGTAGATGAAAAAACACAGGTTTGGAAGATAACCAGACTTGAGTTTGAATTCTGGTCTCCCGTTTATTGGCTGTGTAACTGAAGCTTTGTGAACTTCAATTTCTTCAGCAATCATGTATCTGTAAAACCTGTCTTCTACCGGATTGTCACTCATAGACACATGGTGAGAATTAAATAACTAAGATGGGAAGTATTTTTCTTCCCTCCACCCCTTTATATTTTTTGTTCCCAGCCTAATACAGTGTTTGTGCCTATAGATTCCATTTAATGCTAGTTGAATTAATGAGGGCCTTTTGCATCCAGTTAAATTATGAATGTGGACTAAAGTTTTTTCTGTTAACCCAGAATCATAAAATTTTAGAATACACTTCTGATTCTCAGCCTGATGCTCTGTCCGCTATTCAGTGTAGTTCACAAATGTTTCTTAACACCTATTAAGGTTCCAAGTACTGTTCTTTCAAAGAAATATGAGATGAGACAGGGTTCTTCTTCTCAAGAGGTTTCCGTCTATCTGGGAAGATAGGAATAGCTTCCTCTTCTCCGTGTGTTGCTTCTATCCCAACAAGTAAACCTTCTGAAAAGTGGAGTTCTCTCAGATGTGATCCAGGCTATATTTTAGCTCTACATTCTTCTTGAGTAAACTCATCCACCCCTGTGGCATCAAATACCCGCTATATGCCAGAGACTCCCAAATTCATACTTAAGAGTCTAGACTTTTAAACTTCAAACCCATATCTTCAACTGTATTTAACAAATGCATTTGTTCTACAACTATTCAAAATGAAACTTACCTGAAACAAACTTCTCCAAACCTGCTCTACCTCCAGTGTTGCCCATCTTCATGAAGTGGTTGAAACCAGGGACTCAGGAATCGCCCTGTGGTTTCCTGCCTCTCATATCTCCCCTGCCTTACATTCAGTAAATTCCTAAGTCATACAGCTTCTTCCTCCAAAATATAACTGAAATCACCCAATTCTCTCCCATCTCCACTCATGTCACCAAAGTTTACATCATCTGTCCCCTGTACCACTGCGTAAACCAAAAAGTATCTGATACAAATCTCAATCAATTTAGAATTTTGTTTTGCCAAGGTTAAGGACATACCTGGGACACAGCCTCAGGAGGTCCTGAGAACATGTGCAATGCACGTGGTCAGGCTACAGCTTGGTTTTATATATTTTAGGGAGACCTGAGATGTCAGTGAATACATGTCAAATGTACACTGGTTCAATCTGGAAAGGCAGGACGACTTGAAGCAGGGTGGGGTGGGGAGCTTCCAGGTCATAGGTGGACTCAAAGATTTCTCGGTTGGCAGTTGGCTGAAGAGTTTATCTAAAACCTGGAACCAATAAATGCAGTGTGTGGGGTTAAGATCGGGGTTATGCACACAAAGAATTTTATTATGCAGGTGAAGCTTCTAGGTAGCAGGCTTCAGAGAGAATAGTTTGTAAATGTTTCTTACCAGACTTAAAAAGGAGCCAGACTCTTAGTTAATTTCCTCATGGAACAGGAAAAAAATCTGGAAAGGGAAGGGAAAATCTATAGAATGTAGTGACAAACTTTGCAAGGGCCATTTCAAAATATGTCAAAGAAGCCTGGGTATGGTGGCTCACACCTGTAATTCCAGCACTTTGGGAAGCTGAGGTGGGTGGATCACCTGAAGTCAGGAGTTCAAGAGACCCAGTCTCTACTAAAAATATAAAAATTAGCCAGGTGTGGTGGTGGGTGCCTGTAATCCCAGCTACTCGGGAGCTGAGGCAGGAGAGTTACTTGAACCCAGAGGGCAGAGTTGCAGTGAGTCAAGATTGCACCAGTGCGCTCCAGCCTGGGCAACAGAGTGAGACTCCATCTCAGGAGGTCAAAGGAATACATTTTGGGGTAAAGTACTTTGGTTTATTTTAGGGCCCCCTATCTGTTATGTTGGTGTCTTATTGTTACAAAGAATCTGTTTTGTCAATCTTTTTGGTCGGGACGGATCCTTGCTCTGCTGCCCAGGCTGGAGGGCAGTGGCACAATCTCAGCTCACTGCAACCTCCACCTCCTGGGTTCAAGCGATTCTCCTGCCTCAGCCTTCTGAGTAGCTGGGACTACGGGCACATGCCACCACGCCTGGCTAATTTTTTGGGTTTTTAGTAGAAACGGGGTTTCACTGTGCTAGCCAGGATGGTCTTGATCTCCTGACCTTGTGTTCCACCTGTTTTGCCCTCCCTCAGTGCTAGGATTACAGACGTGAGCCACTGTGTCCAGCCGGGAGACTTATTCTTATAAAGGGTTACAGCCTGCACAGTGGCCATCCTGACAGGCTCGGAAATATAGCATCTGACAGAGCCCAAAAGGCAGGCACTTTGAGGGAGACAGGAGTGAGACAGGAACATAAGGTTAATGGGTTGGCCAAGTGTACATATTCAACAGGTTACAGAAAGAGCTATGAGTATTCATGAAGGTGATCTTAACACCTGCATACTGAATAGACACCCATGTTACATACAACCCATGTTCACTTTGGGGTGAAGACTTAACATTTAAATATGTTACAGTTAGGACCTATATGTCAAAAGGTCTTTTTGGGACACACAGGCACTCAAGTGCGTAGCCTCTGTAAACCAGCCAGAGCCAGTGCATGGTCAGTGATTTTCTTACCAGCAGAAAGTTATTGAAATCAGTTTCCTGTCCAATCAAAGCTGTCGGTCTGGCTTGTGGAGCAGGGGGTCAGTGGATCAGCATCAGGCGGTGGATGAGCTGCCATTGTTTCGGTATGGCTTATCTCCAGGCCAGCGCCTGTTTAGCTGCTAGACGAAAAGAAAAATCTTGTGGCAGCTAGAACAGAGTTTGTCTTTTAAGTGTAGGGTGTGTGACTTAACCTTCGCCTGGCGTGGCCTTAGGTCCTGTGTAGTATGAATGTATTATCTTATTGCCACAAAGAGTCCATTCTGTCAGTCGTATGATGTCTATTTTCATATTAGTGCTGGTCCCTTGTGTCTAAACTGCAAAAGAAAGGAGATACAATGAGGCACGTGTGACCTTCCTTTGGGTCATGGCTGGGAATGCAGTTTTTAAGGTTTTTCTGGGGCTCCAGTGGCCAAGAGGGGTCCATTAAGTTGGCTGAGAGGCTTATAATTTTATTTTTAGTTTATATCTCCTATGCCTTCTGATTAAAACTTGGCCCTTTATTTTTCTTGCGCCTTATCTTAGTTATGTAATACTCTGCATAAATATTTGGCCATTGATTTGCCTGTTAGTCTGCAAGTGTCTTGAGGACAAATAGCATGTCTCCTTAGTTCCCCTAAATGCCCTTTAGATAATGGTTAAAGAATGAGAGCAGTTAGGTAGCTTATGACGAGTGTCAGAGAAAAGCTCAGGACAGTGGGTGTGATGGAAATTGAGAGAAGAGAGATCACTGGGGCCTGGGATGAGTGAGACGGTATTTCTCAGAAAAATAAGACTTTTTCAAAGGTGAATATTTAGGAGAGAAAGAATGTACAGTTTGACAGAAGAGTTATGTTTAAGGTAGTGATTCAAAATAAAGAAGGGGAAATAAGTTGAGGCCAACTTGTGGATGGTCTTGGTGCCAGGCTAAGGAATTTCAACTTTATCCTATAGGTTGTAGGAAATCACTTCTAGTTTTTGAGCATGAGTGGTAATATCTGCAAATCAGTGGCATTGGAAATATCTCCGTTAGAACTCTGAGTTGCCTGTGAGAGAAAGCCGTCCAAATAGGCCTAACTGGAAATTCCAAGGATAGAGTCATCTTTAGGCATGGCTTGATTCAGCAGCGCAAGTGATAGAACTGACTTCTTCCTGTGCCTCTCTGCTTTGCACCCTTTGTGTAGGCTCCTTTCTCAGGCAGACTTTCCTCTCATGCCGATGTGATGGTGCATGAGCTCCAGGCTCACATCTTCCAAGATTGAGGTCTCGGGGAAAAGAGGCCATTAGCTTTCCCAGTGACTCCAAGAACTATCCTTGAATTAAGTCTAGATGGCTGGGACCACCTGGCTTGGTTTATGTGCACACCTCAAGACCAGTATTTGTTACTGGAAGAATGCATTTTGCCAAGTGCCTTAAGCCTGGTTTAAATGTACAGTCTCCCTTCCCCACCTCAGAGAGCAGCCAGCCCCAGCCAAACCACATTGTATGAAAGCAGGGGAGGAGCGAATTTCTAAGTGAAGACAGGCTTGTGGCTGCAAACAGTACTTGAAGGCTGGGCCTCAAACCAGCAAATGTCTGTTACAAGAAGAAAGGTCAGCGTGGTAATGTGGAGAACAGACTGCAGCAAAGAGAGACCACTGCTGAGAATTGTCTGTCATTCTTGTGTTTCTGCAGTAGCCTGGGAGCGTTGGACTCTGTGATTCAGTTCTTTACAACAGCCAGAGCCCACTTCCAGTGCTCTGCTCACCAAAGTTCCCATCAACCCACTGATTGTCTCTCTGGAGAGAAATCAGAAGGGGAGACAGAATTGGGATGGGTTAGGTGCGTAGGAGGCTGGCCACCGATCTCACTGTCCAGTCCCATTTTTCCACGTGGGCAACTTTCTCCCTTGTCCTTCCATCTTGGTATCTGTCGTAGCAGTGTTCTGGGGAGAGGAAGGCTGCCACCTTGGCAGGATTGTCCATCTGTCTGGCTTATGGTGATTTAGCTCTTTTTGAATTTATTGCTTAAAAAAATGGATTAAGAAAAGACCAGATGCTTTTTAGGCTTTACTCCTGGTTTTTGTTTATTGCACAAATAACATCACAACAATAATAAGGGATGAAAAAAAAGGGAAAAACAGTAGAATATTGTAACCATCTTTTTGTTTGTTTGTTTTTTGTTTTTTTGAGATGGAGTTTCGCTCTTGTTACCCAGGCTGGAGTGCAATGGTGTGATCTCGGCTCACCGCAGCCTCCGCCTCCTGGGTTCAGGCAATTCTCCTGCCTCAGCCTCCTGAGTAGCTGGGATTACAGGCACGTGCCACCATGCCCAGCTAATTTTTTGTATTTTTAGTAGAGACGGGGTTTCACCATGTTGACCAGGATGGTCTTGATCTCTTGACCTCGTGATCCACCTGCCTCGGCCCCCCAAAGTGCTGGGATTACAGGCGTGAGCCACTGCGTCTGGGCTGTAACCATCTTATTAAAGAGACAGATGGCCCTTGGCAGATACGTAAATATTGTCTTCAATTTATCCTGTATCCTTTAAATGTGGACTTGTCAAAAAAAAAAGAATTATTCTGTAATAGCACCAGGAGGTACCTTAGTACAAAGTGCAATGGAGCTTTGTTGAATTTTAAAATAAGTGTTAGCTGGACAAGAAAAACTATAGTCCTCACTGTTTCAGTTGAAGCTGGAGGAGCTGGAGGAAAGTGAAGATAAGGGAGTCTGTGTTATGTCTGTTTACCTTTCTCCTACTGCAGAGTCTTATGTGAAGGAAATGCAGCTTCTAAATCATTTTCTGTCTTCTGGTGTAATCTCTCGAGGGCTGGCTGGGTTGTTGAGCTCCTGAAAACCGCATAGAGCTAAGAAGGCATTAAATACATGTTTTTGAACCAGGGTGATGTATTGTTGCAGCTTTGGCTGAGAGAGGGGATTGGCTGGTATGGGACTGTCTTGTGGTAAGATTGTCATCTGGTGGACTGACCTACTTTGATACACTTTTCTTCACTTCAGCACTTTAAGTCTTTTTAACAATTCATAACCTCTCGACTATTAATTTAATGTGATTGAGACAAACATTGAATGCTACCATTTTAAGAGCATAATTGAAAAAGCACAGCTTCTCCAAGTCAGTGGGGGAAGCCTAGTATTTGCAGAGCCTCTGGACATCAGTAACATCTGACAGATATTGTAGGTGGCAAATTGAATAAATAGGATCTACCATGTGTCAGAGAGGTTTCTGCAAATAGGAAATTAATGTTGCCACAATGAGGCAGATCTGAAATGATGGTATTCAAGCCTGTTGACTCCCACTCAGGTACTCCAAGGACTGGGTCAGCCATTCTTAACCCTTTTTGAACTGGAAGGTACTGGCATATGACAGGTGGTGACCCTGAAGCATTATCTGTCCCCTTTAGGTTCATTTACATAATACACACACAAGCCAGTACAATCAACATCCATCAGCTCATGCTCTTCAAAATGAATGGAGTCATTCCATGAATGCTTCTGTGGAACTGTGGTGTTTTTTTTTTTTTTTTTTTTTTGGTCTCTCCAACACAGAGCCTCCAGTCACCTAGTTGTCTCTCTTCTCCCATGTGGATCATTTTCCCCTGTGGATATGATGATCTTTTCTCCCTAGCAAAGTAGAGAAGAGCACTGACATCCCGTCAGAAATCCTTCAATGTGTTGTCTGTTCTATGCGGGTGCGTTCTCCAGCGAACCATGTTCTTTCTCCATTTCACAGCTTAGTTTTAGAGAAAACTGAAAAATTATTACCAGCATATGGAAATTTTAAGGCATTCTTTTTATGAAGATTAAAAAAACCTTAAGCATTTAATCTTATAATAATGATGTAATTGCTTATACAAGCACTGAAGTGTGGGACCAGCAGTCTGAACCTCATTTTTCTTTTAAATCAGGGCAGTTCCCTACTTCTGAGGGTGCTCTTGTCCCGTGTAGACAAAAGAGTTATCTGCGCCATGCCCAGCTCTCCCTAGTCACACTGTGTTTGTTTTACCATTGCTCTTTGGGGACTAGTGGCTCTAACTGCAGCTTGCTGCCAGTCTCCTCAGTGGCTCTCAACCTTTTCTGGCTTCTCGACACCCTGCAGCCTGTGATTTGCAAGTCGATCCCAGTGCTGGGCTGGAAGTGGGTAATTCTTCCCCACAATACCCTGCTTGTCAGCCTTGAGCATTTAAAGTGCAACGTGGTTGGCAGCAGCAGATGTGCTGTGTACACCCACTCTGCTCAACTTCATTAGCTGTCTCACCGCAAGGCAGATTACCAGGGCACAGCAAGTCCTAGTCCTGCCTCAGATGCTGAAAGCCGGATGTTCACTGGCACAGCTCTTCCTAATCAGCTGCTGGTTCCTCCTTCTTTCCTCCTGTGCATCCTTTGAACTCAGTTTGAGAAAGTAACATTCCTTTGTTGCCTCTGCCAGGAATATTCTAAACGTATTAAGGCACAGCCATTTATCAAATGCATGTTATGCAGAAGGTACATCCTCTCTACTGTCTTTTAATCTTCATATCAACCTCTGGGAGGTAGGTATGGAGTCAGAAAGAAGAGGGTTTGAATGCTGATGCTGCCGTTCCCCAGCTGGGTGACCTGCACTCCCTCAAGTGACTTTGCTGAGTTTTAGTTTGTAATCTGCATAATGAAGATAATAATGCACCCTCTGTAGGGTTGTTATGAGATTTAAACAGCATGGTTGATTTAAGGCTCTTACCAAGGTGGCTTGGTGTCTAATACATCCTTAATAAAGGTAGCTATTATGGAGAGTTTGAACTTGGCCAGGTTCCTTGACTTGGCTGAGGTTGTACAACCAGTAAGTGGTGGAATTGGGCTGTGAGTTCATCTTTTGAAATTGATTTTCTGTTCTTCTGCTCTTCTTTTATTAGAAAAGATGTCGTGTTAGTGGCAGAGCACCATGAAACAGAAATCGGAGCTCTTGGGTACTTTGGCAGTGAGCTGTGCCATTACATTCCTAGGCCATTAATACAAAATTATAATATAAGAGCTAATACCTATTGAGTACCCACCATATGGTCAGTGAATGGGAAGCGTTTGGCATGTGGTCTCGAGTCTTTTTAACAATGTTCACAAAAATTTGACCATTTGTGTTCTATCTTCACTTTACCCATTTCTGTGTGCCACCTAAACCATTATTTTACTTAATAATTTTCTTTAAAATTGACTCATATTATTTAAACAAATATATTTTTTTAAGAGGCAAGTTGTTAAAGCCACTGTAAATAGAAAGTCAGCATCAACTACCACAAATAGGAGATAACCAAGAAAAGAAATACAATGAAAACAAAGCAGTGTTGTCAAGTTTCAACTAGATAATACTCTGGACCTGAGACCTAATCTCTTTAAGGAGGATTAGCAAGTTTTAGCCTTTTAAAGTGCACTAGAACCAGGCCAGGCACAGTGGCTCATGCCTGTAATTCCAGGAGTTTGGGAGGCCAAGGTGGGGGATCATTTGAGGTCAAGAGTTCGAGACCAGCCTGGCCAACACGGTGAAACCCTGTTTCTACCAAAAAATACCAAATTTAGCTGGGCGTGGGGACAGGTGCCTGTAATCCCAACTACTCGGGAAACCAAGGCCAGAGAACTGCTTGAATCCAGGAGGCAGAGGTTGCAGTGAGACAAGATCGTGCCACTGCACTCCAGCCTGGGCAACTGAGTGAGACTCTGTCTCAAGAAAAGAAAAAACTGAGGTGCAAAAAGTTAAGTATTTTCCCAAGTTTACTGTACTAAGTAATTTAATGAGAACCTCATGGCATCTGACATCACCAAGGCTGCTGCTCTCCCTGTAAGGCATTTTCTGTCTCTTTCTGACTGAGTGTCTGGCTCTGTATCAATCAATCAATCAATCAATCAATAGTGCACTAGAACCAAATAGGCATTTCTTCTTGCCTTAACTTGAACAGCTGAAAGAGAACTAGGGAGAGAACAACATTCTCACTTGCTATTCCATGTTACTAAATGTCTTTCTAGCACCTAAATAATTTTACGGGCCCCCAATTCCTGCTAAAGGAAACTCTGCCATGGAGCGAGCCCTCAGGGAGTTGTTACCCCATTTTCCACGTGGGACGGAAGCTCAGCGCGGTCACAGAGTTGACCGAAGTTTAGACATAAGTCGTCAAAGATGTGGCCATTTTTAGTAGAGACAGGGTTTCTCTGTGTTGGCCAGGCTGGTCTCAAACTCCTGACCTCAGGTGATCCACCAGCCTCAGCCTCCCAAATTGCTGGGATTACAGGGATGAGCCACTGTGCTTGGCCTGCACCTCAGTTTTCTAATCTGAGAAATGGGATAATGCCAATATCCACTTAGAGGATTTTTTTGAAGATGAAATTAGCTAATGCCGAACACCTAGCCACGTGCTGGCTGCTCATTTAATGGCGGTTTGCTCCCCCTCCTCCCCCTGCTCACTGTGGCATGCATATGCTAACTTAAATCCTCCCTTTCCACCCTGTTCCGCCATCCCCCAAACTGATACCATCTTCCGGAGGACATGCATTGAGATCAGTATACATTTGGGTGAGGTGGCGAGAATAGTATCTTACACATATTAGGAATGCCTTGGCCATTCGTAGTTGCTCACATTCCCCAACAAATCGTGGTCCATAGCCTGCTGAGCTGTTTAGTTTTGTTTTTTGTTAAGAAACCTTTGGCTTTCTGCCTGGTGCCATTCCAGCAAGAGAGCATGTCGTGGTGTCTGGACATCACCACAGCCACCACTCTTCCTGTTTGGCATTTTCTGTCTCTTTCTGACTGGGTTTGTCAGATCGGCTTTACGGTGTTTTGGAATGTCAAGATAGAGCCACCATAGGAATTGCCACAGTCATCCCCCACACCCCATTTTACCCCACCTCCTTATTTCTCCATCCCTGTTTTGCCTGATAGTACAAGAGGCACCCCAACAGAGACAACGTAGTTGATTTTCATGATACAGACCTCAAAAGGATGAAGTTGTCCAGGCAAGACCTGGTGTCTCCCTAAATGGCCTATGATGAGTGTGTCTCTTCTGAATATCTAGCAGCCCCCTTTTAGCTTTGCTGTCCTTCACCTCATCCCTTCTCTGCGGAGTATTAGGTTTCTATAAAACTAGGGAGGAAACATTTACTTAGCAGCACGGACTTTATATATGATTTTCTTCAACAATTCCAACAAATGGTCATTATCTTTATTTTAGATGAAGACATGGAGATGCAGACAAGTTAAGCAAATTCCTAAAATCCTCCATCCAGGAAATGACTGAGTTGGAAGGCAAACCCAAGCACTTGACCAAGCCCCTGTCAAATACTATGCCAGTAGACTACCCCTTCTTTTTAGATGTGGAACACGGTAGCAGACTAGTAGACGCTGTAGGGAGCTATGCAGATTCCTCTCCCTCCCTCCCCTAGACTGAGGCAGGCACCCCTCCCAGTTGAGAGTGTTGGGAGCTGGCAGCTCTCTCCCCTCGGCAGGTCCCCTTGCCTCAAAGCAGCACATCTCTGCAGGGCCATCCCAGCTCCAGGCTTTCCGTGGGATTAGCTGAGGCTTTAGTTGTGACTGCATCACAGCTCTGTTTCTCCTTCTGCCCACTCCTGTGGCCGTCACTCTCCCACAAGTGTGATCTGGAGCACACTTGCCAATGAACTTTCCTATATACAAATCTCCATCTCAGGATCTGTTTCTCAGGGAATCCAGCCCTGGTGGACATCTCCATATCCTGATGCCTCAGTTTTGGGGGCAGAGCCTGCATCCTGCTAATGGGAGGTGGTAGAGAATGGTTCTAGAACCACGTTGCCTGGATTAGAATCTTAGAACTCCACTACTTACAGTGGTGATCTTGCAGATTAGCTCATCTGCTCAGAACCTCAGCTTCCTTATTTGAAATGTGAGCATAAGAATAATATCTCTCTTCTCAGCTGCGACAGAGATGCCTTAGGTCATACACCTAACTAGAGCCTGGTGCATAGGAACAGGTGGTGATGTTAGGTATCAGTAGTAGCGGATCCTGCTAAACACCCCTTCTCTGTATCCCCCGTTTCCTTGGATTCCTTGAAATCATACCCTCCTCATTCACCTACTTTTCACAACATTCATCCTCTTTTGGCTTTCTGGCTCCTCCTCCTCCTCCCGCCCTCCTAATTTTTTTTTCTGAATTTCGGTCCCTCTCCAGCTCCCTCTGCCTTTCTCCTTCATGTTCTGTCTTTCTAGTCTCCACATAGCAGGTCAGTGGCCTGCAAGCTCTCAATCAAGCCCAGTCAAGAGCCCTTGCACTAGACTGCATGTTTTTGTATATATTTTTAAGTGATGTAGATTTTTTTTCTTTTTTTTTTTTCTTTTTTTTTTTTTTTGAGACAGGATCTCGCTCTGTCACCCGGGCTGGAGTGCAGTGGCATGATCTCAGCTCACTGAAACCTCCACCTCCTGGCTTCAAGTGATTCTCATGCCTCAGCCTCTGGAGTAGCTGGGATTGCAGGCACATGCCATCATGCCTGGCTCATTTTTGTATTTTTTGGTAGAGACAGGGTTTCACCTTGTTGGCCAGGCTGATCTCGAACTTCTGACCCCAAGTGGTCTGCCTGACTCGACCTCTCAAAGTGCTGGGATTACAGGTGTGAGGCATCACGTCATGCCATAAAGCGATGTAGTTTTTAAGGAGGGTGGGCAGACCTGTCATTTGCATGAATAACTAGGGCATTTCCCATGTGGGCTGCTCCCAAAGTCAGTCTGTCAAAGCTTTTGAAGTGTGTTAACCATTTTGTTGGCAGCTTATGCTCTTGAGTAAGGGCACCTGCTTGTATTATAGTAGGTGCTATTATCAAGGGTGATACTGCAGAGAAGGCAACAGGAGGCAGAGAGGTGGGTAACTGCTCTTCGAAGTTCTATGACCAGGAACAGGGTAAAGAGACTCTGCATAGGTCCTGGTATGATGAGAAAAGGGAGCCATTATTCTTAGGCCTTCATTTTTAGACTGTTTGGATAAATGCCTTAAATCTCATTTGTTTACAGACCCATTACAAGACTTCTAGGAAAGGATAAAACCTGTGAGAAGGATATTCAAGAACTTCTACTGGTGGCCTGTGTTTTGGATTCAATTAATCTACAAACTAAACCAATGAAAAAATAGTTTCTGGCTTTATAGGTTAAAGTTTTAAAATGTGGCTCTAAGAGAAGGAGAAGAGGAAGAAAGGGGTCTGTGAGAAGAAAAGATAGGGCAGGAAAAGGTGAGGAGAGGAGGAGAAGAAACCTGACATGTCATAGTCATTACTGTGGGATCAGCACTTGAAAAATGTTTTCTCTTTAATATTTGGAAAACACCTGTAAGGGTAGAATATTATGCCCATTTTGCAGATAAGGAAATAGGAGCTCAGAGCAGATAAAAACCCATCCTAAGCCACATTCAGGATGGTCTGATTCCAAAGCCTGTGTTCTTAATATTTCACCTTTCTGGAGGAGCTATCGGTCATAGGATGCCATAACTTTATCTGTGATCAGCTTCAGTTTCCGTCATCACCCTTGTGATGTGGACAGTGCTACAAGGTCATAACTAAACAAGATGTTCCAAAGGAACCTGGATTTGTTTGTAACATGAACCAGTGGAAGTTTTACCATAAATTCATACTTTCCCATCCCCTAATTCACAACCATCCCCCCGGACCACACACACACCAGCCACATACTCCCCCAATTCAGAAAACTTTCAGAGAGCTTCAGTTCTGTTAATTTTCATATTATCTATGGTTCAGCCCATTGTCATCAAATGGATTGCATATACGTTCAGTCTACCTTCTGAACTTCGAAAATTCCAGAGGTGGGGTTTGGGTTATAATATTTGGGTGCTAAGATAAGACCTTGTGTTGGCCAGCTTGTGCTATCCTTTCATCACACCTGCATGAAAAATTCTTGCTTCCATGAAGAGCCACACCAAATAATTTCTTTTCTGATGCCTGATGCAGTTTGGATCTGTGTCCCCACCCAAATCTCCTGTCGAATTGTAATCCTTATTGTTGGAGGTGAGGCCTGGTGGGAGGTGATTGGGTCATTGTTTCTGGGGCGGGGCAAGGGCCATGGTTCTTATGGCTTAACACCATCCCCCCTTGGTGCTGTTGTCCTGATAGTGTGTTCTCAGGAGATCTGATTGTTTAAATGTGTGTAGCACCTCCCTCTTCTCTCTCTTCCTCCTGCTCTGACCATGTGACATGCCTGCTTTCCTTTTGCCTTCTGCCATGATTGTGAATTTCCTGAGGCCTCCCCAGAAGCCAAGCAGACACTTCCATGCTTCCTGTATAGCCTGAAGAATTGTAAGCCAATTAAACCTCTTTTTTTTTTAATACATTATCCAGTCTCAGGTACTTATTTATAGCAGTGAACAGACTAATAAAATGTCCTTTTATGATCACTGCAAAGAAAGACAGAAAAAGGAGAAATTATTTTGAAGAAGAGAGTTTAGAAAGTAAACGAAGGTGTTTCCTTTCTTCTGTGCTTGATTAAAAAAAAACAAAAACAAAAACTTAGCATTTGAAATTTGGTACCTGTAGTTTTGAAGAATAAAATTCCCAAGCTTACTTGTATATTAGATTCGTGTGAGTCTCTGACCTGGATGCGATCAGACCATAGTTAGAGCTCCTAGTATTGGTGGGTGACAGTATCAGTAATATACAGCTGTCTAACAACCACCACCACCTCAGAATCCACATCCCAAAAGTGAAGCACCTTTGAAGCAGAGTGTGGGTTAGGATCTGCACTGGCCTCTTTGTGGTGTTGCAAGGAAAGACACTGAGTTTCCCTAAATTTTAGATTTGAGGGGTCTTTCTGAGACACTTCTTGGTTGCCTAGAGTCCAAGGGTTTCCTAAGGTCAAAGAAAGTCATTCTAGAGGATAGCCTGTCAGCTTAGCCTGTCAGCCAGAAGCATCAGTTTTGCTTTCTCCCTTTGTTCCTGTTGATGAAATATTTTTCAATTATTTTTCCATGTTCTCCTTAAGCAAGCAGTTCTTTGTGCTTTACTGCCTAGACTTTCTAAGTAAGGTGTTAAACCGTTTGTTTCTGAAACAAAACGTTCACAGGACTCCGTCCTGTATGGATATCTACGTGCAAGAATAAAGTTCGAATCCTGCTTCAGGTTAAGAAACCCGTTTGAATTTCTTGCAAGTGGTCCTGCCTAACCTGCCCCATCCTCCCTTCTAAGTTCATCCTTCTCGGGTTCTGATTTGAAAGCACTTAATTAGAGGGCTGATTAGAACCTAATCAGGTTGCTAATGAAGTAGCTGACAGCGCTGATCAATTAAAAAAAGGAAGAGCATCCCCCGGTCTTTTGTTTGCAGCTTCCACAGGAGATGACATTCTCTTTTTAATTGCTTTGAAACAGGCTTTGCTGAGCAAATCCGACTCTGTCATTCACGCTTGGCTCTCAGTCGTGTTGCCTGCGCCAGCAAGAGGCTGCACTGCAGCCAGAGGGAAGCTTATGGACTTTGGAAAGCAAGGTTTTTCTTTTTTCTGTGCTTGATGCTTCTACATCTTACACTTCTAAGGAATTGCTCTGCCCACCTGTTCCCCCTCCTGAGCAACTGAGCTTCTGAGATAATCACTATAAATCCTGACTAAGCCAAACTATTTAACCAGAACATCCCCATAGTATATATGTTTATCTCTCTGAAAAAGTAACAGTGACAATGGAAACCAGACAAATATTTCAAATGATGTTTCTTCCCTTTTTGGTGCCAACCTGGATGCTGGACTGTAGACACAGATCCCTAGAGTTTTGATTACGATTTCTGTGGAAGTAACAATAGTGGGTGTATTCTGACATCGTAGGCATTACTCAGTAGAAAATGAAGTTGCTTTCTAGGTTTTATCATCACAGTGTGTCTCCAAAGGTTGTGCTGGAATCAGGCATGCAAATAGAACACAAAGGCATGGTGACAGGAACCAGGCCACGGACTGAGGGAAAGAGGAGAATGAGAAGGGAGAGAGGTGGGGATCCAAGGGCAGTGTTTGCTTATAGATGCCAGGAAGAGCTATAGAAGGTTTAAAAAAATACTTTTTTTTTTTTTTTTTTTTTGAGACGGAGTTTCACTCATGTTACCCAGGCTGGCGTGCAATGGCACGATCTCGGCTCACCGCAACCTCCGCCTCCTGGGTTCAGGCAATTCTCCTGCCTCAGCCTCCTGAGTAGCTGGGATTACAGGCACGCACCACCATGCCCAGCTAATTTTTTGTATTTTTAGTAGAGATGGGGTTTCACCATGTTGACCAGGATGGTCTCGATCTCTTGACCTCGTGATCCACCTGCCTCGGCCTCCCAAAGTGCTGGGATTACAGGCTTGAGCCACCGCGCCCGGCCTTAAAAAAATACTTTAAAGAATACAAATAGAGCACCTATTGTGTGCTAGGCACCGTGCTGAGGATCAGTTAGAGAGCAGTGAAGAACAAGGCTCTTTGAAAGACAGACAACAAACAAATGATCGTAGATAAATAAGAGCCTGCGCAGTGCTGCAGAGCATAAATCTTGAGCACTGTAGGCCTGACCTATACGGACTGCGGCAGACTTCCCCAAGGAATGTAGTGTAAGCTGAGAAATGAAAGTCAAGTAAGAGATGGCTGGGCACGGGGTGAGGGGAGGGGTTGGAGAGAAGCAGGCAGAGCAGAGTCCCCACCAGCAGCGGTAGCACAGGGGACTGCACGGGGAGGGAGGCAGGGAAGCGGGGAGCAGGTATTGTGCTAGGAACTCGGCAAAGTCCCACATGCTGGAGGATTTCATGAGTTGAGGCTGGAGAGATGCCGAGTCATCTGCAGCCCTGTAAGCCACTTGAAGGATTTGGGACTGTAAAGGAATGAGAAAACATTAAAAGGTTTTCAGGAGGGGATTCTTAGGATCAGAGCTGTATTCTTGAAATACCCCAGCAGCTGTGTGGAGAACAGATTAGGGGCAGTCCAGATGGGAGGTGAAGGGTCATGGAGGAGATTTTTACAGTTGTCCAAGTGCAAATGGCCTGAACTAGGGTGCTGACACTGGGGATGGGGAGAGGCAGGCAGATCTGAGAGAGTGTTAGAGGATAGAATGACCAAGAATTGGTGGTTAATTGGATGTTGGGTGTGAGAAAGAGGGAGTAATTAAGAGTGATTCCTAAAGATTTGGGTTGAGCAACTGGGTAATGGTGGGACCATTTGCTGAGAGTCGCAGTGTGGAGAGGGAGTAGAACTGGGGCTGGAGATGGGGCAGTTATGAGTTCAAGTCTTGGCTGTCTTTAGTTTGAGGCATCGAGTGGTGATGTCTTGGAGGGCAGTGGTGTGGGTGGATCTGGGACCTAGGGGAGCTGGAGAGGTGCTGCATCCTTGCCAAACAGGTGAACTCTATCTCTGGAGCTCCATCAGATGCCCCTGGGGGAGAGGGTAGCCTGAGAAGAAGCTCAAATGCAGGCCAGAGCCCTGAGGAATCCCAGCATTGAATGGTCTCTTAGAAGAGGGCAAATTGGGAATCAGCGAAGGAAACGAGGAAGCTGCCACCAGAAACAAGAGGAGAAAACTGGAAAGAACCTTTTTCGTGATGCTTTTCATATTCAAGTCTCTGTGAGGAGATCATTGTGAACCGATAATCACTTCAGGCCCGAGAGTACTGATTTCCAAAAATGTTCCAGCAATGACATCCTCTTCTGTAGATGACACCTGGAAAGGCAGAAGGCTGGGACTGAAGGCCTGATCGCTTAGTCCTCCCCTCCTGCAGCCACCCCACCTTGTATTTCTAAACCCCAAGGCTGTGAGGAAGGATAGTGGGACAGCCCTGCCTAGAGGATGCCCTTGGCCTAGTGAGTTTAGGGCCACTCAGAGCAGAATAACTTTGGATTCTGTTCCTAGGCTGGGCACCACATTACCCCATGAACCAACCCAAGGTCTGGCTCCTTTGCACCTAGAGAGTTTATAGAAACCTCATCTCTGGATTGCTCCAGGTTAGAAAGCAGCAAGTACCCCTTTACCAGACACCCCCGCTGCCCCCATGAATGCCTCATGACACTTAGAAACCCAGCTTAGACATCACGTATTCATCATTTATTTCATGAGCCTTCCCAGGCGCCCAGTTCAGGGGTCTCCCCCGCCCTGCCCCTCCCCTCAAACAGGCTTGTTACACTCATCACACCGATGTCTCGGGGTATTTCCTGACACACACTTCTCCCCTACTTGACTTTGAGTTCTCAAGGGCAGGGACCAAATATTTCCATCTTAAAGCCAAGATCATGCCTGACACAGTGTGTGTCTTCAATACATATTTGCCAAAATAAATTAAAAATTACTGAGTTAAACTTGGAAGGGACCTCAGCTGGTCCATAGCCCTTCCTTCTTTTGTATGTGAATGTGAGGATAAGTCCCAGCTTGTAGCTGGCAGACTCCTGATTTCCGGTCCAGTTTTCCTAGGATCCATCCTTCAGTGCTTAGAAGCCCAAAAGAAGAGTTAACAGCACTGAATAAATCTGTAAATGTTGGAGGAAAAAACTCCCTAGTCTGCAAACCGTAGGTGGCTCTCACTGGTTTAAATGGTGCTATCTCAGCATCACCCACCAGGCCCACAGCATAAAGTGGCTTTCTTTGGAGCCACTTTTCATAAGTAGAAGTGTGACTGTCTCACCACCTGTCACGGCCCTGGTTCCTTCACTGATTCCCTGTCACTTTTAATTCTTACCTTCAAAAAGGGCTCACTTCTCACATTTTCTAGTGGAAATGTTTTGTTTGTTTGTTTTTAATCTCCTCTTGCAGGATTTGCCCAAGGATGTTTCCAATGTAAAAGTTCTGGGGCTTTCTCTGTGTGGAGAAGGGTTAGGAAATTCCTCTAGAGAAAAGGTAAAATTGGCCTCCTTGGAGACAGAATAATGGTTCTTTTTTTTTTTTTTTTAAGAGTTGAAGAGGGGGTCTAAAGAGCCATCCTTGAGTATAAATGCCACAAGCTCTTGTCTTCCGCCGTTAGTGGTAGCAGGGCTGTGAGCCTTGATTTAGGAGGAATCGGCTGAAGGGCGGAGAGGGTGGCTCTTCACTTCTGCCACCCATTTATCCTGTTTCTGGACCATTAATTTGTTTTTCTTTAGGTCTCTTCACAATCCACACCGCCTTCCAGCTATTGGGCCCAGATTTTTGTCAGCCTACCAGTTTGGTTGAGGAAGTGGAGAAGGCAGTGGAAGAGCTCAGGTCTTGATCCTGTGTTCAACCCCCAGCTTTGCTGCAATCTGTCTCTTCACCTCTATGAGCCTCAGTGCCCTCCTCTGTAAAATGAGACTAACGATGCTCCCTAGCAGGACAGTTGTGAGGCTTGGTGAAAATGTATATAAAGCCCCTGGCAGAGTGCCTGGCCCATGGAACCACCTAGTAAACATTTAGTGTGAATAAGCCCAAGTTTTTAAGTGAGATCATTATAGTTTTACTAGCTTTGATCCTGGCTGCACATCCAAAATGTTAATGATCGATCCGTCTATCTGCAGTTTTCATGGCGTGTCTAGTGCAATAAATGGTTTGCTGCCCTAATGATTGTTGTTGTCAGTATCACTATTGTGATGCCTATTGATGGAATGTTCTCTTTGAAAGATAGATTCTTGGGTGATAAGTAGTTACCTGCAGCTGAATGCATACAAAGAATGAAACCTGGATCATTTTATGTCTTTTGTCTGTTTTATGTTTGAAAAATATGAATTAATCTGTCAAAATAAAAAGACAAAATGTTTAACCACTATTTTTAACCAACCAAGCCACATTTTAACCAAACAAAATGTTTAACCAACCAAATGGGGGCACTTGGACTAATTGGGTCTGGATTCCGTGGCGACTCAAGGTATCCTTGGCAACAGTTTAGGGGAGAGCTGAGCTTCCCAGAGCTCTGCTTTCAGATGGAGGACGCACAAAGGTTAGACTTTCAAAGCTCTTTTTGTCTGTCAGCCAGTGTCTGCAGGCAATCTGTGCTTTTAGAGAGCCTGTCGAATTACGAGGAAGGTGTGGGTGGCCAGCTTATTTCCCTTGAATAGAAATATTATACTTTTTCAGTGAATGCTGGTCTTGATTAAATAGCTCTCTGGCTAAGAGGCAGCATAGAACAGTATCTTAACCCTAGTTTAAGAGCAACCTTAATGGTTACTCTTTCTTTGTAACTTCCTACCCGAAGCTGTCGCTTTGCTATTCATAGGCCCTCGCTGAAAGAGCTCTGCTGCTTGAATTGGGTCATTAGTAATATTGACTATGATGACTGGATTTTCTTTACCTTTTTTGCAGAATTGAGTATTTGCCGGAGACGATTTTAGTACAAACTAGCTGTACAGGAGAGTGTAGCCTAAGGGAATAATTAGAAACACCAAAAATGCTAAAGAAACTCTCCTCAGCATTCTTCCTACTGGGAAAACTTTGGAAACACCCAAAATGTCCAGTAATGAGAATTGAGGACTGGTTAAGGAGATCAGAGCACACTGTAAGATCAGAGTTTTAAGTAGCCATTAAAAATTGCACGCATGAACAGTTTTTTTTTTGTAACGGAGTCTCGATCTTGTCACCCAGGCTGGAGTGCAGTGGCACAATCTCAGCTCGCTGCAACCTCTGCCTCCTGGGTTCAGGCAATTCTCCTGCCTCAGCCTCCCAAGTAGCTGGGATTACAGGCGCCCACCACCACACCCAGGTAATTTTTGTATTTTTTAGTAGAGATAGGATTTCACCATGTTGCCAGGCTGGTCTCAAACTCCTGACTTCAGGTGATCCAGCCGCTTTGGCCTCCCAAAGTGTTGGGAGTACAGGTGTGAGCCGTGGTGGCTGGCCTATGAGCAGTTTCTAATGGCAACTGTTTACGATGTAATGTTAAAGTAAGACACAAAATTGTATGTTGAACCTGATCTTGACTTAAATCAATAAAGATGTACAGATGAAAAGACTGAAAGGAAGTGTACTAAGCTGATAATTATACCAACGTTGTCACTTGGGCATGGGACTGTAAGCAATTTTTCTTGTGTTATTTTTTCCCATATTCTCTAATTTTTCACTATAAACATAAATTACTTCAATTTAGGTTACAGTGTTATGTAACAAAAGCAAAGACAAAATCTTGTAGTTTTAGGGAGGTGATAGTGGTGGAACCTTTAAATTAGAAATTGGAAGTGAGTGGCAGCTGTTGGATATTAATGTTTAGCACTTACATAACGTTTTGCAGGAGGTTTTTAAGGTGTTTGATAGCACCTCAGCTCATTTGCATACCTTCCCTCTGTGGTAGGCAGCAGGAAGTGTAATGATTTTGTGGATGAAAGAAAGGCCCAGTGTTGTGGCTCACACCTGTAATCCCAGCACTTTGGGAGGCCGAGGCAGGTGGATTGCGTGGGCCCAAGAGTTTGAGACCAGCCTGGGCGATATGGCAAAACCCTGTCTCTACTAAAAATACAAAAATTAGCCAGGCACGGTGGCACACACCTGTAGTCCCAGCTACTTGGGAGCTGGCAGGAGGATCACTTGAGCTCGGGAGGTGGCAGTTACAGTGAGCAGAGATCGTACAACTGCACTCCAGCCTGGGTGACAGAGCAAGACTCGGTCTCAAAAACAAACAAAGCATAGAACAAGCACTGCATTTTCCTTCCATGAACCCTTTAAGCTGTGAAAGCAGGGACATGGTGCCACCATCCTTTATTCATAGAAGCATGAATGTTTAAGATGGCAGGGACCCTCGAACCACTGTGTAGTCCGCTACCTCACAAAGAGGAAACTGAGGGAGAACAGAGCGCGTTAGCCTAGTATTTGAGAAGAGAATTCCCATGCCTTGTTGTTTAGGATGAAGGATGTTCTAGAGGAGCTTTTTGGTTTAATATATAGCATGATTCCTGCTGAAGACCTCTATGAAAAGTGGGGGAACCCTGAATTCTTAGATTAGATTGGAGACAGGGTGGATAGAAGGAATATTGGCAGCCAGAGAAAGTGGGCCCCAACTCTCAAGCTTCCCGAATTCCCTGACTGATCAGGGCATCTGGAGCTCTCCTTGGCCCCCTGTATTATAACAGCCAGGCCACCCTAGCCCTCTTCTCTGAGACCTCTCCCCAATCCCCTTCCCGCTCCTGCTTCCTCGGTTTCCATGCCGCTTGGTGTCACTAGCATACTAGCCCATCTATGATCACTTTCACATTTAGGATTCAGGGTTCACTCCCCTCAAGGTGGTACAATAATTCTAAGCTTCACGCTCTCCCATTTCTCTAATGTTGTTTGTCAAGGTAGTCACAGTCCAGATTTAGAGAAGGCAAGTATTCATATTCGCCAACAGTTACCATCACTGATATATTTTTTAAACCAGTGCTTAACTGAGGATTCATTTTTTTCCCATAGCACCCAAGAGTTTGCAGGGATTCAAGAAAAGGCAGATATGAATGTGATGATGCTACTTTTAGAGTGAAATAGATAGTTGGATTTGTTTTTTGTTTTAGAAATGGCATCTTGCTCTGTTGCCCAGGCTAGACTACAGTGGTGTGATCACAGCTCATTATAGTCTCGAACTCCTGGGCTCAAGTCACCCTCCCACCTCAGCCTCCCAAGTAGCTAATACTACAGGCACATGCCCCCACGCCTGGCTAATTTGTTTTATATTTTTGGTAGAGATGGAGTCTCACTATGTTGCCCAGTCTGGTCTTGAACTCCTGGCCTCAAGTGATTCTCCCACCTTAACCTCTAAAATTCCTGGGACTGCACTTGGCCCATAGCTGAGTTTGAATGGAGGTGCTCCCTTTGGCTAGTTAAACCTTCGCTTCTTCAAGTGTAAAAAGAAGGTAATAAGAATAACACAGACTCGGCACAGTGGCTCACACCTGTAATCTGAGCACTTTCAGAGGCTGAGAAGAGAGGATGGCTTGAGCCCAGGAGTTTGAGACCACCCTGGGCAACATAGCAGGATTCCATCTCTACAAAGAAAATAATCATAACATAAAATAATAAAAATATTGGCCAGGCATGGTGACACACACCTGTAGTCCCACCTACTCAGGAGGCTGAGGCGGGAGGATTATTTGAGCCCAGGAGTGTGAGGCTGCAGTGAGGCATGGTCATGCCAGTACACTGTAGCCTGTGTGACAGCCAGACCTCAAAAAAAAAAAAAAAAAAAAAAGAACATAATAGCAGTGGCAGAGAGAAAGATAGGAGATGTTACCCTAGCTCCACCACATACAGACAGGTGAACAAGAAACTACGGGAGAGAGAACTTCTAAAGTGCTAAACAGAGACACCCAGAGGACACCCAGAGGAGTGCATAAAGGGCAATTTGTATCCAATATCTGTGCTAGTCAGGGCTAGAGCATACTATGCTGCAGTAACAAATAAGTCTTGAAACATCAGGAGCTTAGTATAGCAAAAATGGATTTTTTGCTCAAGCAAAATCTGATGTGCATCACCTGGGCCCTGCCCCATCTGGTGACCCTGGGATGCAGTTATCTTTCATCTGGTGTTGCCATCAACAGGCAGCTTCTAGGGTCACTGAGGCAGGGAAGAGAGCACTAAAAAGGTCATGCATTGGCTGTTAAACGTTGTGTCCAGAAATGACACACGTCACCTCCACTCATATTTCATTGACTAAGACCATTCACATGGCTTCGCCTGACTCCTAGGAGATTGGAAGTTTAGAAGAGCCCATGGGCTATGGGTGATCATTAAATGTCTCTGCCACTGTGATAATGTTAATTGAGCCCTCCCTATGTGCCAGGCACTTTCTCCACAGTGTACATGGCTGATCCCATTTAATCCTCAACCTTATGAAGTAATTACTAATATCTGTATTACATTGTATGGATAATGCACTGAGGCACAGATAGGTAACTTGCTGATGTCTCATAGCAGGTAAGTAGTGGGGTCAGAATCAAAGCCAAATAGACTTTAGGGCCTGAGTTCTTTTCTCTTTTTTTTTTGTTAAATGGAGTCTCGCTCTGTCACCAGGCTGGAATGCAGTGGCGAGATCTCGGCTCACTGCAACCTCTACCTCCCAAATTCAAGTGATTCTTCTGCCTCAGCCTCCTGAGTAACTGGGACTACAGGCACGGGCCACTACGCCTGGCCAATTTTTATAATTTTAGTAGAGATGGGGTTTCACCATGTTGGCCAGACTGGTCTTGAACTTCTGATCTTGTGATCTGCCTGCCTCTACCTCCCAAAGTGCTGGGATTACAGGCGTGAGCCACCGCGTCCAGCCAGGGCCTGAGTTCTTAACCTCTGCACCTGCTGCCTCTCTAATGCTCTGTCTCCTGGAGGAATTTCTGTAAAATTATAGGCACTGTAAATAAAGCACCTCATATGCGGTGTCTGACATGTAATAGTTCCTCACATATGGCAACTGTTTCTATTATTATTGTTGTCGTTATTGGCTATCTAAGTCCCTTCTGACTCAAGGCAGGGTATAAATAGATGACTGTGTGATAAAGCTTCATTAAAATATACCTCTTTTGTCCTGGAATCTGGGGTTGTGTAGAATGTTTTCATATAACCTTGCAGAGAAGTATCAAGGAAATGCCATCATGGGGAAGCAGTTTAGCAAATTGTGCCCGTGCTGACCCCCTAATGGCATGAAAGCAAAGTCTGCATCGTAATTACCGCCCTGCCATGTCTCATTACTGGTATCTGCAAGGCTTCTCTGAGCAAAATTGAAGGATACAACAGTCGTTTATTTTCTATTTGTTTTCATTCAACATTAGCACTGATCTTGACTTGTTCTATAGGTACTTAAAACACAAATACTGTGTTGTAATGTGATTTCTGAACCTCTTTGTGTAGCAATAAATATATTTGGTTTTGAAGTGACTCCCCGGTCTGTTTCCTGCCATGAGTTAATTGTCATCACTCCTGCTCCTTCTCAGGAAGGCTCAGCACCCAGCGGCTGCCTGACGTGTGGGTGGGTGAGCAGGTAGCACTACCCCGGAAAAAAGGAGCTGTTTTGGATTCTCTAGATTTACACAGACCAGTGAAGGATATCATTGAGTTTGTGGAAGGACTGGGGCAGTTAATGGTGTGCATAAAAGTGTGTGATTGTGGTGGTTGGTGCCATTGCTTCTTGCCAGGTAGGAGTCGGAAGGCAAAGTCTTAGTACTTGAGAGATAGTTCTTCTTCCTTAACATTGGAAATTGGGGGGTGGTTCCTTCTTCTTTCTTACCTTTTTTCAAGGAGCCTGATTTCTGCCATAGGCTGTAACCCATTGTTTCTGACAAAACAAGATGCGCTCCTGGGAATCTCTCATGTGGTAAACTCTGGAGTGGACAGTGCTGTGCTTAGCAGTGGGCCAAGAGAGAAAGACAGGAGATGCTATCCCAGCTCCATCACACACAGACAAGTGAACAAGAAACTGCGGGAGAGAGAACTTCTAAAGTGCCAAACAGAGACACCCAGAGGAGTGCAGAAGGGACAATTTCTATCCAATCTCTGTTTCCAGTGCCAAAGTGTCAATACCTAATCCAAAGCTCCTTCAGAAGGACATTCATTTAATAGCCAAAGTGATACTGGAGGATCGAGTTGAGGGTGCCTGAATCACATATGGGGATGCCTCTGTTATTCTGATCAGAACCCACAGGTGGTTACTGTGTCTGAGAGCTAAGTAGGTCACGTTAGGTCATGAAATTCCCCACTATCATTTTGGCTTTTAACTGAACATCCTTCTGAAGGATCTTCGAATTAGGTATTGACACTTCGGCATTGGCAACATACTGGGTAAAAATTTGGCAAGTCTTTAAAAAGAAATATTCTGTAAAATAACATATACTCTATGATTACAACTATATAAAAATACCTATATATGTGGCCAGCCTCCAGACAGAACTATACATAGTGAAGCAAGTTAATTTATAGAGGTGAGATTACACAAGAATTTTTATAAACTTTTTTTGATGTTGTATTGCCCCCATTTTAGTGAAGGAAGAACAAATTACTATTCCCTTATAGCCAAACTGTTAACATTTTGACAAATCAGTGGGAAAAGCATCAGTGGTGAAGTTCAGAGAGAGAATCTTTAAAATAACTAAAAAATAGTCACATTGCATAGAAATGCTGACCTTTGGGCAGAGAACTTCAAAGGGGGTTCAAAACAGAAACACATTTTGAGGGAAATACAGGAGGCTTTTTAGAAGTCAGTAGATCCTAGTCATTAGGGATTTGCTATTGATATTTTTCAAACATCAGAGCAAAACAAAGGACATTCTAAATTTAAGAAGAAAAAAATCACCCATAATCACAGAAATGCCGCAAAGCAAAACATCTTCCTATTTGTTCCTTATACTCTAACATTTGCCCGTCTATCCCAACATTTCACATAGCTTTAGATACCCTCTATTCAGTCCCCCCCCACCACAGAAGACTATAAGTATTTTTACCTAATACTTTATTAAGTTTTTTTAAAAAAGCATTACTGGTTACATTTTAAAACACTGTTATTCTTGAACATTTGTTGACTTGAACTATTTGACCTTCTCTAAAAAAAAAAAAAAAAGATTATCAAGATGATACCTAAAAGGAAAGAGATGTCAGGCTTGTCATCTTCCACTTGAACAGAGGTGAGGAAAGGTGATGGTCACAGCGACCTGGACGCCACCCCTGCGGGATGCCTTGGCGAGAACCGCAGCGGAGGGCGCTGGCCCTAAGGTCCCTTCTAATGCTTCAAGCGTTTGGTTCTACATTCTAGAATTTTTAGAGGCTGACATTCTAGAAAGGTGAGCTGCAGATGAAGACCCAGCACAGAGCCTGCGCCAAAATCCTCTGGTAGCCGGTCCTGGGGAAACGGGGTGCCCGTGTAGGGTTCAGAGCCCAGGAACCTGCCTTCAGGAACCTGCCTGGCCTGTCTAATCCTAAGCTTGCCCTTTGAAAACCAAATTGCTTTTTGCCGTTTAAGCTCCTGACCATTTCCTGTTTTGCCCTAATTCAACCTGCAGAGCCGGATTGCACCCTCTTGGCCGGGTCCTGGGAGAGCAGCAGCCTCCAGCGCCTCCGCTGTGCTCGGCCAAGTGGAACCCCTGAACAAATGCCCTCGAGAGCGCGCCCGGCCCGGCTGGCTGCAGTTGGAGACACAGTGCCATCTAGTGGAAGAAAGAAAAAAGCCCCCCGTTGCTTTTTTCTTTTTGAAAATTAGTGGAGAAACCTTGAAATGGACTGAGAATCAACTGTCCTCATTTGATACCAAAGGAGCTTGAGGCCAGGGCAAATCCAGAGAAGGAAATGGATTTCCTGAATGTCACACGGCCAGCCAGTGGCAGCTTTGACGCTACAGAACCTCATCATTTGAGACGCAGTTCAGCAGTCTTGGTACCATGCCACGGTGAGGAAACCAGAAGGTGAAAAAGCTAATTTCGGTTGAGTGACATTTCAGAGCTCCACCGAGGTGGAGGTGAACATATGCTGGGGGCTGATGTCTAAAGAGAAGCTGTCAGTTATTTACCATTCTACAGAATGCCTTGGCTGGACTCTCAGTGATGGATGCAGGGCTAGAGAAAATTCAGTTGTCTGCCCTGCCCCTTACACCCCAGTCTGCCCTGAAACTCAGCACAGGATAAGACTGTGTAAACTACACTGGTTTAGGGAGCAGGAGATGCCACAGAGGGTCACTTGTGCCCTGAAGGTAGAGAAGGGAACGAGAGTTTACTAGATGTCTGCCCCAGCCTTTCCCGTCTCCTTTTCCCTGCTAAGGAAAAATTTGAGCCTCTGATCTCAGTTCTGCCTCCTTCTCCTGCTTCTGAGAAACTTCTACAACTCTGGGTTTTTGATCTGAAGATCCCAGATGAGGAGTGGGGCCAGCACCCTTATTTTCTGCTCTCTGGTGCCTGCTGTGACCTGGATGAAACAGGACTGCTGTGAGGAACTGCACAGTACTTGGACTTTTCAGCCAATCTACAGCTAAAAGGCATATCCACTGAGTAGACTGTTCCCCACGATTGTGGAGGGGGAAATGCATGCTGCATTATTCAGTGTCAGTTTCAGGGGTGGAGGGAAAGGTTAAAACCAATGCCTTCATTCCTTCAAAAGAAAATCCTAAATGTTGACTTGTAACATACGGCCATGCTTTGGGATAGATCGTAGTCTAGTTTCTCATGGCTATCCTAAAACAGCAAAAGGATCTCTGGGCTGCATTCTCTTCCTTCAGAGCCTGGGCCTGCCTTGACTCTCAGACCATCATCCCAGCAGGAAGGACCAGCCCAACTTGTCTTAAACCGAAGATTGCTGGCAGAGCCTCAAGCTGTATACGTGAGTATGAAGGAAGGGTGCGCGGCTAACCTTTAAACTCACTCCTTTGATTTCATTTTTAAAAAAAAACTGATTTGATCAAGGGAAACTTTGAATGCCCTTTGATTTTCTAGCCCAGGGAATCTGACTCAGGGACCTTTGTGGACTGGAATGTCCTGAACTGGCCAAGACTTGACAAAAACCTCAGGTGCCCAGGGCACCGGCTGAGTCACAGTGCAGCATCACATGGCCTGGTTTGCCCCAGGTTTGCCCCAAGCTGCCCCTAAACAGAGAGCTGGCCCCTCACCAGGTCCTGCTTCACCTGGTTCTATCTCTTCTCCAGGGTCACTGTCCTGCCCTCCAAAATACATTATCCTCCAACGCACTT
The DNA here is from genome assembly GCF_001604975.1 of Cebus imitator. Lineage (NCBI taxonomy): Eukaryota > Metazoa > Chordata > Mammalia > Primates > Cebidae > Cebus > Cebus imitator. The sequence continues at coordinate 10,458,073 of NW_016107330.1, read as the reverse complement.
GGTTAAAACTGGGCTTGGTTGCAGCGCCCGGGAGCCTGTTGAGATGTAGACGCGTACACAGCTCGGCTTTCCAGGCCAACGAATCCTGGAAAAGGGGTTGTAAAGAATATCTTCATGATGCAGACCATATTTCCCCACAGAAACACTGTCACAACTGGGGTGCACTTCCACCCAGAGACCTGGCACCCAGGACATCCCTGTGATGTCCCCAGCATATCCTAAAAGCTAGTATGTCCTGAAAGCTCTGTGATCATCTATCAGAAGAACTGTCTGAAGAGCCTTTTGCCCTTCATGCAGGCAGGGCCCTCAGCTCGTGACTCAGTGTCCTGCACTGAGCTGTCCCTCCCCAGCCACACACGCAGGAGCCCAAAGCTTTCCCTCCTCTCCTGGCCTTGATCTTGAGGCTGTTAGCCCGCTAGTCGTTCTGCGTTGTTTGGTTCTTCTCTTTTCCTCTGTAATTTCCTTTCATTAAAAGACTTTTGAACAATTCACAATTTCATATGCCTTTCCATCCCTGCAACTCCCACACTGACAGAATCCACCCTGTGATGAGCCCCAGACTGTCATAACAGCAACCCTCCACACATGACTAAGCCCAGGGAACCCCCATGTAACACAGATCAGGGCCGTCACACGGCCTGAAGATACCTCAATCCACTACGCCTTAAGGGGAAAGGCTAGCTAAGTAGAGCATCCTTTCCTCTACAGATGTTCATTGAGTTCTTCCCATGTGTCAGCACTTTCCAAGGCACTCAGGAGACAGCTGCGAATAAAACACACAGGCCAGGTGTGGTAGCTCACATTTGTAATCCCAGCACTTTGGGAGGTCAAGGTGGGAGGATCACTTGAGCTTAGGTTCGAAACCAGCCTGGGCAACATAGAAGGATCCCATTTCTACTAAAAATAAAAAGCATTAGCCAGGCATAGTGGTGTGCATCTGTAGTCCCAGCCTCTCAGGAGGCTGAGGTGGGAGGATCGCTTGAGCCCTCAACCTGATCACATTGCAGGCTCAACCTCTGTCACACCACTGCACTCCAGCTGAGTGACAGAGCGAGACCCTGTCTCAAACAACAAAAACAAAAACACAGATTTGAAAGTTTTGCTTATATGGAGCTCTAGAGGGGAAGGTATAAATGGCATTTGTCCAATGAGCAGAAAGGCTTGGGAGTCAGGAAGTGTAAGGAGCTAGCCTAGATGCCTCCATGCTGAGTAGAGGCTAAGTCACTTCCTGTCTGATCCAGTCTCCTCATCTGGAAAATGGAAAGATTGGACTTGGTCACATGGAAGGGCTCTCAACTCTGACCCACTGAGGGCACTTCGATTCATGACCCCATAGACTTGTACTATAGACTCTTAGGCTTCTCAGCCAAGAGGCTGGAGCTCCCCAGCCTCTCCTTCAGTGTAACATTCGAGCCAACTCCCCTCTCTGCCCCCACAATTCTTCCCTGCTTTGCTCATTCTTCGGCCTTAAAGAAAGAAGAGAGATCACATCTCCATCAGTTTCACCTGCCTGCCTTCCCTCTTATTCCCCTTGTACCTCCCGCTCTCCATTTTTATGTGGTCACAAACATTTTTCAAGAACAGTTTTAAGTGGCCCCTTCTTCAAAGATGGCTTTTGTGGGTGGAATGCCTCTTTGGGGTCACTGTGATGCCTTTGGGGGCATCTGTTCCCTTAAGCATGCCCAAGGAAGCAGTGGACGGATCTGAGGGAAGAATTCATGGTGCAACAGAACCACTGGAAAACAATTAACAGGCTGAACACCAGAGTCAGGACGGTGGCCAAAGCATAGGCACCCTGTGGTAAACAATTAGCAGTGTGGTCAGAGATGCCAATGTAGGTCAGCTCTCAGTCAGGAAATCGTTTCACAAGTGCAAAATGTGAATCCTTCTGGAAGTGGAATTTAGGGAAAGAGTTGTTTTGTTTTGTTTTCTATATTTGGGAGGATGACCACCTGGTTGCCCTGCAACTCCCCTTGGTTTCTAAGACAGCTGGTCTTGGCATCCACCTCTCCTCCAAAAGAAAGTGGCTCAGAGGCCTTTCCAATTTTGACCTTCTGGCTAATGATCACGATGGACAAGGCCAGTTCCTGCTTTATGGACCGGGTCTGGGCTCCGGACAGTGTGCAGGCATTGCATGTCTGCATTTTGGGAGACACCGGATCTTTTTTTTGGCATGGAAGTAGTCGATTCTTTCTTGTTTGTTTATTTTTTGAGAATACACAACTTTGCATCTATGGTACTTGTAAAGATTTTATGTTTTACACGAGTATCTAGAGAACCTGAAATTAAGGTCAATGTCCAGGCTTTAAGGACTATCCTGGAAGGGATTTGGTCAGCAGGAACAGGAAACTTTGGGGTTCAGATCTGGTCTGGAGGCTCAGGTCCATATGAGCCACTGTGACATTTAACCTAACTTGGCGTGGGCACAGGCTCTTTGAGTTTTCAAAGTGTTTCTGTGTGTCTTCTCTCTCTGTTCCTCAGAACAGTTTTGGAAAGCAGGCGGGGCAGGTGTGAACATCTTTGTATGCTGGAAAAGGCTCAACAAGGCTAAAGCTTTTTTTTTTTTTAAATACGGAGTCTCGCTCTACTGCCCAGGCTAGAGTGCAATGGGGCAGTCTCTGCTCACTGCAACCTCCACCTCCTGGGTTTATGTGATTCTCATGCCTCAGCCTCCTGAGTAGCTGGGATTACAGACGCGTGTCACCATGCCTGGCTAATTTATGTGTTTTTAGTAGAGATGAGATTTTACCATGCTGGCAGGCTGGTCTTGAACTCCTGGCCTCGTGATCTGCTCGCCTCAGCCTCCCAAAGTGCTGGGATTACAGGTGTGAGCCCCACCTGGCCAAGAAAAGGCTAAACCTTGTACATGGCAGTTAAGACTGGAGTAAGCTCTCCTAGTATGGAGGCCAGGAGTCTTTTCCCCAGACAATAGTGTGATTAGGTGGTCTTCTGTAAGAACCCTGCTCAGGGCAGCTGTACTCATGAAAACATATTTCTGGTATCTAGCTTGCTAACCTTATTCTAGGAAATACTTGGATTTAATAGTAACTCGAGGGAGGTTGGGCCTGCCACATTGCTTGGTATCAGCATGTGGCCAACCAGATACCACCTTCCCTAGAAGGCCCAAGCCACAGAACCCTGACAAGCATTTTCCTGGGTGGTTCCTGATTCTGCTTCAAGAAGATCAAAGGAGAAACTGCATCTTGTAAATATCTGTGGCTCCTTAGGGAAGCGAGAGCTGCCACTTCAAAGAGCTTCAGAGGCTCTGTGTCTGCTCTGTGGTCCTCACTCCAGTGTGTGTTTCCCCTGAGGCTGCGCTCCCTGCTGGCATACTTTGGCCTCTGGATTATGGGGGAGTATTGACCGAACCCCAAGATCCTCACGTTCTCAGGCACTGCATGGAACATCTCTTTGTCCCTAACGATGGCTGGACTTCCTGCTAGCCTTTTCTTGTGGATGCAGGGTCTCACTTTGTCACCCAGGCTGGAGGGCAGTGATGCAATCATAATTCACTGCAGCCTTGAGCTCCCAAGCTTAGGCGATCCTCCTACTTCCGCCTCCTGAGTAGCTGGGACTGCAGGTGTGTGCGCTATCGCACCTGGCTAAGTTTTCAAAAATGTTTTGTAGAGATGGAGTCCCGCTATGATACCCAGGCTAGTTTGCTGGACTTTTCATAAAAGAACAAAGAACTGTCATCCTCAGCTTAGCAACGTAAACCTCCATCCATGAAAAACACCTGCTGACAGCTAGTCATTTGGAGAAATAGAGCATTTCTTAAAATGGTACATGAGAAGGTTTGCAGAGCAGTTGTCTAGAACCCTTCTGGTCTTGCTAACACTGCCAGCTGAGTGAGCTTCCTCAGTGAATCACCGTAGAACCTGCATTGACGTGTTTCTAACCACTTGGACCAGCTGCAGCTTCCACTGCCCTCATCTCCTCAAATAGTGTTCCATGCAGTAAATAGTAGATTGGTGCAAAAGTCATCGCAGTTTTTGCCATTTTTAAATACCAACCTGATACTTGGCATGAAACCGCTTCCAAGGCACTTTCTAGGACCTCGTTATAGAGGGGTAAGTGTTAGGGGCAAAGGAATTCACTGTCTGCCCGTAGGAGTTTAATGTCTTTTTAAAGCCCGGAGTGGAGAAGCGTAACAAATGTACATACCGTAAAAGCCACAGACCACCTCATTAAATGTCAGAGCCATTTCCCAGGTTGGGGAGAAATGAAAATCCTCAAAGAAAACCCACCTACCTCATCAATTAATGAAGATTTTTTCAAGCGTGGTAAATATTCAAGAGACGTTTGTAATAGACAAAGATTATTCACCAGAGGACTTAAAGGATAAAAGCCCCAGATTTCTGGTGGGATGTGCAGGGAGGGGGCGGTGAGAAGGAAGAGCTTCTCTACATGGTGTACTCCATTGTCAAGAAGCAGCTGGTTTGTGATTTCAGGGTTCAGATGATTTTCAGTGGCTTCTCCCTTCTTTTCAAGGACCTTTCTGTCATGGTAGGTATTGCTTACTCTTCTGGAGCCGCCATTAGGATTGTTGTGTGGTTAAAAGAGAGACTCTACCAGGCACAGTGATGTGCACCTGTAGTCCCAGCTACTTTGGAGGTTGGGAGGTAGGAGGATTACTTGGGCCCAGGAGTTTGAGGCTGCAGTGAACTGTGGTCTTGCACTGCACTCCAGCCCGGGGAACATAGCAAGACCTTATCTCAAACAAAAAAGTTTTTTAAAAGAATGTAATATGTGTACAGCCTCACCTACCCTTTACTGAACAGCCTGTATTGCTCTTACTTGTTAAACATTATAAACAGCAATTCTTAGGTTCCACTGTGAGGATTGGACAAACTGAAGCCTGCCTACGTATGTTTAAGGCAAAAGAAAAACAGAATTCATTAAAAAAAAAATTGAAAAAGCTAGGCACAGTAGTACATGCCTGTTATCCCAACTACTTGGGAGGCTAAGGTGGGAGGCTCCCTTGAGCCCAGAAGTTCAAGGCCAGCCTGGTAAACATAGTGAGACCCTCTCTCAGACAAAACAAAACAAAACAATCACAGCAAAAGAGAATCCACAAAAAACTTATGCTTCAGTGCCTGACACAGCAAGCATTTGGGGGGTATTTGCTGCCTTATGTTATTTAAAATATCACTGCTTGGGGAAAGCTCTACACACAGACTGCATGGCAAGGGGTTCCACAGATTTTAACTCGTGTCTGGGCCAGCAGAGGTGGGGGCATTGCGTTGCGCTTTTATGAGGGGGTGACGAAAGATAGTAAGCTCCCTAGGAGGTAAACCAGGTCACGCTGTAGAGTGACCAAATGGCCTGGCTGTGTCCCTTTGTGTGAAAGGGGACGTAGAGGCAGAAGTCAAGGAGAACTGGTGGCCTTGGCCACTGCAGAAGGTCCCATCTGCTCTTGGGCTTATCTTTCACAGGCCAGGCTGTGACAGTGACAGTGACAGTGTTGGAGGAAGTATTGGAAGAACAGCAGAATGCATGTCTGTGGGTGCTGGTCAGGCACCGACAGCAGCCTCCAGGGTATGTTGGCGTCTGGGTTGTAAATACCAAGGCTCCAGGCTGTGCTTTATCAGGAGCCTTATTCGTTGCCTGGTGCCTTGCAGCGAGGCCCTGCTTGCATTGCGCCTGCCTCAGTGCAGGCCTCCAAACGGACCTCCAGGCCTCCAGTAGGCCTCACCCTCGGGCCCCCTGCATGCAGCCGCCAGAGAGGCCCTTCTGAGATGAGCTTCCGATCTGGGCCCTGACACAGCCCTGGGTTAGAATCGCCACTGGCTCTCCTTTGCCTACAGGTCAGATCCACACACCCTGGTGTGGCCTTCAGGACCGTTTGCAATCCCCCTACCTAACAGTCTCCCTGGAAGCCTGGGCACCAGCTAATCTGAACTCGCCATGTGCTGGGAGGGGAAGCCCTTTCTGATTCCAAGCTTGGGACACGGCCCTTTCCCCTGCCTGGAAGGCCTTTCCCTACCCCCTTCTCTGCCTGGCAAGCTCCTGCTTCACTGATGAAGGCTGAGAGGCAGGGTGGCCCCCCTGCGTGGCCTCTGCTGACTTGTTACAGCCAGGGCCTTCCTGCGGCTACCTGGTAAGGCACCGTCACACACCAGCTAAAACTCATGCCTCCCTTACAGAGCATGACGCCTTCCAGGGCAGGTCTGAGTCCCCAGGGCCTAGCCTAGAACCTGCTGTATAACAGACATTAGGTGTTCATTGAATGAAGTGCCCTCTGTATGCAATGCATGGTTTTCAGCAATTTTCTAGAAGTCTGACTTGACGGGTGAGGTGCAGTGCTTGAATTGGGTAAAGGAATCTCTTTTTTGTCTATAGCCTAAGAAATAAAAACCAGTCTGATGGGTGGGAGCTGGGGGTTGGGGGTTCCTCTTCTCCATCTTCTGTTGCCTCCGCAGACTCAGTTGTGCCCCAGCTCTGAGAGGGACCCCGGGGAGTGTTGACTATGGTTACTTTCCATCTCTGTCTTCACACACTCTTCTGTGAAGGAACCTTCTACTCGGCCAGTATGTTCTGGCTTTTTGAGAGGCGGCTGCCCTCACCGACCCCACTGCCACTTTCTGCGTGGGTCTTGGGTACTGCAGAACAATGTGGCCTGGCCTTGGAAAACACTCTTTGGGACTTGTCCTCTGTGGTCTCTTTCAGACTCCTTCAAAGGCACAGTGTGAACATTTACACCAGAAATTGTCCTAGACATGAAAATTGTGTCAAGGATGATGGAAGGATGGTAAACACCACGTAATCAGCCCCTCATTTTTGTAATAACAACATGCCAAAGCACTAGGACCTGGAATGGAGATGTCCTCTGAACTCTCTAGCAGGGGATCTCATCCTGGGTTGGAGGGTCAAAGTATTTCAGAACCACTCGCCGGCTTTTCTTGCACCAATGGGCTGGCTGATGCTGGTGCCCCTTCCGTTCTGCCCCCCGATTCTAAATGCCCCTCCTCACCCCTTCGCCTCCTCCATCCTGCCGCCATCACCAAGCAGGGCTTCGCGGTTAGAGACCCCGGGTCTGAGTCCCAGCCCTCTGCTCAGTGGCTGCACCACCTCGGCCAAGTCGCTCTTCCTCTCTGAGTCCCATGTCCTCCTCTGTAGAATGGAGGTCAGGCGTTTGTCTCGGGGGAACACCCTGAAGATTAAATGAGAGTCTCTGAAGTTCTTAGTAGACACCAAAAACAAGTTCGTTCCATTTTCCTTGTCCCTTCCTCGTTTGAGCTAGAAATTCGCCCCAGGTTCTACAGAAGAAACGGCACCCCAGGCAGCCACGTAAGGAAGTTCTCTCAGCACGTTCATTGTCCGGATGGCACGTGCACCTTCGGCAAGGAGACGGTGAGGCCTCGGGCAAAATGTAGCCCCGCTCCCTCTTCTTTCTACTGCTTGGGGAAAGCTCTACACACAGACTGCATGGCAAGGGGTTCCATAGATTGTAACTCACATCTGGGCCAGCAGAGGTGGAGGGCATTATGTTGCATTTCTATTGGGGGGGCGGTGATGAAAGATAGTAAGCTCTCTAGGAGGTAAACCAGGTCACGCTGTAGAGTGACCAAATGGCCTGGCTGTGAGAAGGGGACCAAGGAGAAGCCTTTGCGGAGAGGGGGAAAATTGACCGATGAGGCAGGGCCATAGCAGGGCTATGCTGGCAGTGGACAGAGAGCCCGCGGCGGCCCACCAGCCATTTGACCCCCTGCTCAGGGGCACTCCTCTGACTTGAAGGTTGCATTTGAGCACACTGCAAGCATGCCCACCCATTTTCTCGACCTCAGTGTTTTTAAAATGGAGGCAAGTCCCTACCTTACAAAGTGGTCGGCAAGGGTGGTGACGATGTTGTCCAGGTGCCGTGTTGGATGCTGAGAGCTTCACATGTATCCACGCGTTTAATTCCCACAACCCCAGGACATAAGTACACTGAGAGGCTAAGGAACTGCTCAAGGTGGCCTGATAGGTAGGTGGGAACTGTGGAATTAAGCCCAGGAGATCTTGGCCGGTGTGCACGATCTTCACTACCCATCATGCTACAGAAAGAGCTCTTTTTGCCCTTGCAACTTAAATGACCTTTTCTGGCTCAGGTTGTCCTCCAGTAGTTGAGGTTAAGTCAGCAGCACTGGCTTAGAGAAGATACATCTAAGAGTCTGGAGATTCCTCTCCTCTTAGATAATGTACCTTTAGGTTACCATTTTCCAAAGGCCCCAAACCAATGTACCAGGGGCGTGCTCTTGAGTTCATGGGACATTCATTTGTGATTCAGTATGTGCTTACCAGCCAGGCACTGGGTGCCAGGTCCACAGACAGGCAAGGCCCCGGCTCTTATCAACTTCATAGTGGGGTTGGGGAAACAGCTGATACATAAGCCCACAGATAAGACAATTTCAGGTAATAATAAAAAAATGAAGAAGAGCAAAGGGAGGCTAATGGGATATAGACTGAATAGCAGTCGGAGAAGGGGAAGGAGATGTCATTACACGCAGGTGCAGCAGGCAGACTGCTCTGTGTGAAGTTTGAACTCAACATTTCCTAATTGTGTGATCTCCTTCATGCAAAGAAAATGTCATGTGACTTGTACAGCAACCTTGACACATACCCACTTGGCCAGCCGCCCTATCCTGATGTAAGGTGTGTCAGTTTAGGCACAGGCTAAGCATTAAATAAGGGAAGACGTTCTCCAAATGCCAGAGCTTCTGGAGCTCAGCTAGGCTGCCTGTGAGCCTCCTTGTTCACCTGCCCCCCAGTGTAAATGCTTCAGAAACATAGTCCCCTGTAGGCTGGCTACTGGCCGGCTTAGAGGGCTTGATAGCAATTGCTGAATCTCAGATCTGAGCATTTTGCAGAAAGAAGCCTGTTTGCACTCACTACTTCGCGGTAGTACTTGCTTTTAGCAAAATCTCCAGTTATAGGCAATGAAGACCCCAACCCTAGTGGGCTGTGGAGTTATAGAACTGAAAGGGTCCTGAGTGGCTGCCCAGCCTCTGTCTCCAGACAGGGAATGTATAAACCATCATGGTCACAGAACTCCATTTCTCTTCCTGGATATACCCAAGGACAAGAGATCATAGAGGGGGCCCCCGAAATGTATTCACCCAGTGTCCTCAGGGCTGCAGCTCTGCCTCGGATCTAGTCTCTGAACTGAGGTCATGGTGTTTTCCTTCAGAAGTGTGGTCCCTGAAAGGGACCCCAGCAGGGGCCATTTGAGAATTTGATTGCTTGTGCGACACTGTCTCACTTGGATCACTAGACTGAGCTTCTGTTCTTAGGAAAATGTGAAATATTTAGAAAACAGCAACCTACCTGTCTTCACAGTCCCTTGCTGCAAAGAATATATTATCTTGATTAAGGTAATGAGAAACCTGCTCTGAAATATGTGGATGGGGACCAAAGCAGACGGGCTGAATGAATCTGTGTTTGCCAGCTCTACATGGAGCACTGCAAGGAGCTTTGGAAATCATGCCAAGCTCTTTGGGGATGGCATCATTGTCAGATACATCACTGTGAGCTGGCTGAAGGGCTTGGGTGACTCAAATGACCTAAGTAAGTTTTGTGCCTATGATGCTGAGTTGCTTTTTGTTATTTTAAAGCAGGATCTTTAACAGTTTCATTTCTGGGAGGTTGACACCTACTAAGTACAGTGCATACTGCTAAGCACCAACAGGAACAACAAAGAATTAGCCACCAGCTGATCTTGCAGGGCTTTAAAACCTTGTGGAGGCCGGGCGCAGTGGCTCATGCTTGTAATCCCAGCACTTTGGGAGGCCGAGGCAGGCAGATCATGAGGTCAGGAGTTCGAGACCAGCCTGGCCAGCATGGTGAAACCTCATCTCTACTAAAAGTACAAAATTAGCTGGGCGTGGTGGCACATGCCTATACTCGCAGTTACTTAGGAGACTGAGCCAGGAGAATCGCTTGGACCAGGGAGGCGGAGGTTGCAGTGAGCTGAGATCGCAACATTGCACTTCAGACTGGGCAACAAGAGCGAAACTCCGTCTAAAAAAAAAAGCCTTGTGGAAGAAGCCAGGTGCGCACTGGTTCTTTCCTACTCAGCCCTTCAACCCTCAGCTTCCATGTTACTTTGCAGAGGCCTCCCCCATCCTCAGCCTGTGATTCCATAATACACTTGAATTGATTCATCATTCCATACTTGCTGAGCAACTGCCCTGTGCCAGGCGTTGTTTTAGGTCCTGGGGGTGCATCAGTGAAGAAAATTGACAATCGTGCTCATCTCGTGATAGATACGATCACTTTCTGTGTAGCTCTCTGCCTCCCTGCACCAGGCTGGGAGCTCCTGGAGGGCAGTGGGCACATCTTTATTTTGTATCCCTAGTGCTTGGCACAAAACAGGTGCTCAGCAAGTATCTGTGGAGCAAATAAAGAGAGAAATGACAACAATAGAAGATGGGTAGTTGCTAAAATAAAAACAAGCATTTGTACCTAATTTTACAGGTGTCAGAGCATTCTCCATGCACATGATTTCATCTGATTCTTCACAACAGACCCCCTCAGAGCACTTTTTTCCATTTGTGGGTGGAAGATGGAGGCTTGGAGAAACGATGACCCACCCAGATGAGCATGGGACACTTGATTCTGAATCCTATGCTCTTTCTACGCCACATCGGAGTGTTTTATTAAAAACAAAAAACAAACAAGCAAAAAAAAAAAAAAAAAAAAAAACTTGAGCAAAATAATGAGCTGGGGAAACCCAAGAGAAGAGAGAGGTCTCTTCCAGCCAAGGCTTCAGGGAAATCAGGGCTGAAGCTGACACAGAAAGGTGGCTTCCTGACAAGTGGCGCTGGAGTCGAGGAGGAGGGAGCCGGAGCAAAGCCATGAGAACAGGACAGTCCTGGGGAGTCACAGACCACAGGTGTTGGAAGGGACCTGGAAATGACCTCATCCAGCCCAGAAGTTCTTAGCCCAGCTGAGCCTCAGCAGTCCCTGGGGAATTTCTAAAAGAGTGGTTCCCAGAATCCAGTTCCAGCGATGTTACTTCTGCTGATCTGGGGCAGATCTTTTGTAAAAATTTCCAGAGCCTTTTGGATGTGGAGGCCCCCTTTTAAAAAATTCATTATTCTATTTTTGCCCATTGGACGGTCTTAGAATTCAGAAGCCATTTGGGAGGTATTTCTGGCTACTCTGAGTGGGGGTTACCCATCCCAATCTGTAGAAAATGTGCCATCTGGGATTTGTGGGTGACTGACTTTCTGCATTTCCCCTAATGCTTCGCACCTGGCCCTTGTCTGCCACACCCCTGTTTACACACTGGTCTTCCAGCTCCTCTGCCTCAATGTGAAGGGACAGCCTCTTCGGTGGACCGTGAGTGTACATGTCAATTTCTCTCTTGAGCAGGTGTCTGTGGCTCACACCTTGGACTTCCTGGAGGGTGGGACTGAGGACTCTATACAGGTTGATGACAGATGCCTTGGCTGGGAGGCCTGGTGGGGAATGATCAGGTAGTGTAGCCTGAACATCCAAGACCAAGTGCAAGAGCATTTTCAGTAACACCCAGGAATTTCTTCTCAATGGCAATGGGGACAAACGCTCTCTGCAGAGTGAACTGATTTCCTGTGTTCCCAGACTGGCCTTTGCCTCAACCTGCCTCTCACACCTCCTCCACACTTTTTTTTTTTTAATCCAAATTAAAAGGCATTAGAAAACCATGGCTTGGTAGCCCTGGTCCTCAGACTGAATGCTAATGGCTCTGATCAGGCTTCTGTGAAGTTGAACAATCAGACATCCTTCCAGAGACTGTTGATTGTAGATGAAGAGGACTATTTCCTGCCACTGTTGTGCTAGTCAGTATCTCACTTGATAAAAGGTTAGTATAGTTCTTACCATATATCCTCATTTTAAATTTACATGGCTCTTCTCACTAGCCTGGAAGTTTCTTGAGAGCAGAGACCAGTCTGGTTCATGGCCAAGTCCCCTGTCTGTTGCATGTACATGTTCCATTTGTTGGCTCAATGAAAAGATATGTATTTAAATAAGATTTCATTCATTAAAATCTTACATGCGTTTTCAAGACCATGTTCAAGACCATACATATTTTGAGAAGTGTAACGCTTCATATAAATATGAATTGTAAGAACAAAGACATTTCTCTCTCAGCCCCCAGCAGTCCTACTTCCCTTGGCTTTAATTGGAATAGAGTGTCTAGATTGTGACAACAAAGTAACTGTGCCTTCATGTTTTCATTTTAGCATTAGAAGTGTGTTGAGAGGCATGGGAAATGCTAATACTTAATAGTAATCAACAGCATGGAAAGTTTTTGAAGTGTAGTTTCTATTTTCAGTCAACAATATTAGGGAAAAATTTAAAAAGCAGTGACCACAAAACTGAAGATGCTACAGTGAAGTTGTTATGTGCTTTGTTATATAATGCTTTGAAAAGCCAAGCAAAATCCATACAAAATTTTTATATAATTTGACCTACCAATCCTATTCCTGGACATTTGTCCTAAAGAAATAATTCAAAGATGCAAAAGCTACCTAAATTAAGATTTCAGCATAGACTTCTATAGCAAAAGAAAAAAATTGGAAACATGTAGATGTTCCTTCCATAAAGGGAAAATGGTTTAATAAATTATGGTACATCAACATGTTCAATATTACTCAGTCTTAAAATAATCATGAAGGCTGTAGAAATTTGGAGAAAGAATATTTAACTGTGTTTGCTAAGATTACAAATGTTAAAAATATGCATGTGTGCCTACTGGCAAGAAAGCAATGTGCAACATAAATTTAGTCATTAAGGATGAAAAAATATATGCAAAATATTAACAACAGTTATCTCTGACCAAAAGGATTATGGATGATTTTTCTTTTCCTCTTTCATCTTCTCTATATTTCCCAAGTTTTCCATTTTTCAAAAAAAGCATATGTTTTTGTTTTGGGGGAAGAATATAATGGCTTCTGTAAGAATGAGTCTTTTGTGCCTGGAAAAAGAATTTATAATGATGATGCACATCATGGGTTAGCATTTACTTCAATACTACTTTTACAATAAAATTATTACTTTAAAAAAAAAAATAGATTCTATACCCAGAAGCTGACCACGTCTCATGACACCTGTGGCGACCATTCTGGCCATCATCTGTCACTTAGATTATGCTAATAGCTTCTACTTGGTCTTCCATCTTTGCCTAATCTCAACTCAGCAGCCAAGAGTGGATTTGAAGACATCCATCGGGCACCACTCCTCTGCTCAGCCACCTGCAGTGGTTCTGCATCTGACCTAGAGTGACACTGCGTATCTCCTGCCCCCATTTCTGACTGCTCTACCCACGTGGCTCCAGCCACACCCATTGCTGGTCCTTCCTCTAACAGGCTAGACATGCTCATGCTCTCTCCTTAGGACCTTTGAGTCCTCTCTGCCAGGAGCACTCTTCCCCCACCTATCCACAGGCTGGCTCCCTTGCTTCCTTCTCATTCTTTACTCGGATGTTCCTTGACCATCCATGTCAGACCTCATCCTCTGCCAACCCCCTGCCCCACCCATGCTCTCCAGATCCCCACAGCCTGCTCCACTTTTCTCTTTTCTGTGGCAGTATCCTCTTCTACCATTCTATATTAATTATGGATGTTGTTCACTTTCTGTCTCCTCCTATTAGTATGTGGGAAGAGGGAGTTTGGGCCTATTCTGTTCACTGATGAGCCTGATATGTGCCTGCCATTTAGGTGCTTAATATGTATTTGTTGAATGAATTTGTTACAGATGATTTGAATCAGATGACGGCCTGCTGGGAACTCCATTAAGAAGGAATAGAGTGCCAGGCACCGTGGCTTGAGCCTGTAATCCTAGCACTTTGGGAAGCTGAGGTGGGCTGATTGCCTGAACCCAGGAGCAGTGTTGTCCCCTGGACAACATGGTGAGACCCCATCTCTATGAAAATACAAAAAGTTAGCTAGGCATGGTGGTGCGCAGCTGTAGTCTCAGCTACTTGGGAAGCTGAGGTGGGAGAATCGCCTGAACCCAGGAGGCCAAGGTTGCAGTGAGCCGAGATCATGCCACTGCACTCCAGCCTGGGTGACAAAAGGGAAAAAAAAAGGAAGGAAAAGAGTGAGCTGAGGTCCAGGCCAGGGCTGGGGAAATCCTTTACAGAGTGGCCAGGAGCCCAGATCCAGAGTCTTCAGGACCTGGTATACTACCTCTGGTCTGGGCTGACATCTGCTGGATCCCAGGGTTGTATACAGGGGGAGGGATGGGGAGCAGCAGTTTCCAGACAGTATGTCCCAGCTGGCAGGGTGGGAGCTCCCGCCATTCTCCCAGGGTTTGTCTGCACGTGGCTGGCCATTCTTGTTAACAATGGCTAGAGCTAGAGCAGACCCAGGCTATCTGCTGGAGGCGCACACCAGCCAGAGTGGACCCATGACACCTACACATGACACCTCCTGTGAAAGAGGACAAATGTCAGAGAGACACAACTCTCAGCCTGTCACAAAAAGACCCCACTGCACAGATTCCCCTATATAAACACGAGGTAGGCATGAACATTATGAAACTAGGAGCTTTATTAATTATGCCCCAGAATGATGGCTTCATTTGCCCTCCCAAGAAGAAATGCATCCCCAGTCAGCTGCTGGATTGGAATAAATGGAAGGAAAGGGAGCAAGAACCGGAGGGATGAAGGATGGGAGATAGAGATAAACAATGTATTTAACTGGGACAAAGATTTCTTATTAAGTAACCTTGGTCAGCAATCATATCACACACCCCTAGAGTTAGATGATAATTACTCTTAACTTACACCTAAACATTAAGTGAAACAGTGACGTTAGTTTTCTCTCTTAATTAAAACAATGAATAGCTTTGGTTTTCTCTGTACGCTTTGTCCAAAAACACTCCTGCATTTCCTGGATGTGAATGTTCCTGCTGGTCAGTGTCTTTCCCCCGCCTGGCATGTGCTTTGCTGCCATGGTGTTTGTTTGCATGTTTGTTTTTGCAGAAAAAATCCACGCTGGCGATATTGGTCATGCTAAGTCACAACTCGTCAAACTATCCTTTTTTTCCCCCCCTAAGAAAATGGATTATATGTCCAGAATCTGGCCACCTCTCATGACATCTCTGGCTACCACCCTGGCCCGAGCCACCATCACCTCTCGCTGGGTCATGGTCATACCTCCAGCACCCGGTCTTCCATCTTCCACCCCAGCCCCTCAACACGGCAGCCAGAGGGCGCCTCTAAGCAGGCCAGTCTGAATGAGGCTTGCGCAGTTTTACCCCTGGGCATTTGTCTCCACAGAGGTTCAGCCTCTTGGGATAGGATTTAAGTGTGTCCAAAAATACCTCCAGAGATTTGTGCTTCTGCGTCGACTGTTAGGAGGGCTGCTGCTTCCTAAACTGTTTGAACATAAAGGAACACAGATGAACGTCAGAAAGGGCTGGGAGAAGCTTCCCTAATCAGGAAAGGAAAGTGGCACGCCACCAGTGTAGACAAAAAATAAAACACCCAATTTTAGTTTTATGAGTTGCTATCTTGTGTGTCGGTAACTGAGTCACCAAAAGTCTGTTCTCTTGATTGCTAACTCTTCCGAAGTGACCTCGGGCCTTCCCTGTTATATGACAGGGTTTGTTTGCTTCTGGTTTTTGGATGAGAGTCAATAGGCTCGTGAACTTTTAACTTTATTGTGGGGTGTTGCCTTTGTGGACTAAGAAAACAGATGTTCCTGCTTCATTCTCAGAATGACTTCTAAACTAACGCTAAAGCAAATTAATATACCTTTCTTCATTATTCCATTTAAAAGGTAGAAAAGTAGATCCTTTTACCATGTAAAAGGCTCTTTTATTCAAACTTATTATGAGGGCTTTATTTTTAAAACTGTGTAAAGAGAAACATCTTTGTCCCAAGAGGCAGGGTGGCTTTATTTGATATTAGACACCCATTTAAAATGGCAGGTAAGAGCAGGAACAAAAGCAAAGCTTCATTCCTCGAGTGCCTGCTTTTGTGATGCGGGTGGATCTGGCTCTAGTCTTTCAGGTTATTAATTGAAATGAATGTCTCAAGGCTGCGCTTAGTGTCTCTGTCTGTGAAGCATTTTATGTGGGTGCTCTGGGGTGACTGTGGGTCCACAGTCATGTTCACAAGCCATCTCTTCCGCAGGACTGCCCTGGCTTGACGGCTATTGGCTGGGTCCCCAGCTACTCTCAGGGCAAGAACTGTGTGTTATAACCACCTGCCAACTGTTGGTGCAAATTTTCTGGATTCTAGATGATGAGTCACTTACTTCTCCTGCTGTTCCTTCTGCTGCCAAGACTAATTTACCTATTGGACTTTATCAGGGAATATATTGGAATAACCTACCATGAAGCTTTGTCCTATGCAAAGTTCCTACTCCATCACTAGGAAAGGCCGGGAAGGGTTTCCTTAGCATTGGCAGAAGGTGGGGAGAGGAGCCAGTAGTAATAATGTGGGATCCTCACTCTGGGGTCCTTCGCGGATAAAGCTATAACCACTGACTTCAGTAGGGTTTGAGTTGAGAGTCCAATGGTGGGTTCACATTTTCTTGCCAATACTTTCTTCCCAAGACACCCATGATTGTCTTGAAGTATGGCACCGGGTAAGCCCTCAATGACCATTGGTTAAATGAATAACTAAGGTCTGTGACCCCAAATTGGGCAAGGCTGACCCACCCAAAGCCACCAAAAAGAGTACGCTAGGCCAGTTGAGTCCGTTTAGGACAGGGGTCCTCAGCTGCACATGCAGAGCCACCAGGAACTCTGAATTCCGATTTAGTTGGTTCTTGCCAATGCTCAAAATCAGAGTACTTGGAATGATGTTTAGGAAAAATTCAGGTGACTCTTATCCAGACAAGCTAAGTGCTGTGACAGAAGGTGAGAGCAGGAGCCCCAGAGCTTCTGCAGGGGGCATCTGAAGTGTCTGGGGAGGAGGATTTGGTTCTAACAGTAGAGATTTCCCAACAAGAAAACTGAAGATCAGGCTAACACACCCCTCAGTCCAGTTGTGCGTGGTAGCTGAAGTCTTAGGCTAAAATACAAGATGCATTTCTCCACTGACTCAGTTTCACACAAGTTGGTTTTTATTGTTAGCATCATCATTTTTGTCCAAAAAAAATTATTATGATGGTTTGAGTCTAGCTTTATTAACATATCCTAAAATATCCTAAAATATTTCTATGCTTCATGCCTTCCACTTTTTCCCAACCCCCAAAATCTAAGCTCACCAGCAGCAGCAGCAGCAGCAAACCCTAAGTGCAGAAGATTCTAACTTCTTCAAGCTTGCTCCATTTCACTCAGTTTTTCTAAAGCTTTCCTGTCTGGAAAAATTACCAAGTCCCAGGTGGGTGGGATTTTATTCTTACCACAGAGTAGGTGTGATTTTATGGGAGGCTCTTCCCCCCGCCTCCTAGATCAGAGGCAGAGCTATGTGCTTGAGTCCTGGTGGGAAGTGAAATTCCTGTACTCTTTAGGTGCTGGGCTTAAGTTCCGTCTGCTGTGGTCACTAATGGGAAGAGGTGGCCAGTTGTGTGGGTGTGCCCGAGGCACCACTGGCACCAGCTGACCTTTCCAGTCAAAGGAATGGCTGACCAAACTAGGATGGTATTAAGAAATTCTGTAAAACGTTCATAAATAACCTATTCTAGGTGATCTGGGTGGTGTGGAATGCTGTTAGGATGAGGCCAGCCTTCTTCTGAGCAAACGGTAGTGGTGCCCATCTCCACGGTCAAGCCTATGTGTGCGAGAAAAAACACTCCCCACCATGCACCTTATCTGAGCACAGGAGGCACTTGTTGCTGGGGTAGCCACGTGTATATGCTTCTGGAACTCCTGATTCCTGCCTTCTCTTCGTGTACCCAGGGGGCAGGGGCACATACCAGAACTCAGGACTTTGTGATGACCATGCTCTGGGGGAACAACATGCCCAGAATGTCTGAGTGTTCCCTACTCTGAATGATGATTTGGCCATAAAAGGGATCAGATGAGTTGTGGAGTCTGGCTGAACTTGCAATAGAGGAGAACGTTGGCAAATTGTCCACATCACCACTTCAAAGTTGGAAACACAAGACCCACGGTCTTCAAAGCGGCTCAGGCTGAGACAGGCTGATGTACTTCATGCCGGTCAACCAGATGCTTGGGCACGTGGTGTCTCAGCACAGGCACAGCAAAGTAACACCAGACCAAGGTACCCCCTCCTTCTCCAGAGGTTCTAAATCAGAACAGGGACCTGTCACAGCTCCAAAGGACATTCCATGTTGGAAGTGGGCAACACATTGGAACTGGGGAATAAAACAATTGCTCCACCCCCAGATAAGCCAAGGAAGCTATCAGTACAAACCTGTTTAGACTTATAGGTTTGTACACTTTAAAAACAAATGATTCCATTACTGACAAAAGCAAAAGAAATCAGATTGCACTGGCTTTTCTGTTTTTGGAAGAAGTCTGCCCTCAGAGAGTAGCACTAGAAGTTGTAAACCTAGTCAGTCTCTGGTAAAAAAGTAGCTACTGGGTAATCCATGCTCATGGAAGCAACTTACTTTCCAGCTCTAGGACTGTTTTAGAAATGCTGATGTTTTGGGGAAGAAGACCCATTCTTCTCTTTGATGCCACCTTACGCAAATAGTAATCCCCAAGAAACTGACCGTGGCATGGCAAAGGGGCTACTTCCAAAGACGGGGTCAACGGCCTGTTTCTTTAAAATACTCGCAAGAAACACAAATGCCAGTTAGATAGTTCCTACACTCTGGTTATTTACCAGACTAGAATCCCGCTGGGAAGTGTTTAATCCTGCATCAAATACAGAAAGGAAAGCATTGCAAGAGAATCAGAGTTCATGGTAAAGGCAAGCAGGTGTTCCAAAGGGACCGTCAGTTTAGAAGGACCCAAAACTCTGGAAAGGAGAAGTCGTGATCACTGCTGTTTCAGGAACAGCCTTGGCAACTTGCCAGTTTATTCTGCTGGTGGAGAGACTGGAACAGCTGGAAGGGAGCCTTCTTAGCGCACTCGGCGCAGGCGCAGATTTCACTGCTTCAGAGGACACGCAGTGGAGACGAGAGTCCCAAGCTTCCCAGCTGCACCAGGTCCATATGGCACTTGAAACAGGCTGCTTGGGAGGCTACAAAGCCCAAGCACGCTCCTTGCTCAGAGACCTAGGACCCCAGCTGCGTGGCTGTGGACTCAGGGCCACCCTTCCCCGTCTTCCAGTGAGATGCCCAGCACAGACTTGTGGGGGATCCTGCACTCTTGCAGAGATTTGGTGAGGTCAGAAAAACGTCTCCTGGGCACCTCCATTGTTTCAATGCTGCAGCATTGGTAGGAGGTTTTGTTCTTCTGTTCGGCCACAGCAACAATGGTTTGCAAATCATCAGTTGGCCGGAAATGGCGTACAAACCTTTGGCCTGTTGGTGATCTGACAGCAAGCAGCAACCTTGGTTCTTGGTCCGATGGTTCCTCCAGGTTTCCAGCCCTGCAAGAGCCCTGTCTCTTGAATTTCCTCTCTACAGCACAAGCTCGAGCTCTGGAATCTTCTTCACCTGTCTTCATGGTGCAGGTCTCCTCTTGGTAGAGAGCCCGGATGCTGCTCAGTTGCAGTGAGCTGGCCTTTTCAGCGACTGTTTCCACAGCGTCCTCCTCCAGGTTCTTTCTGTTGATGGAGGGAAGGACTGGATACTTATTGAGAGAAGAGGAAGCCCCAATGGGCACTTGCTGCAGCAGCTCAGGGATCTCATCAGAGACTCCCTGGCTTGGAGATTTGGGTGCACAGGCTCCTGGTTTCTGGCTGCTTGGAGACTCATAGGGAATGGCTGGAGGCGGAGAAGATGGTACGCGACGAGAACACACCTCCGTGCCCTGGGGTTTTTGCAGACTCGGTCTTGTCCGTCCCTTGGCAGACTTGGGTCTTATCATGTGCCTCTTTAGTGAGTTTGGCTGCCAAATGAGGTTGTCAGCTGCTGTGCTGACAACAGTGCTACATTCCGGTGGCGCTATATTCACAGGGGCTTCTGTGGCCATTGCTTCTCACGACCCCTAAGGGCGCAGGAGAAAAACAGGAGGACGTGGGTTAAACTTCCTGGGACTCCTAGATCCAAGCCATTCCCTCCCTGAGTGCCCAGAATAAGCACAAATTTCTGGCATCTAGAAAGGGGCGCCAGCTGCAATGTATTCATTCCGGCATGCATTCATTTATTTTAGGCACTTGGGAGAGATCAGCGAACCCAAGTCCTTGCAATGTAAATTATTATAGTGAGGAGAGACAGGGGTTAAAACCCACAAGTAAACAGATAGTTTCAAAGAGTAACAACTGCTATGAAGAAAATAAAATGTATTGTACCAGAGAGTGACTAAGTGGGGGACTAATGCTTATTCTTTCAGGAGGGAGGGAGTTTCTGGTAAAAACCAGAAAACCTGCTGTGTTTCAATAAAACTTCATTTTTGGACTCTGAAATTTGAATTTCAGATAATTTTCATGTGTCACAAAATATTCTCTTTCGATTCTTTTTCAATGATTTAAAAATGTGAAAGCTATTCTAAGTTCATGAGCCACACAAAATAGGTGACAAGGCTGGATTTGGCCTGTGGGCCGCCATTTGTTGACCCCCGTCTTATAGCAACTCTGGGCACATGCTAATTCTACAGATGTATGAGCCAGAAAGATAGAGTGATTTCCTGATGGTCACACAGCCAGCTGGTGGCAGAGCTGGAGACAGGACTCAGGTCTTGTGACATGCGGTCTTGTGTCCTCTGTACCCATACAAGCTGCTTCCTGAGGAGCAGCCTTGGTGCCCTCCCAGCACATTACATTCTGTATGTCTGCTAGCTCTTCACTTTTTTTTTCTTTTTTCTCCTTTTTTTTATTTTTATTTTTGAGACAGAGTCTCACTCCATCACTCGGGCTGCAATGCAGTGGCACAGTCTCAGTTCATTGCCGTCTCCACCTTCTGGGTTCAAGCTATTCTTGTGCCTCAGCCTCCCGAGCTGTTCACATTTCTGTCTTCCCGGCTGCCTTATAGGCACCCTGGGGCCTCTGTATTTGGATCTCCCACCAAAAGTCTATGTGAGTGCTGGTTAAATCCGCCAGAAGCAATGAAATGAAACATGGTGGGAGGCGTGAACATCTCTCTGTGCGGACCCGGAATTGCTATACCATGACACCTCCTCTTTCATTGCCATCTTGGTGGCCACTTCATTAACACTATTACCACCACCTCCTCCTCCCAATCTCCAGTTATGTCTTTCCCTAAACATTGCAAACATCTTGTTGGACCCCCTGCCTCCCTCTCAATCCTGACCACCACTGTGACTCCTGCCTTCTCCACTCACAAGCTGACCTGGCCTCTCCTAGCCTTCTAAAGACCTTCTGACGACTTCCCAGTGATACATGGTCCCAAAAAACAGCATATTTGGGTGCAAAGGACAGAGAACTGGGTGTCACATGACCTGAATTCAATTTCAGCTTCTCTGCCACTGGCTAGCTACGTGACCAAGGGGCACTCACTCTATCTTTCCGGCACAGAACTTTCCTCATCTATCAAATTAGCTAAATGATCTTCGAGATATTACTTAAATACCTTGAAACATCAGTCTTTTTGTCTGTAGGACGAGGATAATAACATGAAATAATGTAGGTAAGGCAGGAAGCACCAGGCTTAGAGCATGGTAGAGACTTCATTAAATGTTAAGGGTTTTGTTTGTTTGTTTTTGTTTTTGCTTTGGGTTGTCTGTTCAGTGCTCTCTGTTAGGCTAAGTTCAAAAGCCTTACTTGTTTTGCTTTAGAACTTTCCCCCTGTGTCCTCAGTGATTCTACTCCCACGGAACCAGCTGGATGAGTCCTGAAACTCATGCCCGCCCTGTCCACTGTGCAGAAATGCAGGGAGGTGGACTGCTATGAGCTACCACCTATGCAGTTGCCTCAAAAATATGTGAAAAAAAAAATCCTGAGTTGCTCACTTCTCTTCTAATTCTACACTTTGACTTGCCTCAAATTCACTTCCTGCAGAACGATTTGCACTTCCTGCAGAATGATTTGCACTTCCTGCAGAATGATTTGCGCTTCCTGCAGAATGATTTGCATTTCCTGCACATGCGCTTCTTTCATCACAAAATCTTGAACAACGTAACCTCAGCCTCTTGGGCTTTGTATTCTAACCTTACCATTCTGTGCATACAACCATTGCTGCCTAATTTTAGGGAGTATCTGCTTCATCCCCACTCAGGACCAAACAAAACACAGGATCCCTGTATATTCCCGATGCCCTGCTCAATTCCAAATCTTGGACAATGCTACCTTTTTTAAAAATTTTTAAAGCCCTCTATGTCTGCTGCATTCTACTCACAGCCTGAGTCTCTCTCCACTCCCATTTTCCATGTCTCCCTCGTCTTTCACACCCAGTCTGGCTGCTAGTAGCTCAGGAGGCTTCTCCTTAGCAAAGTTTTGGCATCAAAAAAGACTGCCCATCTCCTTGTTAATTTCGTCTATTTTCTGATCAACTGTGAAGAATGTGTTTTGCCCCCTTTAGTCTCATTCTCAAGTCTTTCTCTGGCAATTAGCAGCTCTGCACTTTCACTCAGGATGGCAAGAGAAGGTCATAGCTGTCCAACTGTTCTGCCAAAGATAAGCCCCACAGGCAAACCCACGCCCCTCTCGGCCCACCCTCCTCACTTGTGGAATGGCTATTAATTTGCCACAGCTTCTACAGAATTATCACAGGCTTGGCTTCCAACACCCACACATGCCTCAGGAAGGTTTAACTGTCAGTGAGTTTGGTAACTTAGAAACCTCTTCCTTAACAACTTTGATGAGGAGAGTCATGTGTTCTCACAGGCTCTCTGCAGGGATTATTTTTAACAGTAAAACTTGAGTATGTGCATGCACTTTCTATACCTTTTGGTACTATATAATTATCCATGTTCAGGGGGTGTCATATTCAAGACACCCTGGTCATAAGATAACATGACTGTGAGCTATCTCAGAGAAAAACCTCAATTATGACTAATTCCTAGGAACCCACTCATGGTTATTTAGAGACTAACACCTCCTTCAGGTAAAACCATTATATCCAACCTGCTTTCATAACCCACTGCCTCCTCCCGAGCGCAGGGACCATCTGTTACACGGAGAGAACACCAGCTCTCCCTAGCATCCATCACATAAGGATGGGGTGGTGGGGGAAACAGGTGTTTGGGGATCTGGCCCAACTGTGCCTTGATATTCACACCTCGGGTCCGAACTCTGCCCGCCACCCTCAGTCCAGGAAGGCTCCAGCAGCAGCCGTCATTATTCCTGCTCAGTTCATTTCACCACCTCTAGGCCTGGCAGCCGCTCAACCACAAAGTGATTTGACAAGATCTAGGCGTAGGCATCTACCAAGCTGCCAAGCTGAATAGGCGAGTGGCCTGTTTACTTAAACACAATAGCTGCACCCCAGAGGCCTGCTAGGAGTCAGGAAGCAAACACTGCTAACTGTTTCCAGGAAGTTGTCAGAAGGGCAGGTGCCCATTCCTTCAGATTCATCACCATATCAACTAGAAAGAAGTAAATGTGGATGGGAGAAGCTAATGCAGGGCTCCTGCTTTCTAAGGGTACCCACCAGCCACCACAGGGTCAGACCACCCCATTTCACTCACAACCCAAATCTAAGCCTACAGTATATGCAGTAAAATATAACCACCTACATACCATCTGCTGGTATATACCAAGATGCATACATTTGAATTGGTCTTTTAAAACTGTATCAGTTAATCCTATCCGTTGCCATTCCCCCCCCAACCCACCCCCACCAGGCTTTCAGGATAAAAATGCTCTGAAGAACCAACAGGAGATGGTAGTTGGCTTGAGAATGAAAAAACTCTGGTACCATTGCCAGTTCTGCCCCAAACTAATGATTAGAATACACTGTCCTATACAGAGTGCCACATTGAACCACAAGCCACCAAGTGATCAAATGTTTGGAAAGAGAACTGGGGATGATTCCAGCAACAGAAAGGCAGGGAGGTGGTGGGGGTAACTCATTTATGTCCAAGTGCCAGCACCCTAGAAGGCAACAGGCTTAAGGGGCAGGGGAGGGATCTGGGGGAGGGGCGAGAAAGAGCGTTTAGAAAGTGAGAATTGACTTAAGTGAAAGAGCACAGGTCTGGGGGAGGGTCTATCTGGTTCGGGTCTCTGCCCTGCCCGAGACTGGGACATCCTTTTCTCTCCCAGGGTCTGTGTCCCCAGCCTGGAGGGCATGGCCCAGCGGTTGCATAGGCTACTCAGCTTCTGCAGAGCCCGGGTGTCATCCTGTTTTGGTGAAGGTCAGCTCTGGACAGGCTTGCTTTGCCTCGGGGAGCAGGCTTTTATCCAGGCCCCTCGCTTGTCTCCAGAGGTTCTCGTCCCTGGGGGCGCGTCTGGGGTGGCCTGCCCCAGTGATCTGCAGGGGGTGACCTGCTGGGAGCTCGGGGGACTGGCCTGCCCCGTCCCTTCCAGGCCTGCCAGGGGCCGAGAGGGGTCGGGCAGCCGCTCTCACCTCGCCGTTCCGCTCCATCCGCCGCCTGTGCCCGGCTCTGTCCCTCTGGTAAACAGCCCTGGTCTCCCGGGCAACGCCGCGGGGTGGGGGGCCACGTGCTTCCGGCGTGACCTACGGACCGGAAGTGGCCTGGGTCGGGGTGGGGTCGGGGTGGGGTCAGGTGGGGCCGCTAGGCCGGGAGGGCGGAGGCCCTGAGCCCCAGGTCAGTGGATAGCGAGCTGCCATGCCCCGCCGGGAGGCGACAGGGACCCGCGGCCTCCTTCTCTCCTGCTCTTCCTAGCGTCGCCTGCCTCTGCTTCTCGCTGGGGGAGAGTGTCCGGGGAAAGGAGAGCCCCGGCCCGGGCATGGTGGAACGGGGAGCAGCCCCATTAGTCTCAAACCCCGTTCGTCACCTTGGGTCAGGCCCGGACCCTTTCAGTGTCCCTGGTCTTAAAATGAGGCTGTGGGACTGATGCATTCCCGGAGCTCTGGACTCTGAGTGGATGCTTCCAGGGCATCTGTTCGAGTTGCGGGGAGCAGGGCCCCCTCCTCAGTACAGCGCTTTCAGCACCAGTTCCTTGCCCTCCTCGTGTTCACATCAGCCTCCCGCCTCGGGGCCACATTGGGAACCTTATCAACAGCATCGGCATCTCCTCTGATGGCCCCAGCCACAATCTCTTCCACTTCCAGCTGCTTGAGTCACTTCTGGTAAGTTTTCCACCATCTTTGGGCTTCCTGCCCGTTGCTGTCTCTGCTTTCCACCTCGCCATCAACCTGCTTCTTCCCCATCCTGGCCCTTACCTCCACATTCTCAAAGCCTCCTTCCGTCCGATGAAACCCCAAGTCAAACCAGTCCACCTACACACGGGCACTGAAGAAATCTTGTCCAGCCACAAACCTTGGTGTAACAGAAACACGGAGTCTCCAACCTCAATTAGACCCTCAGTCCTGCACTTCCATCCCCACCCCTGGGTTCTCTTTTCTTCTTTTTTGTTTTTGGAAGGTGAGACAGGGTCTCGCCCCTTCATCCAGGCTGGAGTGCAGTGGTGCAATCACAGGCTCCCGTGTAGCTGAGACTACAAGCATGCACTGCCATGTCTGGCTAATTTTTATTATTTTTGGCAGAATGGGGTTCTGCCATGTTGCTGAGGCTGGTCTTGAAGTCTTGGGTTCAAGTGATCCTCCAGCCTCAGCCTCCCAAAGTGCTGGGATTATAGACATGAGCCACCTCACCTGGCCTCTCCTTTCTTCTCAATGGCTATTTCAAAACTTTTGTTTTGCTCCCCAAACCTCCCATCTTTCCCCCTCCCACCTCCCTCCCTCCTCCTTCTTAGAAGATACCTTTACCACCATCTTCAAAGAGAAAATGGAAGCCATCATATGGAAACATCCTCAGCCTTCTGCCATCAGACCTGCAAACCTGTCTGCCAACGCTTCCTTGCTTTCCTCACTCCCTCCAGTTCTAATGTCTTCTGATTCTCTCCAAGGTTAATTGCTCCTCCATGGGTGCTCAGACCATTGCTGGCCACACAGTCACACATATACACACCCTCACACCCCCTCTGACCCCTGATGATTCCTCCCGACCCTCCCTCATCTGCCTAATTCCCATTCACCCTTGAGGTCCCAACCTCCTGGATGAAGCCTTTCTTCCAAGGTGGAATTAAGATTTCTTCAAAAGAAGTGTTAACTGGACTACCGTCTTCCAAGCTCGAGACTCATGAGATACACAGATGAATAATTTATTGACAGTGTCATTAGAAAATAATGTTAGTAGATATACAAGGACCATAGATTCAGACCAAATGAGGTGACTCACACCTGGAATCCCAGCACTTTGACATACCAAGGTGGGAGGATCACTTGAAGCCAGGAGTTTGAGACCAGCCACGGGCAACATGGCGAGACCCCATCTCTCCAAAAACAAACAAAAAAACCATAGATTCATTCCCTAGCATGTGGCAAAATATTTGTGATCTGGTCTGTCCCAGACATGTGGACACAGGATTGTGACGGGAGCACAGTTCTGTCTTACAAGAGGTTCACAGTCCGGTTGGGAGGATGCATTGCGCACTGGTCGAGAGTTACAAATCAGTTTATTTTCAATACAATTTGAGCCCAGGGTGGAATAGCAGGCACAGGCTGGACACGATTAAGTGCCAAGTGACTGGCACAGACAGGGCAGTTCTTTGGGGCCATGAAAGATCATTTCAGTGGTGGTGGTTCTGCTCCTCTCAGAGGGGAAGACTGTGAGCCGTGGGAGTTGGTGGGGAGGGCCTGGGCTGGGTAGGCCACTCGTTTGGCTTGCCCCCGCACTCACTCTGATCATCCAGGAGGCTTCTTTGGCCCTCGGAATGTGTAAAACATGGTGGTTTCAGGAGCTGCTGGTTTTGCAACTAAGTGCTGGCAGCTTATTTCTTGTTAATGATTCTGTCAAAAGTTATCTTAGCAATGCTCTTCAGCCCTGCAGCGCCCACCCCAAAAAAGATTAAAGTGGATTCTTCATCAGCTATTTTAGAATCACCTAAGAATTATGCAATCCTTTGGAGAATCAAATTGGCTTCTCACCCCGCGCGCATGTGTGTCTGTGTGTGTGTGAGTGTGTGCGCGTGCATGCGCGCGTCTTTGCCAGTGCACAGTGAAGTGGCGGTCTGTTTAATGTCAGCAGTACATGTAGTTAATGTCAGCAGTACAGGCCTTTTGCGCTCCAGTGTTGCGTAATGCACAACCCCGGGGGAGGCAGGAGAGGAGGAAAGGAAGCTGCCAGTCCATTGCTGTGACTCTGCTGCCTTTGTCCCCTATCTTCTATATAGAGGATGTCTTCAAAGGATGGACCCGATAATGGCTGGTGTCAGGCACATCGGCAGAGTGGATCTCAGTAAACATGGGCAGAGGTCATTGCCCTGCCAGCTGAAATGTGGGCTCACCTTCCTTTGCAGCCATGTCTCGCTCTGCTCTGCAGCTCTCTCCCTGGGCTGCAGCTAGCCTGCTCCCCACATGGGCCCCAGCTTTTTCATCTGCAGTGTCTTTGCTCATGCCTGCCCCACCTTGCTCCCTTCCTTGAAGGTAAGCCAAACCGACTGATCCTTCAAGGCCCATCTTAAAAGCCACCTCTTCTGTGAAGGCCTTTCCTGACCACAGCCTCCCCACAAAACCTTCTATGTTCTCTCAGGTCCCCTTTGGTCCAGGGGAACATGCCCAAGATGGCACTGTGCACCCTCCCTAGGTCGGCTCCTTTCGTCTGCACGACGCCTCTCCATGGAGGCATCATAGCTGTCCTTTGCTTCAGAAAACAGTGGAGCCTCAGGGTTCCCCCCAGTGAATGAGCAGCAGAGCAACTTTACAACCCACATCCAGCTGTTTCCAAAGCCCACCCTGGACTCAAGTCCCACCCCCGAGTCCCACCCCCGAGTCCCACCCCCAAGTTCCTCACCTGCATGTTCCCCCACGGCACTTATCTGCATTGTCCATTGCTTTGGTCGTAGGGACAGCAGGCATGGCCTCTAAAGCCAAAGCTTGAGTTTGAATCCTGGCTCCACCACTTGCCAGCTGAGGATCTTGGGTAAATGATTTACCTTGGCTAGATGTCAGTTTCCACACCTCTAGAAGGGAGGTGATAAGCACAGGATCGTTGTGAGGCTGAGTGTACACCTCCTCCAGTAGGTTGTGAGCTCCTTGAAGGCAGGAACTTGCCTGTCTCAGAATCCCCTGCTTTGCCCACACAATGCTTGCTTTGTGATAGGTGCTCAGCAAGTGAGAGTAAGTTAATGATGTGCTGATTCCAAGGCTAGCCTTTCCACTGAGCGATCCAGCAAGCTGCTAATTGGTATCCTTCCCAACCATATTTGGCTTGGAGTCCAAATGACCTCCCCAGGGGCTGGCTGAAGGCAGGAGCCCCAGTTTCTTAGCAGCTTGTCCCCACAGAGTGTTTGGCCCATTTTGAATGAGTGACTTGTAGATTTCAGAGTCTATACCCAGTGTCCTGCTCTGCCTGTCCTTGATCTCATTAGACATGTGGATTGAGATCATGGGTAACCTTTAAGTAGAAGGTGAACTAGGTGGATATTCTAGTAACAAGTCCAAGAGGCTGACAGTTAGTCGTGGCTCCTGTGACCAGCTACCTGAGGGGACCTGCAAGAGGGAACTTTCTGGATGATGAAACTTAACAATGGGGATACATGCTGGGAACTTCATTGCTAGGTGATTCCGTCATTGTACAAACATTGTGGAGTGTGCTTACCCAAACCTAGATGGGTCTAGCCTGCTACACACCTAGATTATATGGTGTCGCCTATGGCTCCTAGGCCACAAACCTGTACAGCATGTTATTACTGTTCTGAATACTGTAACACAATGGCAATTGTAACGCAATAGTATTTGTGTATCCAAACAGATCTAAACACGGAAAAGATACAATTTAAAATATGGTATAAAAGATAAAAAATGGTATGCCTATATAGGGCAGTTACAATATAATCTTATGGGACCACCATCATATGTGTGGACGAAAATCTCATTACATGGTGCATGACTGTGCCACAGCTTTTTATTACTTTCCCTGTATTGCTGGAAAATATCCAAAAAATGTATAGCCTCCTTTCCGGTCTTGTTAAGCAGAACACATCAAACACGGAACTCACCTTGGCTACTGTTGACCAAGTGTTTTCACCTTCAAGAGCTTGTTGAATCTTGCCGGCATTCTGTGGGGGGCCAGAATCACTGTCTCCACCTCTCTGGTGGAAGAAGCTGAGGCTCAGATGGTTTAAATCTGTCAGGAAGGGGCAGAACAGCTCCAGCCCTCTTCTTTGACGTAGACTCCTGAGTTAATTGCCCTCCACCCTTTCAGTTTCTTGCACAATGCTACCTTTCCTTGGCAACTCATGGTCAGTAATTGTGCTCCAGGTGCACTATTTTGATGCGGATGGATGCAGCTGCCCCAACACACAGTGGCCCAGGCTCCTAGGCTTCGTTGTTTATCGCTTTAATCACCCCTCTCTTACCTTCCTATTAAGAGAAGCCGCTCTCACACCATTCCTCTGCAGCTGCTGGACCTGAGAAATGAAGCTGAGCAGCTTGTTAGAATTGTATCTAAAATAAGAGTCTAAGAGTGTGGTGATACCTGCTTTGCTGCTTGGGTTGTTTTGGGTTTTGTCTTCTTGGTGTTTTGGATAGGCACAGAAGCAAGAGAGCTTTCAAGGGTTAGGAGGGTCAGCTTTGGAGTCAGACACACCTGGGGTTAAGTCCAAGACCTGTCAGTTTGCAGGGTAAATGACCTGACCTCTGCCAGCTTCAATTACCCTTATTGGTAAACTGGAATTAATTGTCTATGCCTCATCGGGAGGATTCAAAAAGATTCAAAGAGAATCCTAATTCACTTCCTGTGCTTAGCCTCCTGTTGGTACTCCAGGGGCTGCAGGGATTCTTTTTATTTCCGTAACTTGAAGTATGATAAGACTCTTTATGTATTCATTCATTCATGCCTCAAATATTTATTTACTGCCCATCTTTCCATGCATAGTTCCCTTATTTGCCAAATGAGGGTAATAATGGCATTTATCCAGCTGGGGGATATAAGATTTAGTGAGTAAATATATGCAAAGTGCTCAGAACCCCTGCAAGGCATAAATGACATAAATGTGATATATACATTAGCCATCATCATCCTTAGTGCCAGTTTGCGTCAGGCACTGTGCTAGGAAGGCACTAGGGTTAAAGAGGTGAACAAAACAGACATGACCTCTGTCCTTAATGAGCTTGCAGGCTCCATCCATCTTATTTTCTCTATGGGAAGAAAAGCCAACCAGTGTTTCATCACTGTTGATGAAAGCTGAATTGATGGGTCCAGCAAGTGACCCAGACACACCTGGGGACCGCACAACTTGCTGGCTGCTGCCCTAGGGGCTGGCATGGGAGGTAATGCCACACTTTCTACATTCTTGCCCCTCCTCCAG
The DNA here is from genome assembly GCF_001604975.1 of Cebus imitator. Classification (NCBI taxonomy): domain Eukaryota; kingdom Metazoa; phylum Chordata; class Mammalia; order Primates; family Cebidae; genus Cebus; species Cebus imitator. Next base: position 10,427,682 of record NW_016107330.1, on the reverse strand, counting down.
CCTCTGTCCCTCTGGTCCTGTGCTCCTGGTTTAGCTTCAGCACAATCCTAAGCAGCCCCCGATGACTTGTCAAATGAAGAGAACCATGCCTGAGTCATAGCTGTGAAGGTCAGTGCATGAAAATGCCCTCAAACCTTCAAAATGCCACATCAACAAGAAGTCTAGGCAGGGAGACTGGCAAGGGGGAAGAGCACTGGATTTGGAGCGAGGAACCAGAGTTTAAGTCCTGGCCCACTTCGTAGCTGTGTAGATTTTTTCAGGTTACTTCCCTCTCTCTGAGACTTGGTCTCCTCTGTCAAATGGGAATGTGATAGAGCCTGCCCGGTAGGGTTGCAGTGAGGGGTAAACAGGAGCAGAGCATGAACTTAAGGGAATTCAAGGCCTTCAAATACCACCTCCCCTGGGAATCTTTCTGTGACCTTCCCAAGAGAGTTCACTGCTCCTTCCTCTGAGCTCAGAGACATTTATTTATACAACTGGAGCAGTGCTCATTACTCCACATGCATGCAGACTGAGCTCCCTAGAAACAGACTCTGACACAAAGAAGTATGTTGCTGGGAGACTCCAGGAGACACAGCTGTTGGGAAGCGAGCAAGGGAAGACTGGGGAGAGGGAGAAGCTGACATGGAAGGGAGAAGTTGACAGAGGGAGAAGCTGATACAATGAAGAAACTGGTATAGAGGGAAAAGCTGACATAGGAGGAGAAGTCACACAATGGAAAAGCTGGCACAGAAGGAGAAGCTGACACGCAATGGAGAAGTTGACACAGAGGGATAAACTGACACACAAGGGAGAAGCTGACACAGAGGGAGAAGCTGACACACAAGGGAAGCTGACACACACAGAGAGAAGATGACCTGGGGAGAAGCTGACACAGAGGGGGAAGCTAACACACACAGAAACTGACATAGAGGGAGAAGCTGACAGAGGGAGAAGCTAACACACACAGAAACTGGCATGGAGGGAGAAGCTGACACACAGAGGCAGTTGCTGAGGCCACAGGGAGCTCTGGGGCTGGGACCACCTTTCAGAACTATCCTGAAAGATGCAAGGGATGGCCCTTTAAACTATCGCCCTAGCCAGGGATTGGCTAGAGACTCCTCTCCTGTCTTCTCTGGGAGGGTCCAAAACCTTGGGCCACACAGTACCTGCAGCAGAGGGTGGTTCCCAGTGAGGGATGGCATCAGCAGCACCTGTATCCCAGTCCTGAAGCGGGCGCCTGCCAGAGACTGTGCGATGCATTTGGGAACCCATGGAGAACCAAACAGAATTGCACCCACATAGGGCTTTGGGGCTGTATTCTGTCTCTATTTACCTATTTGGTCTCTCTAGCCAGCTTGGCCGCCTTCCTTGGGTTAGAATGTTCTCATTAGAAGAGCTCATAGTTGGTGCTTAATAAGAGTCTACTGGATTTCATTACCAGTAATGCACCCAGGTCCCTTTCTTTGTCTCTCTAAAGTGTCATCACCTGCTCGTTCAAAAGATCTGAGCCCCTTTTTCATGAACTAAACCTGCACATGATTTTTTTTTTTTTTTTAGATTCAAAAGAGGAAAAGGAAGCAAGCCCGTAGAGACAGAACCTAATTAAAAACATCTCTCGCAGCAGCTGAAGTGAAGGCTGGCTGGGGCCAGGCCTGGTCAGGGCCCAGCCTCACAGCATCTACCAGAATTTTGCCAAAGCTGGAAGACAGCAAAGACACCCTGATTAACTCTCCCAGGGATGCAGCGGGGTGGTCATTTTGAAATTTTCCTGGGACGCTTTACCACTAGGTGTAAATTTAGCCCAAGCTCTGCACCTGCCAAATTCTCTAGGTTCAACCAAGCAATTGTATCACACTCCAAGTCCTGACGTTACCAAATTTAGCCTGATTTATGATGGGACCTCTAAAGACCACTTGTATGTAAAGAAAGCCGTTGACTGATCCCTGGCAGCTCCATGGCAGGGCTGCAACCCGCATTCTCCTCTGCTGTTCTAAGGTGGGTATCATGACCAATACTAATTGGAATATGAATTCTGTGTTTATTTGTGACTGCATTTTATAGTACAAAACAGTTTTACTTTCATTATTCCAGCAGGTCCCACAATGGGTCTGCTATGTAGACAGCTATGTGATCGTGAAAATTTGTTCAGCCTCTCTGGGTCTCAGTTTACCCATCTTCAAAATGATAATAGAACCTCTGAAGGAGTTGTAAGGATGAAACCATGTAATACCTGTGAAGCCCTTAAAATTTCTTAATAAAGTCTTGAAATTATTGATAGGAATTTATAGTCTCACTCTACAGAAGAAACCAAGTTGTTGAATAAGAAGCCTGGATATCACAGAAGAAAAGCACTGTGGGTCTAGATGCAAACCAAGCTAGGCATTCCTGTGCAGGAGTTCTATTACGAACCGCATCGACGCCTTTCCAACTCGGGAGCAGAGGAATACGGACTCCTCAAAAGAAAGAAAAAAAGAAGAGATGATGGGATGGTGTTGCCAAAGAAAGAGATTTGAAAAAAAAAAAAAAACAATATTTGCACTTTTAAAACCATGGAACCCTTCTTATTTTTATATGTTCAGGTCTAAATGCCAGAAAGGGTACCATATTCAAAAGAAATGAGATTTGAAAATGATCCCTTTGAGCTCTCTGCCGAGGGCTTTCCAAGGCACTGCAGTTAGGGTTTTGCACTCAAATACCCCTGCCTCATTTTGGTCATTTTGCCCCGGAACAGAGGCTCAACTGGGAGACCCCTCACACACAGGTGAAGGTGTGGCTGCAGCACCTCAGACCGCCTGGTCTCCTCAGGAATGAAGGCCATTGTCGTCCTCCTCCTCCTCCTCTCGTGATGTAAGTAGAGAGCTTGTTGGGACAGCACCAAGCTACTGTCTTCTTGTCTATGTCAGTTGCGGGGGAGGGGGCTCTCCAGGTGGCACCAGGAGAGGGAAGTCACAGGTCACTCAGAAAAGAATCAGAAATGGAACCGGCACCCACCAATGTCCTCTTGCTTCTGTTTCTGCTATTAAATGGGCTGATCCGAGTGTTGGGATTTTTTTTTTTTTTTTTTTTTTGAGACAGAGTCTTGCTCTGCCACCCAAGCCAGAGTTCAGTGGTGATCTCGGCTCACTGTAACCTCTGCCTTCCGGGTTCAAACAATTCTCTGCCTCAGCCTCCCGAGTAGCTGGGATTGCAGGTGCTCAGGGATCTCATAAAGTGTCTAGGAAATCAGAGGTTGCTAACCATTTGCTAGAAAGGGAGTTTGACTACTATCGTATCCCTCTCACCCCCAGGAGTATGCTTTCCTTTGGTTGCTAGTAGCCTTTGTTTATATCTAGCTAATTTAAGAATGATTAATGCTTATCAGAAAGACATTTTTATGGCGACGTATGGGATAATTGCTAGTTATAAGTCATTGCTGCCAGGAGACCCCATTGCTTACCTCTGCAAAGTGAAAAAGGACCTACTAGGAAACAGTTTGGGGTCTGTTGGAAGACTCATGGACTCTTTTGCTGGATTCGTTGAGTGGGGGTTTGTCCAGATCCACTTTCTTGTCTTCTGTTTCAGCTGAGTCACAATAGCTTTTTTTTTTCTTTGAGATGGGGTCTTGCACTATTGCTTGGGCTGGAGTGCAGTGGCGCGATCGCAGCTCACTAAAACCTCTGCCTCCCAGGTTCAAGCGATTCTCCTGCCTCAGCCTCCCGAGTAGCTGGAATTACAGGTGCCTGCCACCATTCCCAGATAATTTTTTATATTTTTACCAGAGACAGTGTTTCACCATATTGGCCAGGTTGGTCCTGGACTCCTGATCTCATGATTCGCCCACCGTGGCCTCCCAAAGTGCTGGGATTACAGGCGTGAGGCACCACACCCGGCCCACAATAACTTTTGAGTCCCTAAGTCAAAGAAGGCAAAAGCAGACTTCCTTTCTGCACAGTGAGTGGTGGAATTTATAATTTTCAAGGTGATAGTGCAGGAGGGCCCCCGTATGCAGAAATGACCTCCTCTGCAGCCGCTCAGTGTGTCCTGACGATCAGTCCCTGAGTGTGCCTCCAGGGACTGCCTGGGCAGCAGTGACCACCCCTAGGCTTCTTCCCCCACACCCGTTTAGACTAAACACAATAGTGAGATGGGAAGACACCTGAGGAAACTCCCCAGCACTCTATCTCTGTTTCTCTTCTTCAAGATCATGATTTTATTATATTTTTATTGCAAATTTACTACATGCTTATCATTAGCAAGTAAAATAAATGAGTACATAGCAACAAGGTTTACCTTACTTTAGCTCCTCCTCATCCTCCCCAGACCCCAGTTTTTTTCCCTACGTCTAGATGTGACCACTGTTAAGAGTTTGATATACATCTTCTATGCAGCCTTTACACACACGTTTAAAACACCGTAACAGAAAGGGAATGCATGCTGGGCTGGGTGTGGTGCCTCACGCTTGTAATCCCAGCACTTTGGGAGGTTGAGGTGGGTGGATCACCTGAGGTCAGGAGTTCGAGACCAGCCTGGCCAGCTGGTCAAGATGGCAAAACTCCATCTCTACTAAAAATATAAAAAATTACCCAGTTGTGGTGGTGGGTGTAATCTCGGCTACTCAGGAGGCTGACGCAGGAGAATCACTTGAACCCAGGAATGGAGGTTGCAGTGATCCCAGATCACGTCACTGCCCTCCAGCCTGGGCAACAAGAGCGAAAGTCCATCTCAAAA
>NW_016107330.1:10367337-10422970 GCF_001604975.1 Cebus imitator | reverse complement strand
AAAGAAAGAGAAAAGAAAAGAAAAGAAGGGGAACACATGCTTATTGTGAAAAGACATCAGACAGCAGAGACATGTATAGAATGAATGTTGCCTGTTTCTCTCTCTTCCATCCCAATCGCCTAGAGATAGCACTATTAAATATAGTTTATTTTTGAGACACATAATTTTGTTATTATCCCCCTGTTGGTGGACATGTAGGTGGTTTCCAATTTTTGGTATCACAGATGATGCTTCAGCAAACCACTTTGTGTATGCATTTGTGCCCACTCTCATAAGCCTCTTGGAGAAGCAAAAACAGCTGAGTTCATGTGTTCTTGCCATTTTTAAAAAAAGAATGGAGGATACCTTTCCTCCCTTTAAAGTATTGTGTTTCTCCTGTGAGACTGCAAAGGCCTGATGACATCTGGAGGGGCTGGCATTTCTGGCTTTGAACTTTTCCCATTAATGTTGCATCAGACTCGAGGGTGTTTCTGCCTAGGATGGTGGTTTCCTGCTTGGAGGGGGAAGACTGTGGTTGACAGGAGAGCCTTGTCCTGAACCTCATGGAAACTGGGCATTCATCCGGGTTAGCAAAAAACTAGCTGTGTTACGGGAGCAGATCTGAGCCTATTTTCCTCCCCAGGAAAGGGGCTGTTGATTCCAGTCATGCCCCCTTGCACTTTGCTTTGGAGATCTGGTGATACTCCGAACACTAAGCATTCTAGTAAGGGGAGGGGACGTCAAGGCAGCGTCATGCACATTGCAACTGTCCTTCTTTCTTGTTTCCTCATTGGCAGTGGCAGTCCCCACCCACAGCAGCTTCTGGCAGTGTCAGAGGATGGTCAAACACATCACGGGATGGAGTGCCTTCTTCTCCTATTACAGATACGGCTGCTACTGTGGGCTTGGGGGCAGAGGGCTCCCTGTGGATGACACTGACAGGTGGGTGCAGAGGCTCTGAGGCCACCTATCATTTCTTTTGCATTAAAGTTCATGCTCGAAGCCAGAGAGAGGGAGTGTCAGGAACAGAAAACTCAGGCTAATAGAAGGAAGAACTGAAGGTGACTCTGAGGATGGGCCTTGAGAAACCCAGTGTCAGGGCCAGCTTCTTGAGTGTGTGTGTGACCTGTAAAGTTTTGCAGGGGCTGGCACTCCTAAGGGCCTAAATGTGGTTTACTGCTCTGCTGCTGCCATCTTGAAATTCTTAATAAAGGGCCCCGTGCTTTCATTTTGCTTTGGCCTCTGCAATTATGCCGTCGGTCCTGCCCAGAGCTCTGGAAGCTGTTTCATCCTCACAGTAAAAGTGCTCTGCCTTCAGCCCTCCAGCGTTTAGGACTATAGGCACAGCACAACTGACTCACCAGTCCTAATTCCATATTCTGGGAGACCGAATCCAAGTGCCCCACTTTGGAGAGGTTGTCCATCTGGGCGAGGTCGCATGGCACAAACCTGGCTTCCAGGCCTACTCCAAAGGATGGGGGTGGGGGAGTGTGAGTTCCTAGAAAAAGTAGAGGTGGGTGTCTCCTGGTGAGTATATGTGTGGGGAGGTAGGAAACAGGACAGTTTGCATGTCATTTCATTTGAAGAAATAAGAAAGCAAAATGTTCCTTGCCACATTTAACCTAGTGTGGAGAAATATGTCCCCACAGTGGGGCCTTAAATATCACTCCTGGAACTCAAGTCTCGTGGGTGGGCTCATGGAACCATGCAAGGACCTCAGAGCCCTGGAAGGGCAACTGACACTTATGAAATGCCCATTATGTGCCAAGCACTGGGACTGGTGATTGGCACATGAACCTAATTTTGTGTGTGCGTGTGTGTGTGTGTCTGTGTGTATGAGATGGAGTCTTGCTCTGTCACCCAGGCTGGAGCGCAGTGGTGTGATCTTGGCTCACTGCAACCTCTGCCTTCTGGTTCAAGCATCTCAAATAGTTGAGATTACAGGTGCCCGCCACCATGCCCAGCTAATTTTTGTATTTTTGGTAGAGACAGGGTTTTACCATGTTGGCCAGGCTGGTCTCGAACTCCTGACCTCATGATCTGCCCGCCTCAGTCTCCCAAAGTGCTGGGACTACAGGCATGAGCCACCGCACCGGGCCCCACATGAACCTAATTTAATTCTCACAGGGAATGCACAAGAAAGTGATACCAGCCCATTTGACAGGTGAGGACAGTGAGGACCCAAGACCCAGAGTTGCTAAACCACCTCCCAAAGGCAATGCAGCTTCTAAGGGGCAGAGTTAGGATTGAACAAGAATTTGCCTATTTCAAAGTTTGTCACCCCTCACTGATGCTCTGTGCGTCCCCTGTCAAAGTCCAAAGGCTGATTCAAAATTGAACATCACTGGCCAACGCTGATCAACAGCAGAACCTCACTGGCACATGGCAACGGTGAGAGAGGGAGACCGAAACATTTTTCTTGGCCTTTCAGGCCTTAGAATCCAAGCTTAAGTTTCCGCCTTCCTGTCCCTTGTGCAGTGGTTGAGGACATGGACTGAGCCAGATGTTATTTCTCCAGATGTTGTTTCTCCTCCAGTGCTCTCCCATCCTGTTCCCAGCCACCTCTGGGTGTCATGAAAGCAAGGACTACCTCTGCTTTTTCAGACAGTTGTCTCCTCCGACACCATCACAGTGCCCGGCTCATAGTAGGTGCTCAGTCAAAGTGTGAAATGAATGAAGGGACCTAGATTTGTGTCCTGGGTCTATCATTTTCCAGCTGCCTAGTTTGGGAAATTGGCCTCTCGGAATCTCATTCCCTTCCCTACAAAAGGGCAACAATGAGTGTACTTCATAGGCTTCTGTGAGTAGCTAATGAGCTAGCAACAGATACTAGAAAGGGCTCAGGAAATGCTACTGGTTGGTTTTATTATTTTTAATTTTATTTTATTTTATTTATTTTTTAGAAGATGGCATCTCGCTTTGTTGTCCAGGCTGGGGTGCAGTGACTCCATCACAGCTCACTGCCGCCTCCATCACCTGGGCTCAACCAATCCGCCCACCTCACCCTCCTGAGTAGCTGGGACCACAGGTGGATGCCACCATGCCCAGATTTTTTTTTTAATTAAAAAACATAGGAGGTTTCCCTATGTTGCCCAGGCTGGTCTCAAACTCCTGGACTGAAGCGATCCTCCTGCCTCATCCTCACAAAGTGTTGGGATTGCAGGCATGAGCCACCAGGACCAGTTTTAATATTATTGATAACTTCACCTCCCCGCCTTCAATGCCTTCCTGCCTAGAGGAGGAGGCAGGTGAATGCGTTCCAGTCCCTGGATAAGGTCCCCCAGCAACATCCCAAGGGACCGACTCCCAGGCACATCCCTGTCTCCCACTTGTCTCACCCCAGATGCTGCCGGGCAAGTGACTGTTGCTGTGAGAAGCTGAAGGAGTCCGGCCGCCAGCCTGTGCTGACTGGCTACAGCCCCACACCGTCAATGGCACCGTGGTTTGTGAGTAGCTTCTTCTGTAGGGAAAGGTCTTTGAACCTGGGCCTTTCCTTAACATTCACCTCCTCTTTGACCCGGTCATCTTTTAGAAAATGAAATGCTTCCAAGTGCTTGGAAGGAGGCAATCCTGAGCTGCTTCCTGATGCTCCAGAGCTTCTCCGAACGTCCATGCTCATCCTGCCCCGGCCTCTCCTGCCCGTGAGTGTATCTCCTACACTCTCTGGGGACCCAGAGCCTGGTAGATAGTACATGCTCAATAAATACTTGTTCGCTTGAGCTTACACTGAATGTTGAAGCTTCCCTTGACAACTGTTACTGTTGAGAACGTGTTTCCCTGGTTCTGTCACGTGTTAACAAAACGGCTCAGCTGCCCTCCAGTTGGACAAATATTTATCAAGGGCGACTGCATCTCAAGCACTAGGATAGGTGCCACCAGGGCCACCAAAGCAAATAGGTAAGAAGAGCAGGGGGACTCACATGTTACTGAGACCATTCAAGGACAAGGGAAAGTGGGCAGAGTGCCCTGCAAGTGTGGGGGGGCTTTGGCATCCGGATTGTGTTCTGGGGCTGGTAGGGTATGGGTATGTGCAGGGCAATCCTGGTCTAAACAGCAGGCACATTCAGAGGCACCCAGCGGTGGCCTTTGGTGAGCACCATCCTTTCCAGCATAGCAGGGAGGGTCCTGGGGTCCCAGGCTGGGAGGGTGAAGAGCACTGAATCAACATGTGGCCCATTACAGCGTGTGGCTCACTTCCTGCCTGGCCTCTTCGGGTTGTATGAATCGCTTTCCTTCCCAGGTATATTTATTCACAGCTGTGAGTGCATCTTGGAGTTCCTCTGTTTTCTCCCGAGGTTAGGAAACTACTATGTCTCTGCCACTCATCCCCTAGGGTAGGGGATACATCCTCCATCCCATAGTGGGTGCCAGAGCTCAGACCCCTGGTCTCCCGAGCTCCCTCCACCCACCACTCCAGCTCAGCACACATCAAGACCCAGAGTTAGGACTGTGAGGCTCCTGGCACCAGCCGTGTGGGTTGGGGGCTTGGCCTCCTGCACCGGGAGGAACTGCCTCAGCTCACTGCCACCAGCACGTGGCTGACAGGGAAAGCACCCTATTGTGTTCCCTGTATGAGCTCAGGAAGACTTCCTGAGTTGGAGCTCTCTGGTGTGGTCCTTCTGAGACCTAAAGCAAAGTGTCTCTTCTATGACACTTCCAAGACCACATTCAGGAGAGGGGAAGGGATCAGGGCCTGGTAAGAGGGATGGGGAGACGGGACTGGAGAAGGAGGTCTCCAGGGACTGAGTTTCCCATGCCTCTTCCCACCTGTCTGCGCCACAGGGGTGGGGACGCCCCGCTGGCCCAGCCCAAGCCTCCACCCTGCACTCCCGTGGGCTGGCTGCACTCCCCAGGGAAGCTTCTCTATTCAATGCTGTTCACCCTCCCAGCCCAGGACCCCTGGAGATGAGAAAAAGTGGAGCAAAGGTTGAGGGGCAGAGGTTGGAGCCCCAGGCGGTGGCACTGCTGGGCTGTGGCAGGAGGTGCCGGAGGGGCTGGGAGTTGGACCAGAAAGTACCTGACCTGAGCTGTGCTTTCTTCTCATGATGCCCCTGCAAAGCAGAAGCAGCCAGTTGCTCCTGAAGCCTTGACCAGGGCTCCTGAGTCCAGAGCCCTGCTCAGGGCACTAGCATGGAGGAGGCTTCTGCGTCAGTACCAGGCATCAGCACCCCTGTCCACAGCTGACCCAGCCGGTGAAGACCAGGCCAGCCTCTGTCATCCCTGCCCCCACCCTGCCAAGCCCCTACTTCCGGGAGCAGGGCTGAGAGCCAGGTGACCTGGGTTGTAATCAGGAGTCTGCTGCTGACATGTGCTGAGCCCCAGGCCCATTGGTTTACTTGTCCAGTACTGAGTGAGCATCCACTGGGTACCCACCCAGTGCCAGTGCTGTGCCAGGGACCAGGGGCACAGAATAAGACAGACCCAGTCCCTGCTCTTCTGGCGTTCATGACCTTGTGGAAACTCCAGAGCTAAAGTGCCCTTGAAGACCACCTAGATCAGCCCCCCATTGTAGCCATGAAGAGACTGAGACCCACAGAGGGGATGAGTTTGATCCATGAAACAGACAAAATTAAGACGCATGTGTCTTGAACCTTTTCAGTGCTCTGGAACATACCATCTGGCCTCAGTCATCTGGGCTTTGTTTTTCTCATCCATGAAATGGGTCCAATAACAGCAGCTTCAGTGTACGAGCCTCTGTGATAGCTGCTGTACACACAGCACCTGAACTCACATGATAAACCTCTGAGGTGAGCACTATCTCCCATTGTCAAGGAGGACTCTGAGGCTCAGAGAGGGTAAGCACGATGGCCAAGGCCACACAGCCAGGGAAAGAGGAGTTGGGATTCAAACCCCAGGCGTTCTGTCTCGCACCAGCCTGCCCTGTGGAGGGTGCTGGGTGTGTGCGTGATTGGAGGCCCTCACACAGTGTTAAGTCTCAGGATCTGCAGCAAACTGCTCAGAATGGTCTGCCCTGGCCCAGGGCAGGAACGAGGGGCAGATGGAGTTTGCTTCTCTGTAAGGCCATGGAACTTCGTGCTCCTGCTAAGGGGCCTTGCAGTCAGGCAGCGCTGGGTCTGATTCCAGCTCCACCCCTTATATTCATGGTTGAGCCTTAATCTCTTCCTCTGTGAAATGGAGCTGATCACCGGTACTTAGAAGGCTGCTGGAAGGACTGGCCAAAGCAGCCCAGCTACGGGGGCGGCCTACCTAGGTGCTCCATTCCTGCCCTTCCCTTTAGATGTGGAAATTCCTCTTTCTGTCCAAGTTTTCTTTTCCTCTTTGCTGACAGCACTGGGATTTTCTCTATTACTGTTTCTTTGAAGAGTCCGCTCTGTGCTTGTACCTATCGGGCTAAGGTCACTAACCCCTTATGGAATAAAACCCCTTTCCTGGCTGGCCGCGGTGGCTCATACCTGTAATCCCAGCACTTTGGGAGGCTGAGATGGGAGGATCACCTGAGCCCAGGAGTTCAAGACGGGCCTGGGCAACACACTGAGATCCCTGTCTCTACTAAACATACAAACAATTAGCAGGTCTGGTGGTGCATAACTGTAGTCCCAGCTACTCGGAAGCCTGAGAGAGGAGGATCACCCGAGCCCAGGAGATGAGGCCACAGTGAGCTGTGATTGCGCCACTGCACTCCAGCCCGGGCAACAGAGTGAGACCCTATCTCAAAAAACAACAACAAAAACAACTGTTTCCCTAGCCTAATTGCACCTCAGTTCAAAGAGCTGCCCTGCAAGAGTTAACCAACTCCCTAGCCTCCCCTGAGTTCTAAAATCCTGCCCCAGGCCTGGTCCCAGGTTGCCTAGCAACCAGGGGCTGCTCTGGGATGCAGTAGGTAAGCAGGGAAGGGAAAGGAAGAAAACAACTCGGTCTGTCCACGACTCTAAATGTCACTGAGAGATCAGTGCAGAGAAAGACCTGTCACCAGAGCCCAGGGCCCAGTTTGCCTGGTGGTGGGGACAGCTGCCCTCAGGCCATCTGGTTATCCCTCCTTTGAGTGGGCTTACATAAGTACTTGGCATTTTTGCAAGGGACTTTAAGCTTACCCGGCAGTGACACCCCCTCCGCCCACACGCACACACATGTGTGGTACAGGGAGGACCCGGTGTGGGAGGCAGAGATGGGGTTCCAGCCAACTGAACATCCATCATCTCCATCTCCCGGCCTCTGACTGCCTCCCTCTGCCAAAGGGAAAAGATGAAAATGGTAACTGCTGGAATTCGTATTTTGCGAATTCCAAAGACCTCTCTCGTTTGCTCTGAATGCATTCCTCATCTCAGCCTCCACTCTCCGACACGCTACCCGCTGTCTCTCCAGCATTCATCTCTACCGGAAATGATCTTGTTTATTTCTCTGTGTCCATGTGCAACGACTCTTCCCACAACTAGAGAGTTCCGTGAGAGCAGGGCGCAAGACCGTCTTGTTTGAGGGCTCTTGTTCTCATAGAGCCCACAGAGAACCATACCCCTGGACTAAGCAGTGTGGGGTCTGCTGGCTTGCACCTGTACCCCCACCCCCTCGCTCCTAGCCAAAGGCCAGACACGTGTTGGGAGCTCAATACTTGCTTAATGAGTGAATGAACAAAAGCACTCATGAAATAGGCAGTGCACGTATCTTTATCCCCATTTGAAAGCTGGGGAATCGGGCTTGGAGAGGGAAGCTACTTGCCTGAGGCCCCAGAGCACAGAAGCAGCATATTTGGCCCAAGAGCCTGGCTTCCTGTCTCCTAGGGGTCAGCTCTGGCACTGGCACTGGTCAGCTCTGGTAGGCCATTTGAGTGTGGCCAGTGAGGTGGTCGGCAAGGAGCCTTTACTGCATGTTAGGGGGCAGGAGATCTGAGGAGGACAAAATCCTTGCCCTGAAGGAGCTTGCCTTCCAAAAAGAGCAGGAGACCGTAGCATATTCATTAATAAAGACACAGTCAAACAGGGCCAAGTGCTCTGAAGCACCTCAGACAAAGCAACATGCTGTAGAATGACAGAGATCGGGGGTCGGGGACAGAAGAGTGCCTGCTTCAGGTGGTCGAAGAAAGCCCCTCTGGGGAGGTGCCATTTGGTCTGAGACCTCAGGGCCAGTGGGCTAGGAGCAGAGACGCCTTGGGAAAGAATGGCGATGGGGTCGGATGGGGCAAGACACGTGCCTTCTGTGTCAAAGGCAAAGGAGTCATCGGAGCGTGTGAAGCAGAGGATGCTCTACTTTTTCCCCAGAAAGATCACTCTGGCTATAGTGCAGAGAAGGAGGAGAGTCAGGGAGGAAAGAATGGCCCCAGTAGGGGACCGTTGCAAAGCACTGGGAGATACTGCCACAGCTGGGACCAGCACGGCGACAGTGGGGATGAAGTGTCAGATGCTGAGAATGCCATGCGGGTCGGGTCAGGGTTGACAGGACCTGCTCATGGGTTTGGTGTGGGGTGTGAGGGGAACAGAGGCTGCATCCCAGGCTCCTGGCCTGAGTGGCTGTAGATAGTGGCACCAAATACTGAGCTCGTGAAGATGGGGTGAGAGCTGATGATGAAGACTGCAAGAGTTTGGTGTGAGCCACACTGAGTTTGAGACACGTATTGGACATGTAAGGGGAACGCAGGTGGACACGTGTACAGAAGTCCGGAGCCCAAAAGAGAGGTGTGGGCTGCAGTGGACAACCTAGGAGTATTCAGAGTTCTGACACTGACCAAGAACACCCAGGAGATCATTCAGGGATGAGCAGGGCTGAGGCAAGGGGCTAGCCACAGGCAGGACTGCACACTTGCTGCCTCGTCTTATTTGTGGAGATGTCGTTCATGCGGTAAGAAAGGCGTTCCAAAGCCCTCAGTTCCTTTCTTTATGCCTCAGTTTCTCCATTAGCAGATTAAAAGATGCCTGGTCTGGAGTTGGGCTTGTTTTTAAAAGGTGGCTTCCAACGATGGTTTTTCTTGGCCTCGGTCTGTCTCGTCATCCAGGTCAGGACAGGCCCGGTCCGCGGCTGAGGAATGCCACAGAAGTGACAGTCCACTGTGAAAGACCGCTGCTCCAGATCAGTTCTGGAGGGTCTGGGGATGGGGCAGGCCATTGAAGTAGAACTGGATGTCAGATGCACGCACCAGAAAAGACAGGAGGACAAAACGCAAAACGAGAGAGGGAGGGGGACAGGGAGCAAGGAAGGAGGGTTAGAGACTCGAGATGAAGGAAACAAGAGATGGAAGAGAAGAGGGAGGGCCGGAAGACAGATCAACAGAGAGAGGGACGAGAAAGAAGGTGAGAAAAGGGCTGCCAGGGTGACAGCGCCTGGACTGGGCCCTCTGGATGGACAGTGACTGGGAGGCCTGAGCTCAAGTAGCCCTCACCCCCTGAGAGGGTGGGGGCTACCTGGGGAGCTGGGCTTGATGCATCTGGAAGGATCTTCAGAGGCAGAAGTGGGGGAGTGGGAGGACAGAGGGCACCCAGGCGCTAGAACAGTGGGAGCTGCAGGATCGGAGAGCCAGAGGAGTGAACAGCTCTGGCAGATTTCCTGCGGGCGAGCGGAGGGGGCAGGAAGCTCGGTGGTGTTGGCACAACGTGAGAAGTTCCAGGGAGGCGTGGGAGGGCAGCTTCTGCAGGACACAGACTTTGCAGAGGGAGAGTAGCAAACAGGCTGACTGCAGCCAGCTCCGGCCGGCTCCACAGGGTGCTTCTTTTTCTCCATGTGGAGCTGGTGTGCATCACCCTGAGGACAGCAGCGAGCACCCATAGGGCATCTTCTGCGTGCCAGGCACATCTGGCACTTGATGATAGACACCAGCAATCCTCACCACACCCCAGGAATGACTAGGTTTTAGCACCATTTCATAGATGAGGAGGCTGAAGCTAACTTCCCCGAGGTCACAAACCAGGGCGTCTGGTGGCTTCCCCTCCTCACTGCCGACCCTGAGAGTGGACTAGGTGGAGTTATCTGGAAAGAGGAAGCTGTACCTGAAAACCCTAAATGCACACGCACATGCACACACACGGATACATGCACACATGCATACTTCATGCACATATGCACACATGCATGTGCACACATACATGAACACATGGATACATGCACAAATGCACACACACGTACATACATGCACACACATATGCACATGAACACACATTCACATACACCCATACATGCACACATGCCTGCACACACATAGACCCACATGCACACACATGCATACATGCACGATGCACACATGCACACATGCACATGCACGCACACATGCACATGCACACAGACATGCACACATGCACATGCACACCTACATACATACATGCACACATGGATACATGCACACACACGTACATGAATGCACATAAACACATGGGCACACACACATGCTCACACCCATACATGCACACACACACATACCCACATGCACACACTCATACATGCACAATGCACACATGTACACACACATGCACAGTGCACACACATCCACATGCATGCACACACATACACACATACCTGCACACATGTATACATGCACAGATGCACACACACACACGTACACATGGACATGCACACATGCACACATACACATGCACACATGGACACACATACATGCACACACATACATGCACAGTGCATGCACGCACACATGCACACATGCACATGTACACACACATACACAGGCACACAGGCACACACATACACCCGCACGCGGTGCTACAGCTCTGATTAGTAGGTAAACAAAAGGTCCCCATCTAGTGGTGACTTGGCTAAAGTACAGGCACTCAATCCCAAAGGCCCATAGAGGCTTCCTTACCTCTTCTCTTCTTCATTCATGGATTCTCTTGAGCATCTGTCCTGGATGCTGGGGACACTATGATGAACCAGACAAGGTCCCAGCCACACAGCTTATGCTTCATTGAGGGGAGGCAGACACAAGCCAGGAAACCAGTAAAAGTTCAGTGAAAAGCATGGAGTGAGACACACAGGTGTGGAGGGCGGCCAGAGAGAGCTTTAGATCAGGCGGTCAGGGAGCGCGTCTCTGAGGAGGTCAAATTTGACCAAGCCCCGAATGGTGGCACGGATCCCACCGCTTGCAGATCCTGAGGAGAAGCATTTTAGACAAAAACGACAGCAAGTGCAAAGGCCCAGGGACAAGACAGAGCAAGAGCTGTGACATGAAACAGCCTGGTGTGCCTGGGAGAGTGGAGGGTGACGAGGGTGGAGAGGCTGGTGAGGGTGGGTTCCCGGCAAGCGTGCCTGGCCACGGAAGGATTCCACATGTCTTTCCCGAATAGGAAACCACACTGGGGCTGTAAGCCAGAGAGTGAATGCAACTTGGGTTACAGTTTGAGACAGCCCCTGCTTATTTCCTTCCATGAAGGAGGAAAAGCTGCTGATGACAGGGATTTGGGCAGTGGCCAAAGAGATGGAGAGAAGAGGGCAGAGCATGGGCTGTTTTAAACACAGAGATGATGAGCAGGACCTGCTGGCAGACTGGTTGTGAGAAGTGGAAGAAGCGGAGGCAGTGAGGTCGGCTCCTGGTTTCCTGAGAATGTGGGTGAAGCACGGACTCGCAGGCAGAGGGAGCGCTAGGAAACCACAGGTTCCCTTGTGAGCGCCTCAAGTTGGAGATGTCTGAGACATCCAAGTGAGATACGAAGCATGCAGCTGGAAACACGAGATGAGCTCTGGGAAAACGCTGCCATCACCCTGGCTGTGTGCTGCCCAGGTGCCCACACCCAGCTCTAGCTGGGAAGAAAACCACCACTGTCCTTGTGTCCCTGCGTCCTCACCTTTTACGATGTAATTCTTAGCTTTTCTTATCAAGAGGCAGAATCTGTTTGCCCCACCCTTGAATCTAAACTAGCTTTGTGGCTTAGTTTGGGCAATAGAAAGTGGTGGGTGGGATGCTTTACCAGTTTTGAGCTAGGTCTCAGGAGGTCTGGGGCACTGCTACTCTCCCTTAGGACAGCTGCCCCCGCCCTGAGGAAAAACCCGGGCTAGCCTGCTGGAGGAGAGCCGCTGGGATCAGTGGCCTCAGCTGACTTCAGACACCGAGAGAGAGCTCAGTGAGCAGTGGCGTGTACCTGACAAGATGCATGAGGGAACCTGGTTGAGACCAAAACAACTGCCCAGCTGAGCCCAGGCTGAACTGCCAACGTGCAGAGTTGTGAGCTAAATAGGTAAAGGCTTTTGTTCTAAGTCGCTGGGTTTTGGCATGGTTTGTTAGGTAGCCATAACTAACTGGTGTAATTAGTCCTGTTCCCTTATTCACTGAGACTGGTGGGTTCTCAGCCCTGAGCTGGACTTAGAGGCCAAGGAAATGTTGTGGACATGGCCTTTGTTCCTTTCCTTGAAGGTGTAGAAAGAGGTCATGTTCATGTAATAACAGAGAACACACAGCTGTAATCCTTTGCTCGGTCAGGCAACACGCATTTAGTGAGCACTTGCTATGTGCCAGGCACAGTGCCAGGAAGTAGGGATTCAGAGATTTAAAGAAAACAAACAGAAATCAAATCTGAAACTCCTGGGGAGAATGCTGAGAGTGGTACCAACTTTTAGGAGTTCAGACGCAAACTCTGGGTTGAGAAATGGACAGAGGTGAAGACAGAAAGGAACACCGGAAGTGAGGGGCAGCAGAGGGGCTGGGGGCTCGGACTCCTGCGCTCCGCCTGGCTCGGCTTTTACTATCAAGTGGGTGACTGGCCCACCCTTCTCCCCCACCCATGCGTGGTTGGAAATTGCAACTGCAGATGGAAGCTTGAGGTTTATGAGCATCAGGGAAAGTGTCAGCAGGCCGTGAGGGAAGCAGGTGTAGAAAGGTGGACGTGGAACCAGGGTGGCCGGCCCAAGCCAGTGGGCACCTCCTCACCTCGGGGATCCTGACCACCGCAGAGACCAGCTCCAGACTGTGAAGATGCCTGGCCAACCGACACAGTGGAAGGAAAAGGGCCAGGGGCAGGCTCAATGCTGGGGGACAGGTTTCCTGGGTGAGATCCAGACCATATTTTTTTAAAAAAAATTTTTTTTGAGACAGAGTCTCATTTTGTTGTCCAGGCTGGAGTGCAGTGGCATGATCGTGGCTCCAATCGTGGCTCCCTGCAACCTCCACCTCCCAGGTTCAAGCGATTCTCCTGCCTCAGCCTCCTGAGTAGCCGGAATTATAGGTGTGTGCCACCGCGCCCAGCTAATTTTTGTATTTTTAGTAGAGACGGGGTTTCACCACGTTGGTCAGGCTGGTCTCGAACTCCTGGCCTCAATTAATCCACCTGCCTAGACCTCCAAAAGTTCTGGGATCACAGGCATGAAGCACCATGCCCAACCTGTCTTCACTCCCTTCTCTCTTCCATCCCCTAATCTAGAAGATAGAAAGGATGGGCCCTTGATGGTACACAAGCCCCATTTGTTTGGCACTGATGCCCTGATTCTCGGAGAACTGCGGTGGGAGTGTAGAGGGATGTGTGGACTCTCACTGAGAAAGCCTGCTGTCCTCGACACTGTCATGCCTTCCGTGAGCACATGTGTACTGAAGACCTCCTCCAGGCCAGGCCCTCTGCACCAGACTCCACAGAGCTCTCAGACCAAAGGGAAAACAAGTAAGCAGGGGATTGCAGAACAAGCTGGGGGTGCCGGGATCAGGGTGGGCTTGGGGAGCAAAGCCTACCTCCAGGAGGGTGAGGGAAGCTTCCCTGAGGACTGCTGGGGGTCTGACATCTCATCTGAGACTTGAAGATGAGGAGGAGTGGGAGGGCCAGTGGGGCCACGCAGAGCCTCCCAGGTCGAGGGTTGGAGAGAATCGGCATCCGCCCGCGCCAGCTCCTTGCGTGCCTGCCTTGCCCGTCTCTGCTGAGGGCTCTTCTCCATCATCGGTCCCTGCAGGCCAAAACCCGGGTGACAGATTCTCATATTCCACATCCCACACCCAATCTGTTGGCACTGCCTTCATGCATCTAGATTCTGTATTTGTAAAATGCTTTCATCAAATGTTTACATGAAAAGAAAAATAAGAGGGGAAAAATCTAGAAGCTGGTCACTTCTTATGACTTTCACCGCCACCTTCTTTGGTGGTAGCCACCATCGCTGGTGCCTGGGTCACCACAGTTGCTCTTTGCTGTTCTCTCTGTGCCCACCCTCGGCCCCTCCATCTCTGCCTCACACAGCAGTAGGCCAGCAGTGACTAAGCCCAGCCCTGGCACTCCCTGCTCACGCTCCCGGCAGCTCCCTCTGGGCTGTCTTTACAGTGCCACCCGGTCAAGTCTGGGCTGGAGTTGCACCTTCCTGATGAGACTTATGCTGACTTCCCTTCAATCCTGCCCTCTCCCACCAGCCTTGCCCACCCCCTTTGCCCTTCCCTTTACTCATCTGATGAAAACTGGAGACTAGGGAAGCGGGTAGGGGAACTGTGACTTGTTGTGGATGGCCAACTAGCGCCCAGCGGGGCCGGGGTGTGAACCCCTGTCTTCTGATTCCCGATCTCTTGCTTTCCACCCTCTTTCTCAAAATGTGGGAGCTGGATCCGATGCCCTCTGAGTCTCAGGCTCTGCAGTCAGAGACTGCATTTGTTGTGTGACCTGGAGTCATTTACTTGGCTTGTCTGGGCCTCAGTTTCCTCCCTGTAGAAGCAAAGCTATGAATAGTCCCCACCAAGGCTCTCAGCTCAGTGATTGACGTGTTCTGCCTTTCTTACATGGGCCCTGACATCCTGAGATCCCAGGCCCCCTTCCCACCAGAGCATGGGTATTTTAGAAGGGTTGCCATTGACAGGGCAATATGTCTTGTTTTTAAAAACTGTGAACCCCTGTCTCCTGTTGCTAGGAGCCTTGGTATTTCTCTCCAGAACTTTCCTTGTTGTCACAGTTGGTGGCATCAGCTGCTTGTTAGGAAGCCACAACTGAGGAAGCCGACAGCTAGTGTTACCGCGCCAACCTCTGGAGGAAGGGCCGCCTCTCTGCATTCACAGTCAGGGCCCAGCTGAGGAAGGGGCAGCTCCCTGGCCCAGCTGGGAGCAGGGTCAGTCAAGGACCCGGGCGCCTGGCTGTGGCTCAGGGGCAGCAAGGGCTGACAGACCCTTCCCTTCTGCATCCTCCCCCTCCTCCTCCTCCCACTCCCTCCCGTTTCCCCTCACACTCAAGGGCAGGGAGCCAGATTTTCTGGCTAAACCACAGCTTTGCTTCTGCCAGGTTTCTGTTTGGGGGAGAATGTCACAGGCAGCCCACTTCCATCAGCAACGCCTTCTTCTTCCTGCCGCTATCTGCCTCCCCGACCCGAGGACCTTCTGCCCAGGGCACCAGTCACCAGCTCTGACAGTTTCTTTTCTCCCTGCCAGGCCCTGTGTGAGGGGCGTTCTCATCCCTGACCTCATGTAATCCTCAAACCCTATGGGATGTGTTTCATTATCAACCACATTTTGTAGAAGGGGGAAACTGGCTGGGAGGGGTGAAGCGATTGCTTCTACACAGCCCCTGAGGAGGCAGGGTCAGGGTGCCACCCAGCTTGTGCTGTTTGCTTTAAGGGCAGCACTTCTTGTGAGGCGGTGGTGACAGCAATGAGCAGATGACAGAGGCCACACTGATGGCTTCCTGTGCTCTCCTGGGCACTGTGGGGCAGGCCCCCAGCAGATCTCCACTCTGGGTCCGGGGCAGAGGTGTGGGAAGGGTGGAGCGGAGCACCGGTTGTGACCCATGATGTCCACTAGGTGTCGCCCGCGTTCTGGAAAAGCTGTCAGCGACGGCCGCCGGGTCCCAGGAACCAGGAAAGGAGCTGGGAGGGGCACGGGTCTCCCGAGGAGGCAGGCAGAGGTAGGTCTGGGCAGAGATGGCAGCCCCAGGCCAGGGAGGAGCACGGACAGCCCCCTCCTCACGCCTTAGCGTGGAAGACCTCACTACCTCGGATGGAGTCTTCATGGGTCCTACTGCCAGGAAATCCCTGGGCAGTAGAATGGGCCCCTCCTCCCAAAATGAGACCCACTCTCTGCTCCTCCTCCCCATGCCAGGGAGACCCCAACTGCACCCCATCCCCTTCTGGGCACCTTTGGGACTGCCACACAGACCCGGGTCCTCACCCCTGTGCTCCCAGCCACGCTACTTGGCACCATGTGCCAAGGTTAGGAACTCACTGTCTGCCTCCCGCCTGGGCTGCGGGCTCCATGGGCAGAGGCCGGAAGCCCAGCTCCATTGCTGGCACACGGGGACTCAGGGCCGCTGAGTGAACAAATCTGCGGGTGAGCTTGTCCAGGGATTTTCAAACTTTTAAAATACTGAGGCCCGGCTCGGTGGCTCACACCTATCTTCCCAGCACTTTGGGAGGCCGAGGTGGGCGGATCACCAGGTTAGGAGATCAAGGCCATCCTGGCCAACATCGTAAAACGCCGTCTGAACTGAAAATACAAAAATCAGCCAGGCTAGTGGTGAATCCCTGTAGTCCCAGCTACTCGGGGGGCTGAGGCAGGAGAATCACTTGAACCAGGGAGTTGGAAGTTGCAGTGAGCCGGATCACCCACTGCTCTCCAGCCTGGCAAGAGAGTGAGACTCCGTCTCAAATAGAGAGAGAGAGAGAGAGCTGAGAAATCCCACTTCCTCTTCCAGCGGCGCCTGTGAAAGCTTCCCCATGTAACACAGTGGTCCCCGCTGATGTCCCCAGGGAAGCCCATGGCTTTAGGGAGCATGGGAAACTGTTCTGGTTGCTGTGGGGGAGGTAACCGATGCCCATACAGGAAGGAGCCTGAGTCAGGGAAGGGGCCAGGACCCAGCTGCCTTGTGGGACCCTCATGGCCCCACCATCACTCACTGTCACTCTGAAGAAATACCCGGCCTCCATACAAATGATCTCAGCGGTAATCATCTCCTGCCCACTTGCCCCTCCCCCCCACTAGGCTCACAAAGCCCTTTCCTCCCCGCTGTCTCAGTGGCTGCCACAACAAGCCTGGGACCTTGCACTGTAGATATGTAGTCCCATTTCACAGATGGGCCCACCAAGGCTCGACAGATGTCAGCGGCAGAGCTGGAAGGAGAACCAGACGGGCCAGTCTCTCCTGCCACCGCCCCAGCTGCCCAAATTATCATTCAGGAACTGCATGGAGCAGGGGTTAAAAGTCAGACCCAGCTGAGCGCAGTGGCTCACACCTGTAAGCCAAGCACTTTGGGAGGCTGAGGAGGGCAGATCACTTGAGGTCAGGAGTTGAAGACCAGCCTGGCCAACATGGTGGAACCCTGTCTCTAATAAAAATACAAAAATTAGCTGTGCGTGCTGGTACACGCCTGTAATCCCAGCTACTTGGGAGGTTGAGGCAGGAGAATCACTTGAATCCAGGAGGTGGAGGTTGCAGTGAGCCGAGATCGCACCAGTCTGGATAATACAGCAAGACTCTGTCTCAAAAGAAAACAAACAAACAAAAAGTCAGACGCAGAGGACTCAGAGCCCAGCTCCATCACTTGTGACCTGTGTGACTTGAACTCTCTGGG
The DNA here is from genome assembly GCF_001604975.1 of Cebus imitator. Classification (NCBI taxonomy): domain Eukaryota; kingdom Metazoa; phylum Chordata; class Mammalia; order Primates; family Cebidae; genus Cebus; species Cebus imitator. The sequence continues at coordinate 10,405,589 of NW_016107330.1, read as the reverse complement.
CCTCAGTTATCAGCAGAAATGGGTGCGGAGAGCACGGCAGAGATCTGTGCCTGAAAAGCACTTAGCCCGCCGTTAGCATCATCACGGGGCATCGCCCCACTGCTGGACCACGGGGCCTAGGGTCCGTGGCATTGGCACCACTTCTCACCCCCAGGCCGGAGGGCAGGAGGGAGATGGGCCATGCCAGCCACTGGGCATGGGAACCCACCTTCCCCAGAGCTGGAGAAGCAGGGGGAGTCACTGTGCCCTCCCCCAACGCCTGGCCAAGGAGGGCCCAGCCATGGAAAGTTGAGGTAGGAGGCCTTTATTCATTTGAGGAGGGGAAGCTGAGTCCTGTGGAGATTCTCTGGGAGCTGCAGCATCCAAAGTGTCTGGGGTGAGTGGGGGTGGGCAGGACCCCCAGGCAGCAGAATCCCATCCCCAGACCCTGGCCTGGACGTCCCAAGGGGCAGGGGAGGGTGTGTGCGTGTGTGTCGAGGGGCGTAGCTGGGAACCTGCGTTCCCCCTAGCTGGAGGACCATGGCCAGCAGGAGGCGGCGCTGTGGCGGAGGCGGGTGTGGGGGGGTGGGGGCGTGGGGGGGGAGTGGGGTGGGGAGGAGGATGGCATGGGCCCCTCACACACTGACGGTGGCACTGGGGGGCAGTGTCCTTGTCTCCATGGCTGGGGCTCTGGAACCTGGGGCTGGTGAGGCTCCCTGGCCTCTTTTTCATACATGTCCCTCCTCTGCCTTTCCTCCCCAGCAACAATGGTGCCCGGGGCACTGCCAGATGAGCTTGTTGGTGGCTGTTGAGTCCAGGCGGAGAGTGGCCTCAGTGGTCCTCGGGCTGGCGGCGCTGGCTCCGTGGAGGCCGCCGACCCTGAGTTGAGGCTCGGACAGGTAAGAAGCAGGGGAAGGTGCACCTGGAGAAACAACAGTGCTGGGGGCCCACAGGGGCATCCCCTCCACCTCGGCCTGGTTCCAGGCCCTACACAAACAGCCCTGCAAAGCCCTGCCCCCAGCTCCTCAGTGCTGCCTGGAGGCCCCTCCCTGCTGGTGGCTGTCACTCACCTCGTCCTTTCTGGCTTCCATCTTCTCCCCTCTCCTTCACCACCCTGTTCCCTCCCCACTGCCTTCTAGAAGCTTCCACACAGCCTCCCACCTTGACCCTCTTCTAGAATCTTCCACGCAGCGTCCTGCCTTGATGTTCTCCCTCTTTTTTTCCCTCTTCACTGAGGTCGGTCTCAGCCCTCAGCCTCTTCCCCACCAATGGGACTTGTGACACCTGCCCACAGCCCAGGGAGAGAGGGTGAGGGTCCCCCCTTCACCGTTCCAGGGGCAGGCCAGGAGGGCAGTGTCTGTCAGGGACCCGGAGGGCAGGGGTAAGGGTGCTCCTCAGAGCCACATGGTGTGGTGGGGCAGGGTTGGGGTGACACGCATGGGTCAGTGGGGGGTACAGAGAAGACTTGTAGGTGTTGGGGCCATGTTTTCATGTGTCCCCATATTAGCCTGGGGGGTGTCCCTGGGTGTGGCTCTGTCACTGCCCAGGAGCCTGCTCTGAGATTGGACTCTGGGGCTGGGACACTCAGCACAGCGCTATACCCTGGGGTCTGAGCCTGGACTCACGGCCACCTTAGTGAGGGCTGGGGTGAGGCCACCTGCTCTGTGAATGGGGCTCTAGAGAGCCTCAAGCCCGAAGTAACCGCCACCCTGGACCATCCTGTGGGACCAGCCGAGGGGCTTCTGGAACCCAAGCTTTGGGACCAGCAATCTGCCTTCCTGTGACCTTAGGCCGAGGCTGCACCCAACTCTAGGCCTGGGCTGGTGGCTCAGACTCTCTAAGGCTCTTGGGAGTCAAGTTGGGGCCACAACAGAGGCTCTACTCAGAGGCCCCTCCTGTCTCTCCCTCTCTCTCTCTCTCTCTCGCTCAATATCTCTCTCTCTCTCTCTCTCTCTCTCTCTCTCGGGTCTCCCCGGCCACTCTCATCAGGAGAGACCCCTAAAGCTCCGTACTTCCCACCTAAAGCAGAATCAGTGGTGAGATGCAACCGTGCCTGGGGCTGGGCTGGGGGAGCAACATGGCCAGAGTCAGGACCCAGGCCTTCCTGAGTCCTCGGGGGTGGGGGCTGCTGAGCCCTCGCTGGAGGGCGCCAGGGAGGAGGCAGCCAGCAACCCTGGGGCTCCCAGCCTGGCTCCTACCCTCCCTGCTCCTCTGTCTGGTCCCCAAGCCAGACCCTCCACCCGCTCTTCTCTCTCAGACCTCAGAGGCTCTAGGGAGGGGTGGGGGGCGCCGGGGATGGGTGACTGCAGGTGACCTCCTCGGGGGGCGGTTCGTAGATGCTGCAGCTGGGCGTGGGACCCTGGCAGTAGATGTTGAGGAAGCCTCGGTACTCCTCTCGGTACGTCCTGTTCATGAGGCACAGAACCATGTTCTTGTCACACGCGCACGTCTGCTTGTCACACTCTGTCTTGTTGAGCTCACCTAGAGGCGGATGGATGGGCAAAGGCTGTGGGTGAAAGGAGCAGGGGCCCCCCAGGACCACTGCTGGGGAGGGGGGGCACAGACTTGGAGAGCCCAGTGGCCCTCGGAATGTGGTCCCAGGGCGGCAGGACCAGCGCCACCCATGGGCCCCACCCCACACCTGCAAGGTCGGCAGCTCTGGGCTGGGGCCCAGCAGTCTGCTGTAACAAGCTCTCTAGGTGACTCTGGTGCATGTAAAATTGGGCAACCACTGACATCTAACACAGTTATTGCATAGCTGGGGAAACTGAGCCCCAGAAAGGGGGATGGGTTTGCGTAAGTCACACAGAGAACTGAAGGCCCACCCCCAGGCCTGTTACTTCTGACACCCTAGACGTCTTTCTTTCACCCACAGAATCAGAGAACACCCACTCAAGAGGGAGTTATTGCCAGCCGCGGTGGCTCACACCTGTAATCCCATCACTTTGGGAGGCCAAGGCAGGTGGAGGATTGTTTGAAGTCAGGAGTTCAAGACCAGCCTGACCAACATGGTGAAACCCCATCTCAACTAAAAATATAAAAAATTAGCTGATATGGTGGTGAATGCCTGTAATCCCAGCTACTCGGGAGGGTGAGGTAGGAGAATTGCTTGAACCCAGGAGGCGGAGGTTGCAGTGAGCTGAGATTGCACTATTACACTCCAGCCTGGGCAACAAGAGTAAAAATTTGTTCCAAAAAAAAAAAAAAGAGGGAGTTATTGGTAAGAAATGAGTGAGAAAAACACTTGTCAACAGCCTAGTGAATGCCTAAGAGCCTAGCACAGGTGTAGTGGAGGGCTAATGCTCCTGTGGCTTGTCCCTGTGCCTTGTTATAATTATTAGATTTCAGAGATCACCCTTAGGTGCACCATAGAATCAGCTGGAGGGCTTGTTCAAACAAAGACTGCTAGACCTCACCCCTAAGTGTCAGATTCTGTAGGTCTGGGCGGGGCCTGATAATTTGCACTTCTAACAAGTTCCTGGGTGCCGTAGCTGCTGCTGTCGTTGGTTCAGGGAATACCCTTAGAGAACCTCCAACTAGCTCCATCGGTCTGCAAACCTTTCACACTTTATATCAGCAAAATCTTGTCTCTTAAACGAAACTCTTTAAAGAAGGCCAGTGCATCAGACAGCCCCAGAAGACGCTGTTTAATGATAAAATACACTAAAGTGCTAGCTGAACCTCTCAGGGACTATGTGACCATCACCTCTCAAGGCTGCTAGCTTTGATGGCCCCAGGGATCCCCAAAACCCAATGTGAAAGTCACTGCTTTAAGTTAGTCCGTTACCCTCGGTGGGTGGTGGGTGGGGGAGAATCTCTCTCCTCCAACTGCGTTAATAGGGGGACATCTGCTATCTCAAGCCAGCCCCTCCACCTCATGTTTGACCAGAAGAACGTGAGGACCACAGAGCTCTGGGCTCCCAAGGGGTCCCAAATGCACCCCATTCTCCACTAAACTCCTCCCCAGATGACAGGAGACTTGAGTGTCTTTGCAAAGCCAGCATTGCTTGTGATCTATTAATAAGGAGCAACTTGGTAGTGCCAAGTGAAGACATGGGGGCAAAGAGAGCTCAGGGGCTGCCCACAGAGAGGGGCATAGAGTGGGGCAGGGCAGGGACACCTGGGCGCTGCTACCTGGATGCCACCTGCGCTTACCTACATGTTGGGAAATAGTCACAGCCAGCTCATAGTAAATGAGGGGACCTGCCAGGCCTGGTGCTAATACCTTGGATCCTTGGAAACACTGGGTGTCCTGGGATGGAGCTACCTCTGTAGGTGGGGTCCCAGTGACAGAACTGGAAGGGAAAGAGTCTGCTCTGATCCAAACCCGTCAACAGACCCATGAGTGACAAGACGGAGGCCAGGCGGGGTTAGGTCGACACGGTGCAAGGGGCCGGAACCCGAGTTCAAACCCGGGCCTCCCAGGTCCCCGGCCAGCATGTCTCGACCTCTCTGCAGAGCTGCAGTCTCGGAACCATCTGGGGAGCTGGCTGAAGGCCAAGTTCCTGGGCCCCACCCAGACCCAGTGAATCAGAACCACTCAGAATTTGGGGGAACAGGAGAACCAGGATGCCAATTCTAGGACTGAGCATCAGAGCACCTCAGGGAGACGATCTAGAGCCACAGCTAGGCTGGTCAGATTTAGACTGAGCAAAACCAACATCAAAACACAGGATGGCTGGTTAAATTTCAGTTTCAGGCTGGGCTGGTGGCTCACACCCGTGATCGCAGGACTTTGGGAGGCAGAGGTGGGAGGAAAGTTGGAGGCCAGGAGTTCAAGACCAGCCTGGGCAACATAGAGGGACCCCATCTTTACAAAAAAATACAAAAATCAACTGGGTGCGTGGCACTTGCCTGTAATCCCAGCAACTCGGGAGGCTGAGGCAGGAGAATTACCTTAGCCCAGGAAGTCAAGGCTTCAGTGAGCTATGATGGCACCAGTGTACTCCAGCCTGGCCAACAGAGCAGTCTTTGTAATTAATTAATTAAAATTTCAGGTAAATAGTACATGTTTTAGTAAAAGTATGTCTCAAAAGTTTCATTTTCTATAAATATTAATTAATTTTATATGAGCATTTAATTTTGAGTATCAATACGTCCCATGCAGTATTTAGGACACACTTAATATTAAACCATTGCTCATTATATATCTAAGATGTGAATTTCACTGCGCAGCCTGTCTTTCCTTTTTTTTTTTTTTCGAGACAGAGTCTCACTCTGTCACCCAGGCTGGAGTGCAGTGGCACAATCTCAGCTCTCTTTGACCTTCGCCTCTTGGGTTCAAGAGATTCTCCATCCTCAGCCTCCTGAGTAGCTGGGATTACAGGTGCCCGCCACCATGCTCGGCTAATTTTTGTATTTTTAGTAGAGACGGGGTTTCTCCATGTTGGCCAAGCTGGTCTTGAACTCCTGACCTCAGGTGATCCACCGGCCTCAGCCTCCCAAAGTGCTGGGATTACAGGCGTGAGTCACCACGTCCAGCCGGCAGCCTGTATTTCATCTGACAAGACTGTCCACCATCCCAGCACAAGCTGATGGAGCCGGCCACTCCCTTCTCCGGGGGTCCAGGTGGCAGGGGAGGGACTCACTGCAGACGATCTCAGTGTCATTCTCAATGGTATAGTCGTAGTGGTCCACGTAGGGGTGGCAGCCCTGGTCAAAGAGTTCCTGGTAGCAGCAGTCGTGGGCGTGACAGCACCTAGGGACCAGCAGAGGTGAGTGGACAGGCATGGCCGGGCTGGCCCATCTCCCACCAGCACAGACCTCTGATCATGTATTCCAATCTCTCACAACTCAAACGTTTGAACTGAAGCCCAGAGATGGACAGTTACTTGTCCAAGGTCACACAGCCAAGCAGAGCTGGGACCAGCACCCCAGGTTCTGATCCTCACAGCTTCAGTTTCATGGCTGCAACCAGAGCTGCCCACCCCAGGACACATTCTCCCCTGTGTCTTTGTTCTATCCACAGGGCTCCCAGCTCTTCCCACAGGGTCCTTGCTGCAGCTGTCGGAGGGGTCAGGGGCCTGTCTGGGTTTAAGTCAAGGTTGGAGGAGCATCGACTATATGTGGAGGCTACCGCGGCTGTGCCTCATGGCCAGGGAGGGACAAAGCTCTGGTGGGATGCAGGACAGGAAGCACAGGCAGTGTGGCTGTCCCCGTCACCTCTGGTGGAGTAAATGTGCATTTATTAAGCTTTCTGTGATACCAGCTTGGTGCTGGCAGCTGTTGGGGAGATAGGAGCAGAAGACAAGCATGGCTTCCGGGAACTCTCAGTCCTGTCTTCCAGAGCCTCCCATCTCAGGCGGGCAGGGGTCCCAGCCCTTGCCTTTGCGGGGTGTCAGCTGTTTGACTGCTCTCCCATGTGTGTTTGGAGCAAGTCAGAAGTCCCTTCCTGGGAGAGGAGGGGCTGAAACACTTCCAAGCCCATGACCTTGGAGATGGACAACGGAAAGCGTCCAAGACAGTTTGGAAAGAACATGGTCAAAGAGCAGGCTCTGGTCACTGACTCATTAAAGAAGCCAAATTCTTTGGGGAAAGAAAGTCTGCCCCTCTCAGGGATGGAGGTCAAGTTCAGTCTGACCTTCAGCTATCCTCATTTGGCCCCTGACAGGAGCCCAGTCTCTGGTACCTACCAGTCCACCTCATCCTTGGGCTGCCCACGGCCCCCTAGCCCACAGTAGCAGCCGTAGCCCACGAAGGACAGGATGGCGCTCCTCCCTGTGATGGCCTCCACCATGGCCTTCAGGTTGAGCAGGCTGCCGTGGGCTGCGGACAGAACTGCAAGAGAACCAGGGGGTGCTCTGAGCCCCTGCCCCGTGGCTGGCAGCTCCCAACCTCTCTCATCCTGAGAGTCTGGACTGATCATCCTCCCAATGCCTAGGGATACATAGGGTAGGGGGAGAAGGCAGGAGGAAGCAGGAGAGGAAGCAGGAAAGGAAGCTGGGACAAGGAGGGTGGGCAGCTAAGCAGGAGGAAAGAAATCTACAAGGGACCACGTATGGGGTTGCAGTGAGCTTTCAATGGTTCATGGATGGAAGGGGCTTGGAACAGTGCCTGGCATGGAGCAAGCCCCCAGCAAGGATGGCCTGCATTGTTTTCTCAGGACTGCAGGGCTTACAGCAGGGATGTGAGTGTATCAGGTGTGTGTACACTCACCCACAGATACCTGATACACTCACACTCACCCACAGATACCTGATACGCTCACACTCACCCACAGATACCTGATATGCTCACACTCACCCACAGATACCTGATACACTCACACTCACCCACACACACCTGATACACGCACACACTTGTACACTCACATGCTCATGCATTACAGACGTACTGACATACAAAATGCATCCAGGGGAGAATCGGGCCTGGCCCGAGGCCGTGTCCACATTCGCACTCCAAGTGAAGGAATCCAAGTCCACGTTCAGTTGGGCTGAAGGCTCTGCCCTAACTTGGGCTGGACTCCAGTGGTAGCCTTCTAAACAATAGGTCATTTTGACTGAATGCAACCAGCCCTCTCTCATGTCTGGCCACATGGAAGCTTACTTTTGTTTTTGGCCGTTATTTCTTTTCCTTAAGCCAGGCTGTGTTCTGGGAGGTTAACAGGCTGCATGAAATGTCAGCAAGAGGCCCAGCCGATGGTCTGTGGAGCTGGGGCACCCGCCACACAAATGATGTCAGGACACATGGCAGGGTCAGGTTTGCGTCAAGGGCCTCATGCAAGAATCCTAAGGGGCAGCTACCCAAACACAACGCCTGGGTACCAACCCCAGAAAGAAGCCCCTGACCTCCCACCACTCTGTGGTACACAGACACCCACCCTACACACACACACACACACACACACACACACACACACCCCTGCAGATCTATGCACCCTACATCTGTAAGGCCACTCTGGAGGCACACCCCAATTAACACATGTTCACATGGGCTCACACTGAGGTGCCTACACTGTCACATACTTTATTGATTCGTGTTGTACACATAAACATCACCACGTGCTCAGACACACCTACACACAGATGCCTGCATCTGTCTGCACACAAAATCATTAACTCCTGTCTGATGGACACACACTGATACACACTCAGGTACACAAATGCCCAGCTAACAACAGCATTTTATGATGCTTGCTCAGCTCTGAGCCCTGCCCCCCCGGGGCTCATAAATGCCTGTTTACAGGTGGCTGGAGGGGTAAACAGCTCCAGAATTGGGTGCAGCCTGCTGGGCTGAGCCAGGAAGCAGAGGCCCAGAGAGAGGAAGGAACCTAGGCCAGTCAGTGAAACCATAACTCAGGCTCCCAAGGTCAAGGGCGACAGGCCAGGAGTGGGAGAGAGGGAGGAGTCCCCCTGGCGTCATTACTCACCACTGCCAGCGAGGATGGCCATGGCGAAGAGCTTCTTCATACCCAGGCTAGCCCTGTGGGAGGATGAAACCCAGGGCCTAAGTCCATCCCCTCCACCCCTGGCAGAGCGGGACCTGCTGCCGCCTTCCCGAGCCTCATGACAGGTGTCCTCAATGCTGTCTTTTGACGTCCTAGTTGCTGCTCCTAGCTCTGTCATCAGCACCTGCCCAGCCCCTCCTGGAGGAGCACACCCCAGATAGCAGAGCCAGGAGGCACCAGCATCTCTTTGCCCCCAACTCTGGCAGGAGCCCCCTACACACATCAGCCTCCAGGACAGGAAGCCCGCTGTCTCAAGCCAGACCTCCCATGCACACCCGAGGGAGTCCAGGAAGGAAGTCACGTGACCCAGCCTAGCAGATGAGTCTCGAACCCAAAGCCAGGAGTCCTGAGTCCCTGGATTCCAGTCCCAGCACTGCTTCCAAAATGTGTGACCTCAGCCTCTCTGGGCCACAGGAGGGTTGTGGCGTCACTCTCTTTGGGCCACAGGAGTACTGCGTGAGGGTTGACTACGTGATCCCAAAGGCCCTTCTAGTGCTGGAAATGCAGTGACCATCTCAGTCCACCATGCTGACTCTCAGAGCTCTCCTTTCTGGAGAAAGGGATTCTAGGAGCCAGTCCCTCACCCCCGTCCCTGCCCCTCCCTGGGAGATTCCATCTCAGGGCAGCAGGCACCTACCTGGAGGTTCTTGAAGGACAGGAGGCCCTGAAGCATGGGCCCCTCCCCCCAGAGGGGCATCTACCCAGCACCTTCTTTTTGAACCCTCTGGGGTTGGCCTGCTCCCCTTCTGCCATGTTCTGGGTTCTGGGGGGCCAGCAACATAGGTCTTGAAAGGTCTGTGATGCACTCCAGAGGCTGTGGGGAGCTGGCCCCAGCTTCACACTGCCTCGCACACTGGCAGGGGAGTGCCGGGGCAATGCCCCTGGGCAGGAGGCAGGTGACACATGCCCTAGAAAAAGGAGACTCCACCTCCTCCTCCCACCCCCACAGCCCTGCCCACAGCTGGCTGGTACAGTCTCCACCCCCGGGCACTCTGGCCTGGCTGACTGGGGGGTTTGCATACCTGATAGGAGAATTGGTCTCTCGCCAGGCATCCGAAAGGAAATTAGCCTAAAGGCCTTTCTTTCTCCATCTGAAAGATGTTAAAGAAAAAAAAACTCACTCAGTGACACTTGTTGAAGCAAAGTAAGGCAGACTTTGTTCAAAGGGGTCATGGGGTCAGGTGTAGGGACATGGCAGTGGGTTCCGCAGTGGGGAAGAGAGGCTGGACTCAACTGCAGATGCAACAGGGAAAAGCAGGAATTGACAGCCAAGGAGCAGGGTAGAGTCTGAGGATGGGAAGTTATCCAGAAGCATCAGGCATCTTCGGGGGTTTGGGAGACTCTGGCTAAACCAACGCAGTACCATTCCTGCTGAAGGCAGGTGGGTTGCTCAGGCACCACCCTGGGGCCCTGGAGGATGAGGAACACAACCAGATGTGGAGGACAAAATTGGGGATTCTCCCTAAACCAAATTAGCAGGGTTGTGCCACTGCCAGATTTGCCCTTGTAGGGGGCACTGTTACATCTGATGGAGAGGTTGGGGGCGGGGCCTGGTTGTCAGCATCATTTGCCTTTTTTGAAGACGGGGTGGTAAGAGAAAGATGGGGCCGGAGAAAATCCAAGGGGGTGTGAGTTTTGGGAGGAGGGCTGGGCCACCCGGCTGAGCCTGGGAGTTGAGCAGTCACAGTCACACTCATAGAGCCTCCCGTGCCCACTTCCCAGCTGTGAGATCTTGGCAGGAGAGCTCCTTTCCCTGGTCTCTGAGTCCCCAGCTGTAAGTGCACATAACAGGGCTCATGGAATGAGGATGATGCTCATAGAAGTGGGGTGGCATGTGGTGGGGGGCGGGCGTCGGTGCCCAGGTAAAGATCTGATTGTTACAAAGTAGAGGCCTGGGCCGGCATTATCCTTCACACCCACAGTCCCAGCACTGTGGGAGGCCAAGACAGAAGAATCGCTTGAGGCCAGGAGTTTGAGACCAGCCTGGGGAACGTAGTGAGACTCCATGTCTACAAACGACAACAAAGTAGGCGCTGATCTCCAGCTTGGGGAGGATTGAGATGCCGGGAGGTGGGAGAAGAGGACTCTTAGAAGTTCACACTGCAGATAACCCACTCACCTTCAAGGTGACCCATCTCTCTCGATGTCCTCAAACCTGCTGACGAGGGACAGAAGAGACCCCTGGGGCTTCCCTTCCTGCCCCTAGCTTTGCCAGCCTCCTCTTCTGGCTGTTTCAAACCACAGTCTACATGTCACCCCCCCACCCCCACCCTTCCTCTGCCCAGCTTCCTCTCTGTGGATCCAGGTCCGTCTCCTCTCCTGGAAGTTTTCCCGGAAAAGCGCCACTGCCTCCAATCACACGTCCTTGTTTGATGGGACGTTCATTTGCATTTGGTGATGCATTCCTTTGTAGCTACCTGTATATGTTTTGGTTTGTGAATCGTGACACTTCCCTCAGACTGGGGATCTGGGAAGGAAGGGGCCTTTGTTTCTTCTAAAAGCCTTTCTTCCCCCTTGGGACGAGGCTGCAGCTGCCTCATCAGGCTGGGAGTCATTGGACAACAAGGCTAGTCTCTGCCTTCGCTCGTCTGCACAAAATTTGGCTTCTTTCTTCCATTTTTGCACGCACCACTTAGTGATGTCACCACACTCCAAAGAAGGAAGTATTGAGAAGTAAGGCCCGGTATGTTCAAATTCTGAAGATACAGCCTCCAACCTGCAGATAACTAGAGCCGCTTCGACAGAGGTCGAGGAGGCCAAGGCTGGGGCCGGGGACCCCTGAGAGCCTCTGAACAGCATCATTGCTACTTTCTCAACTGGAATTGCCACTGAACATGCTGGTTGGGCTGGTCCTCAGACAGGCTTGATCCTTGACGGGGAGGACGGGCTCTTCCCTCTCCCTCCCCCTTCCCCCTACCAAACTCAGGGTGCTCAATAGCAAGTCAATATAAACTGGTTGACCCAGTCATTCCACTTCTGGGACTGCAAACCAAGACGCCAACTTGAGCTGCTCGTAGAGACAGAAGAGGGACACGAAGGGATGTTTTCTTGATGCCCCCCCCACCCCCTTGGAAGCAACTTAAATTAGGGGATTAGTTAAGCAAATTATTAGCCATCCATCCATAATCATGTTTTCAAATATTTGCTGATACAAAAATAAACACCCTGTACTACAAGGTAATAGCATTTTAAAAAGGAGTTGGTATACACATCCGTACAAGTATTTAGAAGGATACATTGTAAAAGCATTAGTAGCAGATGTCTTTAGACAGTGGAATAACTGGTGGTTTTTATTTTTTTTATTTGTAATTTTTGGTATTACAATGAATGTAAGAATACATAATGAAATGGTCAATTTCCTTGAAAGACACATAGTCACTCAACTGGAAATAGCTGTGTGTCTATGCAAGCCACTGAATGTGTAGTTTAAAACCTTCCCATAAACAAACTCCTGCTCCAGATGGCTTCACTGGTGAATTTGACCAAATACTTAAGGAAGAAGTAACACCAATTGTATGAATTTTCTAGGGCTGCCATGACAAAAGACCACAAAGGGAGGGGCTTCGTGTAGAAATTGAGAGTCTGGAAGTCCAAGATTAAGATGCTGGCAGGGCTGATTTCATTCTGAGGTCCTTGTCCGTGGCTTGAAGATGCCACCTTTGTGCCGTGTCTTCGTGTGGCCTTTTCTCTGCGCTTGCGCATCCTTATGTCTCTTCCTGTGTCTAAATTTACTCATCCTATAAGGCACCAGTCATATTGCGTTAGGGTCCGCCCTTGATCCCACTTAATCACCTCTTTAAAGGCATTGTCTCCCAATACCCAGTCATGTTCTAAGGTACCAGGGTTAGAGCTTCAACTTACAAATCTGGGTTAGGGGAAAACAATGGACCCCATAACACCAATTACACACAGATTCTTCCAGAAAATTTAGGTGAAGGAAATGCTTCCCAATTCATTCTACTAAGCCAACATTGTTCCAATACCAAAACCAGATAAAGACATTACAAGAAATAAAAACTACAAGCTACAATTCTTCATCAACATAGATTTAAAAAAACTCTTAACAAAATATTGGCAAACAGGCAAATGCTGTCAAACAGGCAAATATACCATGACCTAGTGGGGTTTATCCCAGGAATAAAATAAAAAAGGATTGCTTTTTGCATGAAAAATCAGTCAATGTAATATACCATACTAATAGACTAAAGAAGAAAAGCCATATGATCATCTCAACAAATCCAAGAAAACAAAACAAACGCCATTTGACAAAGTCCAACATCCATTCCCAATTTTAAAAACTGTCTGCAAACTGAGACAGAATAGAACTTCCTCAACTTGAAAAAGGGTGTCTATGGCCGGGTGCTGTGGCTCACACCTGTAATTCCAGCACTTTGGGAGGCCAAGGCACGTGGATCACCTGTGATCAGGAGTTCGAGACCAGCCCGGCCAACATGGTGAAACCCCGTTTCTACTAAAAATACAAAAATTAGCCAGGTGTGGTGACACATGCCTGTAATCCCAGCTACTCGGGAGGCTGAGGCAGGAGAATCACTTGAACCCAGGAGGCAGAGGTTGCAGTGAGCCGAGATCACGCCACTGCACTCCAGCCTGGGCAACAGAGCCAGGCTCCATCTCAAAAATAAATAAATGACATTTACAAGAAATATATGGCCAAATCTGGCTTAATGGTGCAAGACTGAATGCCTTTCTCCTGAAGATTAGGAAGACTGTCCGTTCTCACCACTTCTATTTTACATTGTACTGGTGATTTCAGATAGTACAACAGGCAAGAAAATAAATGAAAGGCCTTCAGATTGGAAAGGTAGAAGAGAGTTGATCTCTATTGGCATCAGCATAATAGTCCATGTAAAATATTCTACAAAGGATACAAAAAAGCTACTGGAACTAACAACTGAATTTTGCAAGGTTGCAGGATATAAGATAAAATTACAAAATAGTCATAATAATTGTACTTCCACATACTAGCAATGAATAATTGGATATTGAAATTTTTAAAAATACACTTACAATAATATCAAAAAATATGAAATATTTAGGGATAAAATTGACCAAAAAATGGATACTTGTACATTAAATCTGTACAAGTATCAGATGCTCAGAGAAATCAAGGAAGACCAAAGTAAATCAAGGGATATGTCATGCTTATGAATCAGAAGGCCCAGTATTGCTACAATGTCGATTCTCATTTGCTTTATAGTCAATGCAGTCTCAGTCAAAATCCTAACAGACTTTTCTTATAAAAATTGACAAGCTCACCCTGAAATTCATATGGAAATTCAAGGGATCTAGAATAGCCAAATCGACTATAAAAAGATGAATAATATTGCAGGACTTACATTACCTGATTTTAAGATTTATAAAGTGGGCCAGGTGCAGCAGCTCACACCCATAATCCCAGCACTTTGGGAGGGCAAGGTGGGAGAATTGCTTGAGCCTGGGGGTTCGAGACCAGCCTAGACAACATAGCAAGACCCTGTCTCCGCAAACAAACAAACAAAAAATTAGCGTGGCTTTGTGGCACACACTTGTAGTCCCAGCTACCTGGGGGGGCTGAGGTAGGAGGATTGCTTGAGCCTGGGAGGTCAAGGCTGCAGTGAGCTGTGTTTGTGTCCTGCCTTCCAACCTGGATGACAGAGTGAGACTGTCTTAAAAAAAAGTTACTGTAATCAAGAGAGTATGGTATTGATATAAAGATAAACAAATAGGCCAGTGGAACAGAATAGATGATTGAGAATCAGACCTACATGTGTGGAAAATTTATTTCTGACAAGGATGCAAAGGGCAGTTCATGGAGAAAGAACAGCATTTTCAGCCATGTTGCTAGGTCAACTATCAACAGAAAGAGAAAGAAAGGGAGGGAGAAAAAGATAGACAGGGAGAGAGAGAGGAGAGAGAAAGGGAGAGAGAGAAAGAAAAAGAAGCAGAGGGAGAGAAAGAAGAAAGAGAGGATGAGAAGGAGAGAGGGAAACAGAACAGGGATCGGGGAGGAAGGAAGGGAGAGAAACAGAAAAGAAATAAGAATTTAAGGATTTCAGTTCATACCTCTAACCATATTCAAAAATTAATCAAAACTCAGCTCATCATAGTTCAAGGGTGCTAAGACAATTTAATAGGGAAAAAATGGTCTTTTCAACAAACATTATTTAGATAACTGGATACCCATATGCAAAAGAATGAAGTTGAACCCCTTCCTTACACCGTACACAAAAGTTAAGTCAAAATGGATCAGAGACTTAAATGTAAACTATCAATCTTTTACCAGCTTGAGCAACATAGTGAGATCTCATCTCTGCCAAAAAAAAAAAAAAAAAGAATGAAAGAATGAGCTGGGCGTGGCGGCGCATGCCTATAGTCCCAGCTATTCAGGAGGCAGAGGTGAGAGGATTGTTTGAACCCAGGAGGTCAAAGCTGCTGTGAGCTGTGATGGTGCCACTGCACTCCAGCCTGGGTGAAAGAGAGAGATTCTGTTTCAAAGAAAAACAATAAACTTTTAGGCTGGGTATAGTGGCTCCCACCTGTAATTCCAGCTCTTTGGGAGGCCCAGGCCGGCCAATCACTAGAGGTCAGGAGTGTGAGATCAGCCTGGTCAACATGGCGAAACTCCATCTCTACTAAAAATACAAAAAATTAGCGGGGCCTGGTGGCAGGCACCTGTAATCCCAGCTACTTGGGAGGCTGAGGCAGGAGGATCACTTGAACCTGGGAGGCAGAGGTTGCAGTGAGCTGAAATTTTACCAGTGCACTCCAGCCTGAGAGACAGAGCAAGACTCTGTCAAACAACAACAACAACAAAACGCACATACACACACACACACACACACACACACACACATACACACACACACACCCAAAAAACTAACTTTACATAGGAGTAAGTCTTTGTGATGCTGTTAGCAATAGTTTCTCAGATAGTACATCAAAAGCACAAGCGACACAAAAACGATAATTTGAACTTTATCAAAATTAAAAATATATATGTGCTGCAAAGTGTATCATCAAGAAAATAAAAAGACAGAATGAGAGAAAATATTTGCAAACCATGTCTGATAAGGAACTTGCATCCAGAATATCTAAAGAGCTCTTATAACTCAGCAGTAAAAAGATGACAATACAATCTTTAAAACAGGCAAAAGATTTAAAGACATTTCTCCAAAGAAGATAAACTTATGACCAACAAGCATGTGAAATGAGGCTCAGTATCATTAGTCATTAGGGAAATCCAAACAAAAATCATAATGTGATAGCACTTCACACCCACTAGGATGGCTGCGATCAGAAGGACAGATGATACCAAGGGTTAGTGAGGAGGTGGAGAAACTGGAACCCTCATGCACTGCTGATGGGAATGTAAAATGGTGAAACCACTGTGGAAAACAGCTTGGCAGTTCTTTAAAGTACTAAACACGGAGTTACCCTAAGACCCAGCAATTCCACTCCTAGGTATATAACTGATATGGTTTGGCTCTGTGTCCCCACCCAAATCTCATCTTGTAGCTCTCATAATTCCCATGCATTGTGGGAGACACCCAGTGGGAGATGACTGAATCAAGGAGGCAGATCTTTCCCGTGTTGTTCTCGTGATAGTGAATAAGTCTCATGACATCTGATGGCTTTAAATAAACGGGAGTCTGCCTGCATCGGCTCTTTCTTTGCCCCCTGCCATCCACGTAGGAGGTCCTCTTTGCCTTCCACCATATTGTGAGGCCTCCCCAGCCAGGTGGAACTGTAAGTCCAATAAACCTTTTTCCGGTAAAAATTACCCAATCTTGGGAATGCTTTTATCACCAGCATGAAAACAGACTAATACAATATAAAAAAGAGAAATGTCTCCATTTTAGCACTTTGTACTTTTAATATTTTTGCATCTATGCACAAAAACTGTACGAATGTCCATAGCAGCATTATTCATTATAACCAAAAGGTAGAAAAAACTAAATGTCCATTGGTTGATGAATAGGGTATGTTTATACAAGAAAATATTCTTCACTCATTAATAGGAATAGAGTAGTGACACATTATAACATGGCCAAACTTTGAAAACACTGCTAAAGGAAAGATACCAGTCACAAAAGGCCACATATCACATGATTTTTCTTCTATGAAATGTCCAGAGTAGGCAAAACTGCAGAAAGAGGAAGTAGCTGATGGTTTCCAGGGGCTGAGGAAAGGGAGTATGTAGTGACAGGAATTGGGTAGAATTTCTTTTTGTGGTATCTCAAGTATTCTAAAATTAGATTGTGGTGATGGTGGCAAAACTATGGATACATACACACAAAAAACTCATTGAATTATACACTTGAAATGAATGAATGGTATGGTATAGGAATATATGTTGCCTAGGCTGGTCTCTAACTTCTGGCTCAAGCAATCCTCCTGCCTCAGCCTCCCAAAGTGCTGGGATTACAGGTGTGAGCCACCACGCCCAGCCAATGAAGCTGTTTTAAAAAGTGGAATATATTATGCAACCTTAAAAAGGAAGGAAATTCTGACATACAGAAGAATTTTGAGGACATTGTGCTAAGTGAAATAAACTGGTTGGAAAAGGACAAATACTCTATGATTTTATTTATATGAGGTACTTAGTCAAATTCACGGAAACGTGACATAGAATGATGGCCAGGGGCTGAGAGAAGGGGAGAATGGGGGGTCAGTGTTTAAAGGGTACTGAGTTTCAGTTTTGCCAGATTAAAAGGGTGCTGTGGATAGACGGTGGTGATGGTCGCATGACAATGTGAATGTACTTAACACCACTAAACTGTACACTAAGAAATGGGTAAGATGGTAAATTTTATGTTGTGTGTATTTACCACCATTTAAAAAATAAATATTTAAAAAATGGATCATTGACCTAGATATAAAACCTAAGCTTATAAAATTTCTAGAAGAAAATGAGGGAGAAAATTGTTGTGACCTTGGATTAGGCAGATTTCTTAATACAACGCCAAAAGCACAATACGTAAGAGAAAAAAAAAATCAATAAAAAGGACTTCATGAAAATTTAACTTCCGCTCTTTCAAACATCCTGTTAAGATAATGGAGGCTGGGCGCAGTGGCTCATGCCTGTTTGGGAGACCAAAACGGGTGGATCACTTGGCCCAGGAGTTTGAGACCAGCCTGGTCAACAAGGTTGAAAACCTGTCCCTACTGAAAATACAAAAAATTTCGGGAGTCTGAGGCAGGAGAATCACTTGAACCCGGGAGGCGGAGGTTGCAGTGAGCCGAGATCGCACCACTGCACTCCAGCCTGGGTGACAGATTGAGACTCTGTCTCAAAAAAAAAAAAATTACTCAGGCACGGTGGCGTGCACCTATAGTTCCAGCTGCTTGGGAGGATGAGGCACTAGAAAATTACTTGAACCCAGGAGGTGGAGGTTGCAGTGAGCCGAGATCACACCAGCGGACTCCAGCCTAGGTGACAGAGTGAGACTCTGTTTCCAAAATAATAATAATAATAATTATAATAATGGAAAGAAAATCACAGAGTGGAAAAAAAAATTTTCAAAGCACATATCCAATAAAGATTTTGTATCCCAGATATAGAAAGGACTCTCCACATTCGTTAATAAGAAAATAAACAACTAAATAAAAAATGAACAAAATATTTGAACTAACATGTTACCAAAGAAGGTATACATATTGGCAAATTAGCACATAGAACAGCTACTCAGCCTCATTAGTCACCAGATAAATAAAAATTAAAAACATAAGATTCTACCGATCACCTCTTAGAACACCTATGATTTAAAAATACCGACCATATCAAATTTTAGTGAGGGCATAAAGCAACTGAAACTTACCTACGCTGAGGTGGGAATGCAAAATGGTACAACCACTTTGGAAAACAGTTGGGCAATTTCTTGTTAAGTTAAACATGCGCTTATCACATAACACCCAGTCATTTTGCTTGTTGGTATTTATCCAAAAGGAAAAAAAAGCATACGTTCATAAAAAGACTTATTCACAAGTGTTTATAACAGCCTCATATTCATAGTAGCCCAGAACTACAAACAACCAGAGTCCATCACCTGACGAAAGGATAAACAAACTGTTACATCCCTCCAACAAAATACCACTCAACAATAAAATTCCTGTACTGCTGATGCATGCAGCAACACAGATGCACCTCAAGAGCATTAGGCTGAGTCTAAGAAGCCAGATACAAAATCCTTCAAATTGTGTGATTCCATCTTTCTGAGATTCTGGAGAGGGCAAAACTCACCTACAGTGACTGAAATGGACCAGTAGTTGTCACTGGTCCACTTCTGTCACTATCATACAAATGCTTGACAAATGTCATATGTTTGTAAAAATTCACGAAACTTCAAGTGGATATATTTTATTTTACGTAAATTGTACCTCAATAAAGAGTGAGACTGTGTCTCAAAAAAAAAAAAAAAGGAAGAAAAAATTCCAAAATTAGATTGTGGTGATGGTTGCCAAACTGTGAATCTACATAATAATAATAATAATAATAATAATTTTTATAAGAAATAATTTCTACCTTTATAACAAAAATATTTAGATAATGACCATTTCACCAAATATTTCCTAATCATTAAGCTGTTAACTCTGGAGAGGGAAGCATCAAATGTCATTATTCCCATTTTATGGAGGTAGAAACTGAGACAGCAAGCTGGGAAGCCATGTGTCTCAGCCCCATGAACCAGGGGAGACCCAACTACAGGCGGCTCCCCGAGGACCGGGCCAGTCCCTCTGTCCCGCAGGGATCCTAGGTGTATACCTGGGGCCAGTGAAAAGGGAACAGGCAGAAGAAAGAAAGCAATGACCTACCAACTGCTTACCTCCTCCAAGAAGCCTACTGTGTATTCATTATTTCCTCTGGCCTCTCTTAACACCTGTATTAGATTTCCGGTGCCACCATAAAAAAGTCCCACAAACTGGGTAGCTTATGCAACAGAAATTGATTTTCTCACAGTTCTGGAGGCCGGACTTCCAAGAGGTGGGTGTCGGCGGGGCGGGTTCCTTCTGAGGCCCCTCTCCAAGCTTGTTGATGGCCAGCTTCTCCCTGTGTCTTCACATGATCTTTTCTGTGTTCCTGTCTGTGTCCTGATTTCTTCTCATAAGGACACCAGTCATTTTGGATTAGGGCCCGTGCTAGTAACTTCATTTTAACTCAATCACCTTTTCAAAGGCCTTATCTTCAAATACAGTCTCATTCTGAAGTATTGGGGGTTAGGACCTGAACATAGCAATTTGGGGTGTGGGACACATGGGCTGTGGTGCTGCCCATAGCATCACCATATGGCTCCTGACTGTGGGCCTCTGGAGGGATAAATTAGACTTCAGGTGAGAATAATGGGTTCTGATCAGTCCTTGGCTGGAGACCCTTCTTTTTGGGATGTCGGAAATGTCCTAGGCCTGGCGTTGTGACTCACACCTGTAATCCCAACATTTCGGGAGGTGAAGATGGGTGGGTTGCTTGAGCCCAGGAGTTCGAGACTGGCCTGGACAATATGGCAAAACCCCATCTCAACAAAAAATACAAAAATTAGCTGGGTATGGGGGTGCATGCCTGTAGTCCCAGCTACTTGAGAAGCTGAGATGGGAGGATTGCTGGAGCCCGAGAGGTTGAGGCTGCAGTGACCCGAGATTGTACCACTGCACTGCAGCCTGGGTGACAGAGTGAGATCCTGTCACACAAAAAAAAGAAAACGAAAAAGAAAAAAATATTCTAAAATTAGATTGTGGTGATGGTTGCAAACTGTGAATCTACAAAAAAAATTAAATTATACACTTGAGTGAATGGTATGGTATGTGAATATCTCGATAAAGCTATTTTTAAAAATAGATTACATGATTCAGCCTGAAAAGAAAGGAAATTCTGACATATGCTACAACACAGATGAACTTTGGGAATATTGTGCTAAATGAAAGAAGTCAGGTAGAAAAGGAGAAATGCTCTGTGATTTCACTTATGTGAAGTACTTAGTGAAATTCATAGAGACAGGAAGTAGACCCTTCGGAGCCCCACCAACTTCATCTGCACGTGGAAAAAGTCGTGCCTCAAATATAAGATGTGCTTTGAGGAGCAAGCAAGATGGAAGACTTTGTGCGTGCCCACATGCTATTACCTCCTGTGGAGTGGATGGTGAACCCTTCAGGCCAACCCTTCTGCCAGGTCTCCGGAGGCTGTGAGTGCCTATGGGATCATATTAGCAGGAGGAAATGCCTCTGTCCCACCCTCATAAGTCAGTTCCCGCCCCTCCCAAAATAAAGCCTTCCCATCTGAGCATCTCCAGAAGCATCTCGGGAGCCCCAGCCACTCATATCCCTCTGCTCTGCACCCCTGCCCCGCAGTTGACATCCACTCATAGCCACTCATGGAAGTCTTGGCACCCACAGAGATTGGGCCTACCCCAGGGTGCTGCCCTTAGATTCCCCCAAAGCTGCAGACTCTCAGGGTGCCAGGAAAGTTGCCTTGCCTCCCAGCCTCAGAGCCATACATACCACGCTCTGCATGGAAGAGGTGTGTGCCCCCAGTCCCATCTCATGCCACAGTGATGCCCTCTATCACCTGTGCCTTGCAGAGTTTCTCTCGGTGACCAGAGGGATGTCAGGAGTTTCTACAGGGTTCTCTCTGCAGGGCTCAGGTCAAACCCACCATCTTGGTGTCAGCCCCCATTCCAACTCCTCAGGCAGGGCAACCCACCTCTATGCAAATCAGTGTGAGCCTCTCACCTGCACCCACCAGACAGGCAGCCAACTGTCTGCACCGCCCAGGTCCCAACCAGCTGGAAACGTGTCTGGTCTCTCTGAGGACACCGGAAGTTCCTGGTGAGCAGGATCTTGTCTTGTTCCTTTGTCTCTGCACCCTGCAGACTCAGTGTGCTGAGTACAGCGTAGGTGCTCAGGAATGTCCTTGGAATGGAATCATATGCTGAGCTCCTGTAGGACTTCCTGGAAGTGTGCTCTTTTCCTCCCATGAGCTAATACTAGTAACAGCACCACCAACTATCATTACCTAGTGTTTATTCTGCACGAAGCACATCGTCAAGCGCCATGCATGCCACACGTCTAGGAATCCTCATAACAATCCCACTAGCTGGGTGTTATCACTTTCCTCCATTGTAACAGATGAGAAAACAGAGGGGGAGTCAGGATCCACGTAAGGTCTGTCTGACCCCCAGGCCTCCTTCTGAATGCCCAGGCTCTGCAACCTCCCACCAGATGTGGCCTCTATGAAACAACAGAGGGCTGGGCTGGATCTAAACACAGGAAAGAACCTTCCAGCAGTGGCCATCTGGAAGCTGCTGAGCATGGGGATTTCAAGTGATTTTGAAAGTGCCTTCTTGTGACCACTGGCCCAAGAATCTCCCCATTGCATGTGACAAGCTCTGTGTCATTTCGAAACAAGACTCTCTGGGCTTGGGGTGCAGAAAGAGGGCAGTCTGCCCAGCCCCTTGCTTGAGTTAGAACCCTAGACCTTTTCCTCCTATGACTGACCACTTACCATGTGCCAATCATGCTACCTGTATCATGACAACAAGCCTAAAGGAGATGCATCATTGGCGCCATTTTCCAGATGGGAAACTGCCACTCAGAGAGATGAAGCAACCAGACCAAGGTAACACAGTTATTAAGCTAGAAGCCAAAGACAGAACATTCTGATATCAAAGCTGGGGCTTTCCTTCTACTACACGACCTCTGTTATTCAAATTTGGAAGGATACCTAATAATCTGGAAGGATATCCAAAGGACTTCCTGCTGAAGTTTGAACCTATTTTTTTTTTTTTTTTTTAAGAGACGGAGTCTCAGCTGTCACCCAGGCTGGAGTGCTGTAGTACAATCACATCTCACTGCAGCCTCAAACTCCTGGGCTCCAGGGATCCTCCTGCCTCAGCCTCCCAAAGTGCTAGGATTACAGATACCACAAATCAAATTTAAGCCATCATCATCATCATCATCATTCAGATGCATGGAAATGTAACATATATCCAGGAAATGCACAAACCTTAGTGAACAGCTGGATGAATTCTTGCAGTGTGAACACATCCATGTAACCAACACCAAGCAGACCATCAGCAGCACCCCCTGCAGGAAGACCTGTAGTAACCCCCTCCAATCAGCACACAGAGCCATGGGGAACGGCTGTCCTGACTTGTGAAATCACACATGAGCTTGACTGTTGTGGAACATCATGGCAATGGAGTCCTGCTCCTACTCTGTGCTCTTTGGTGTCTGGCCTCATTTTACATTCTATGCTTGTGGGATTCATCCATGTCCTTGTGTGTCATTGTGGTTTGTTGACATGGTGTTCTCGTCGGGTGACTACACTGTCACAGGTCTGTCCATTCTGCTATTGACAGGCGTTTGGAGGGTTCCAGTTTCCAGTTGTTTAACCGTTTCCTTTGGTTCAGATGGAGAAAAGTGGGTCACTCTCCCACACAAGCTGGGCTCTCCCACCTCCCTCTTCCTCGCCCTGGGGAAGGCCCTCTCCTTTGGCTTCCCTCCCATCCTGCGGACCTGTGGGAATTTGGAGCTTCATTTCAGATACTCTCTGGCAGGCTTTCATGGTGGATGGAATCCAGGCAATGGGACTATTCTGGTCAATAGGGCTTTTCAGGGGAGGTCTCATACCATGGGCTGAGAGGATGTGTTGTCACCTCATGGGGGTATTCTCAGGAGGTGAAAAAGAGGGTCCACTCTCTTCTGGTCTGCAGTGAGGGTGGGGGCAGCCAATTTCCAGGTTCCGCCAACTCTTCTGACTTCCACGTCTGTCTATGCTGGGCGGGTAAGAGAATTCGTATGGCAGAGCTCCAAGACACAGTGACTCATCCGTAGAATGGAGATTATGACAGTACCTGCTTATATTTATTATGTGTGGAATTCTTAGGGCAGTAACCCCCACACAGTAAGGCGGGCTCCAGCAGAGCTGTGGTCTAACCCAAACTCTGCCTGTAGCTGCTGTGTGACCCTGGTTAAGTTTCTAACCTCTCTGAGCTCCAGCTTCCTCACCTGTAATATGGGAATCACAGTGTCTTCTTCATGATGTGGCTGTGAAAACCAAATGAGATAAGAACTCAGGGTCTGACACACAGTACAAACTCAGTCAGTAGTAGCTCTTTTTCACAGATTTTCCCCTCTCAGCATCTGATAGCCTTCCTGCTCCCTTCCACCCTCCACCTGGAGAGCTTGTCAGGTTGTGGCCTAACAGTATCATCAATGTTTT
The DNA here is from genome assembly GCF_001604975.1 of Cebus imitator. Classification (NCBI taxonomy): domain Eukaryota; kingdom Metazoa; phylum Chordata; class Mammalia; order Primates; family Cebidae; genus Cebus; species Cebus imitator. Next base: position 10,381,953 of record NW_016107330.1, on the reverse strand, counting down.
TCCGACTGTTGCCAGGGAAGTAAAAACACACAGACTTGCTGATACGTCCCAAGAAACAGCCAGGCCCAGTAGACACTAAGACCTGCTGATGGGCAGAAGCAAAGGGATTTCAAATTCACACAGACTTTCAGAGATAGGAAAAGGCACGAAAATCTTTATATCTTCATCCTCATTGCTAATTCTTCAAATGTAAATTATATAATGCTTTTTTCTCTTGAGATAGGATATCACTCTGTCGCCCAGGCTGAATGAAGTGCAGTGGCTTGATCATGGCTCACTGCAGCCTCAAACTCCTGGGATCAAGCAATCCTTCCACCACAGCTTCCTGAGTAGCTGAGACTACAAACCCACATCACCATGTGCAGTGAATTTTACTTCTTTTTTTTTTTTTTTTTTTTTTTTTTTTGCAAGACAGGCTCTCACTCTGTCACCTAGGCTGGAGGGTAATGACTCAATCTTGGCTCACTGCAGCCTTGATCTCCTGGGCTCAAGTGACCCACCCACCTCAGCCTCTCGAGTAGCTGGATTACAAGCGCACAACATCATGCCTGGCTAATTTTTGTATTTTTTGTAGAAACAGGGTTTCACCATGTTGGCCAGCCTGGTCTCGAATTCCTGGTCTCAAACAATCTGCTTGCCTCACCCTCTCAAAGTTCTGGGATTACAGGCATGAGCTACCACGTCTGGCCTCCCAGCTAACTTTAAAATTTTTAGTGGAAATGGGGTCTCACCATGTTGCCCAGACTGGTCTTGAACTCCTAGGCTCAAGAGATCCACCCACCTCAGCCTCCTAAAGTGCTAGGATTACAGGTGTGAGCTACCACACCCAGCCTCCAAAAACCTTTATATCTTCTGTCCCAGAAATTTCACTTCTGGAAATTTATACTAAAAAAACCATCAAACAAAAGAAAAATACCCAGTAATAACACAAGCAATAGAATTAGTAGATGGAGGACATTGAAAATTACAACTGCAGCTGTCCCCTTTTATCTTCAGGGGACACATTCCAAGACCCCCAGTGGCTGCCTAAAAGCACAGATGGGACCGAACCCCAGATAGACTATGCTTGTTCAAATCTTCGGTAAAGTTCAATTTATAAATTAGGCATGGTAAGAGATTAACAACAATGACAAATAATAAAATAGAACAAGTATGACAATATACTATAATAATGTGGGAAAGAAGGGCAGAAATCAAATCTTTCTTCTATAAGCAAACTTCCCTGAGTCCTTCCTCCTCCTGTGGAATTGTATCCTGCTTTGCAAGCTTTATAAGTTTTATAAGTTTACAAATTCTTGTATTCTTGTTTTCCAGAGCCGATAGCTGTAAGTTTCTGTAACACAGCGAAGGTCATGAGAAATGCCTAAGCAGGTTGGTATACGCTGTGGCAGAAGCCAACAGATAAAGCCCATGCTAAAATCCTTGAGGTCTGCAGATAACAAGCATCTGTGCCACACAGTGAAAGCCATAGGTAAGCCTGAATTATGTGCCTGTCATTGCTCGATAAACTCTCTTTGTTCTGCCCCTGCAAACTTGTTTTCTCCCCACTCCGTACGTCATGTATATGTAAAAGGTCAAGCCCTCTCTTTGGCGATCAGTTTTCGGATGCGAATCCACTAAGCTGGTGCACCTAAATAAAGTTCTCCTGTTTCATCCATTGGTCTCTCCTGTCTCCTGAACTTCCACAACAATAATAAAAGTTATGGGAATGTGGGTCTCTCTTTGTCTTTCTCAAAATATCTCAGTGTCCTGTATAGTACAGGTTACTGAAACCGTGGCAAGCGAAACTTCCAGGAAACTGATAAGGAGGAACTACTGTAGCTTCTATATGTTTAAGAAGATAAAAGAAGCCAGGCGCAGTGGCTCATGCCTGTAATCCCAGCACTTTGGGAGGCTGAGGTGGGTTTTACCTGAGGTCAGGGGTTCGAGACCAGCCTGGCCAACATAGTAAAACCCATCTCGACTAAAATACAAAAATTAGCCAGGCATGATGGCACATGCCTATAGTCCTAGCTACTCGGGAGGCTGAAGCAGGAGAAGTGCTTGAACCTCGGAGGTGGAGGTTGCAGTGAGCCGAGATCACACCACTGCACTCCAGCCTGCTGACAGAGTGAGACTCCATCTCTAAATAAATAAATAAAAAGGTAAAGATTGAACATGTTCAGTAGAAGCATGGAAGATACTTAAAAGACCTAGATCAAATTTACAGAGAGGACCAAATGCAATGAGATGAAAAAAAAAAAAAATGGATAGGATTGACAGCAGATCAGAGCATGCAAAAGAAAAGGTTATTTAGTTTTCTTATTATAAGCAGTGATGATGAGGAGGAGGAGGATGAGAGTCACTGCAACTGACACTTATTGGTCTCTAGCTATGAACCAAGCCCTGTTCACATATCATCTTTTCATCCTCACAATAACCCTACGAAGTAGGTACTGTCATCACCACTGTCTTACACAGGAGCAAGAGGAAGACGAGGAGCTAATAATCAGCTTGCTCCAAGGTAAGCAGCCAGAATGTCAGGGAGGCCAGGCTGTTAACCCAGGCAATCTGGGTTTGAATCCCATCTCCCCAGTCCTCTTACCCTCCAGGCGTGCTGTGGCTACTGTAATGGCATTGTCTGAATCAGTGAGGCTTGATGCTACGTACTTTATGATGTTGTCTCTAAATCTCACAGCCATCAGGAAAGGGAGGGTCTGTTGACCCTATTTTGCAGATGAAGAAACTAAGGCTCCTGGAGGTAAAGTAATTATTCCAGGGTCCCGCCGTTGGTAAGACAAAGAACGAGGATTTGAACCAGATCTGTCTGATCCCACACTTTGCCTGCTGGGTGTGCCCTGGGGTTTCTGGAGGTGTCCGAGATAACACTGAAGATGGGGCTTATGAGGACGCTTTGTAGCATCAAAGCCCTTCTCTCCCATTAGGGAAAAGCCTTCTGGAATCAACAAAGGGCTTGTAGCTACTTTTACTCCCATCCCTCCGTACCAGATGGAGGGTGGCGTGGGTTCTGAGAGGTAGCCATGTGACCCACCAAAAGCCCCGGTCTAGGATTGTCTACAGGGTAAGACGTCACACTGGTAAGTGCACAAGGGAATGAATATTGAGCCTGTGTGGACAGGGGTGCATCAAAAAACGTGCCAGAGGCATCTCTTTTGCTTGCTGTTGAGTTATTTTGCACGTAGATTGTTGGCACCCATGTGAGGTGGTCAGTTGGTTGACTGAATCGAGGAACAAAGGCAATAATCAGATTTAAAAGGGAGGGAAGAGAAAAGAGAAGGGAGAGAGAGAAGCTCCTAGCAGTGACTGTTGCTGGCATATTCTTTTGGATGAGCTGGTTTGCTGGCAGCAGAGGTCAGCCTGGGCATTCTCTCTTTAGCCTCCTAACAGGTATCAAAGAAGCAATTTCTGCTGTGGGGGGACAAGGTTCTTGGGTTGGCCCTGGTGGTTACCATCTCCATGCTGTGGCCATGTGTGTCCTCCCGTCAGCTTCTCCACCCAAATTGGACTGGCTCCACCCCGTTAGCCTCGTTAGGATTCTCACATGTAAACTGGGGCAAACCTCTGCAGGGGAAGTTGTCAACACACATCAATTGCCTTCAAATTGTGTGTGTGCTTTGACTCAGCAAGTCCACGTTAGGAGTAGATACTATGGAAACAATTCTGGACATGAACTGAAATTTGGCCCTCTTTCACTGTACAGTCTAGATTAATAAAAAAAAATCAGAAGCAACCCCATATATCCATCAATGGAGCTTCATTAGATAAATGATGTAGCACTATAATAACGTATATAACAGTATAATGAAATAGGAACCTGCCTTTCACAGTGTTACTATAGAAGAATATTTAATGACATAGAAATATTTGCAAGTTATGTCAGCAGATGAAAAACTAGGCTATGAAGCACTGCATAGATAACATTTTCCTACTTTGGTTAGGGGAAAAGTATGGTGAGGGAGAGACAGAAAGAGAGGCAGGCAGCAACGGGGCCACAGAAGGACGTACATCAAAATGCCAATGTGCTTAATCAATTTACAGGTGACTTTAAGTTTACTGTTTAGGTTTTCCAAATCTTCTACACCGAGTGTATATTCCTTTTATCAGAAAGGGCGTGGTGGGGAAGCCAAGGCCTGGTGCTCACACCTGTAATCCTAGCACTTTGGGAGGTTGATGCGGAAGGATTGTCTGAGGCCAGGAGTTGGAGAGCAGCCTGGGCAACACAGTGTTGTTTAAAAAAAGAGAAAAATGAGCCAGGCATAGTGGCACATGCCTGTGGTCTCAGCTACTTGGAAAGCTCAGGAAGGAAGATTCCCTGAGTCCAGGAGGTCAAGGCTGCCATGAGCTATGACCATACCACTGCACTCCAGCCTGAGTGACAGAGTGAGAACCTATCTCAAAATATACATATATATGAATATAAATAAATAAGCGGGAAACAAAGCCCATATGTTAAAAAAACAAAACAAAACAAAAAAAACCTCCCCAGTGCCAGAAAAGTGGAAGCGAAAGAAGCATGTGTTGCCTCCATGAGAGTGGGGTGGGAGGAGGGCTGGACAAGGCTGGGTGTGGTGCGTCTGATATAAGGGGGGGCTGCCTGCATGGAAAGGGACTTCCAGCAGCTGCCTCCACTGCCCTGAGCTGTGATCATGGAACTTGCCCTGCTGTGTGGGCTGGTGGTGATGGCTGGTGAGTCAGGGACCGAACCCAGACTGGGAAGGGAAGGAGGGAGGCCAGTGCACCTGTCTTTGCTAGATTGGGGGCTGTTGCTCTGATCCCTAGGACCCTGGTCCCCACTCCCTAATCCTTCTGCCCTTCTGCAAAAAGCCTTCAGTGGCCGCCAGTCTCCTAGCATGGTAGCTTCAGCCATGGGTGGCCAAGCTGTGACAGTAAGACACTAGAAGTCCAGAACGGGGGCCTGCTGGTCCGTGATGATGATGCTTTGGACACAGATCACTTCACCCCTGCCTCTCCCACTGAATAGTAACAACATTGCCAGCCGGGCGCAATGGCTCACACCTGCAATCCCAGCATTTTGGGAGGCCGAGGCGGGCAGATCATGAGGTCAAGAGATGGAGACCATCCTGGCCAACATGGTGAAACCACACCTGTACTAAAAATCCAAAAATTAGCTGGGCATGGTGGCTCACACCTAGTCCCAGCTACTCGGGAGGCTGAGGCAGGAGAATCGCTTGAGCCCAGGAGGCGGAGATTGCAGTGAGCCAAGATCAGACCACTGTACTCCAGCCTGGCAACAGAGCAAGACTCCATCTCAAAAAAAAAAAAAAAGAAAAAAAGAACAACCATTATTAATGCATAGCACTCCATATTTTTAGAGTTGTTTCATGTTCATGATCTTCCTATAACCTGGGAAGAGGGTTCCCTTGACCTTCGACGAGGGGTGGAGCAGTTTCCGTTTGATCTTAAGCAGACCAAATGTAAAATGCACTTGCTAGGAAATTGGCCTTTTTTTCCTCAATCTATCTCAAAATTGTGATTGAGAAAGGACTTGCATGTTTACATGTAGTTTTGTGGTATCTTGGGACTCTGAAATTCTCTAGAGGAACATGTCTCCAGGATTACAGCAAAAACCGTTAGGAAATTTGCAATCAAGCTGCAAAAATGTATCTCTCAGATGTAAAGAGGGAAGAGACTGCAGAGATCAAATACATAGATGAACCTTCAGTCAAATGCAGGCCCTGCCATCTCTTGGCAGTATGACTTTAGCCAAATTACCCAACCTTTCAATATCCTCATCTGTAAAATGGGCACAACCCCCTTCATAGGGCTATTAGAAGGAAGGACTCTAATGAGAAAATAGATACTAAGTGTTGAGTAAGCGTAAATAATAGCTTTACACATGGCACATGCATGAAAGATGGCAGTGGCACCTCCTCCCACTCACTGTGCCCATCCCTTGGGAGAAGGAGCTTCATCCCCATCAGTGGCAGCCAAGGGTGGGAAAAGCTACCCAGGCAAGAATTGCTGACAAGCTGAGTCAGTTCACCATCACCTCCCCAGCCACAGCTCCAGCTCCAGTTCTCAGGCTGGGTCCTCCTCATCTTAAAATTATGACAAATAAGCTGAGCACGGTGGCTCAGGCCTGTAATCCCAGCACTTTGGGAGGCCAAGGCGGGTGGATCAAGAGGTCAGTAGTTCGAGACCAGCCTGGCCAACATGGTGAAACCCTGTCTCTACTAAAGATACAAAAAATAGTCAGGCGTGGTGGTGCATACTTATAATCCCAGATACTCGGGAGGCTGAGGCAGGAGAATCACTTGAACCTGGGAGGTGGAGGTTGCAGTGAGCCGAGATCGCGCCATTGCACTCCAGCCTGAATGACAGGGTGAGCCTCCATCTCAAAAACATATATATATGACCAATAAGACCACCCAAAAGCATTCTGAATCAAAGCTGAATGTACTTCTTGCATGGCAAGGGAGAGCTGCATCATTCAGGTGTGACTTCAGTTTCTGTATTTCTGACCCCAGATTGAAAGAGCTAGATTTAGAAAAAGAGGACAGAGGTACCCTAAGAAAGGCAAGATTCTGAACACGGGGCTCTGGTTGGTCTGCCAGGTGGACTCTCCATTTGCAGTTGGGTTCCTTATGGAATCCAGGAATCTCTGATGGATTGTGTATGATTCCAGAGGCCCCAGGATCCTTCACCAGTGCAGCCAAAGGTTAGGAAGGCTTCTCTTTTACATGTCTTGACAGCTGGGGTCACCATGTCAAACAGACATGGCAACATGGACTCCCACGCTTCGAGGGAACACACTGGGGACATGAAGGCCCAGTCACTTTTAGTTGCAACCCAAGGTCACCCACCTGTGGTCTCACTGTTTGTCCACTGCATGAGTTCCTCCTATCCTCCCTTCCCACCCCAACGGGCCCCAATGCGGGACCCTAGGAAGACAGAAGTTAGGGTACCTCACATTGGAGCCCGTTGGGGTGGGAAGGGAAGTTGTACTATTGACTTCATTTGCCTGAGGTTGGGTGCGGGTTCCATAACTAGGCTCCCTTGAAGCGGGGCTGCCCAGCCCCGTCTCTCTGAGACTCTGGGCCCCATCTGGATGTGTGCTGCCTGCATTCTCGAATCATCTCCTGGGGTTGCACACATGTGCACTTCTGTTCCCTTTTGTCTTACCTGTTTCTCCCAACCTCCCACCTGAATTCATGGACTTAATATATTTTATTTCTCCTAACTCAACATAATGCATTTCTCTCTTCCAGTAAAATCAATTCCCCTTACCATCAATTCTAACCAGCAATTACTATGAATGAAATAGAATTATCCGTGAAAAGCATCAATTTCTAAATCACTCTGTCTCCCAGGAGACCCACACACTGTCTTTATTAGAGACTCAGATTTTTCTAGGGGCTGGGGTTAAGAAGGGTAAGTTGGGATTATTCTTCCCATTGTGGAGTGGGACATCAATGCCCAGAGACAGAGAATGAAACCAGACCATCTTAAGTGATGAATTCTGGCTCCATTTACCAGCCACCAAGACTCTGAGCAAGTTACTGAGCCTCAAACAGCTCATCTGTAAGATGGGGGTTAAAAATAATATTCATTGTACCAATGTTGGTTTTAACAAATGAATCACAAGTCAGAGGATAACACTGGAGGAAACTGGCTGAGGGGTATACAGGAACTTTCTATCTTTGCAACTTTTCTTTACATCTAGAATTACTCTAAAATAAAAAGTTTCTTTATTTAATATAACAGCAATTATCTAGCCAAATGGAGTCAAGAAATCAATACACAAGAAGACCTATAGTAAGCACTCAATAATTGGCATTTTTTCCTTGAGACAAAGTCTCACTCTGTTGCCCAGGCTGGAGTGCAGTGGTGCGATCTTGGCTCACTGCAGCCTCCATCTTCCTGGGCTAAGGTAATCCTCCCACCTCAGCCTCCCAAGTAGCTGGGATGACAGGAGTGCACCACCACACGCAGTTAAATTTTGTTTCGTTTGTAGAGACAGGGTGTCGCCATGTTTCCCAAGCTAGTCTCGAACTCCTGGGTTCAAGCAATCTGCCACCTTGGCTTCCCAAAGCCAAGATCATGACACTGCACTCCAGCCTGGGAAACAGAGTGAGACTTTGACTCTCAAAGTGCTGGGATTACAGGTGTGAGCCACTGTGCCTAGCCTGTCATTTTTTTTTTAATAGCAGTAATAGATGTCATTTTATTTTCATCATCATTTGAGATCACCCATTTGGTCTAGGCAGAGCAGAGGTGCCATCCTGTGCCCACTGGCGCTGCCCTGAAATGTATCTTCTCTCCTCTCCTGGTTGCTGGGCTGCTTGGCAGGTGTGATTCCAATCCAGGGCGGGATCCTGAACCTGAACAAGATGATCAAGCAGGTGACTGGGAAAACACCCTTCCTTTCCTACTGGCCCTACGGCTGTCACTGCGGACTAGGTGGCAGAGGCCAGCCCAAAGATGCCTCCGACTGGTAACTCCTTTCCCAGGGATGGCAATCCTATTCTGCCCCCGACTCCAGGACTCTTCTTTCCTCTCCACCAACCTATTCATTTAGTTGAGTTGAATCCATTTTGTCAAGCATCTACTATGTGCTAGAAACCACTGAGTGCCGACACCATCCCAGCCCTCCTGGAGCTTCCCTTACAGAAGGTTCCCCAGGGTCCCTGAAGGCCAGACACTCCCTTGCACTCCCATCCCCTACTCTAGTTACAAGGACCACATTCACTCCCCACTGCAATGGACATTGTTTTTTTAAAGCCCCCACCCTCCTTTTGTCATTATTTCATTTGATCTTCGTAACAACGCTGGGAGTCAGCTAGAGGAGCTGTGAGAGGCAGCCAGGCCTGGAGGCACTGCCCCGATCTGCCACTTATAGGCTGTGTGACCTTGGGCAAGTGGCTTGACCTCCTGGAGTCTCAGTTTCTTCATCTCTGAAAAGGGGATAATATGAGCACCTCCATCCCATGGTGGTCTAAAAGATTAAGACAGAATACATAGATAAAGCAGGTGTCTGGCACATAGGAATCGCTCAGAAAATGTTAGTTACCATGATCCTAAGGAAGACTGGAGCCCTGCAGGCCTTGACTCTTCCCAGGTGGGGACATGGGTTCTTCTCCCGGGTGAGGGCAGCCAGAGACCCCAGTAGGCCGGGGACCCGTGCAGCTGTGCACCCTGTCTGCTCCAGGTGCTGCCGGACCCATGACTGCTGCTACGCCCACCTGAAGACCCACGGGTGCCGCTTCCACACGGACCATTACAGATACAACTTTTCCCAGGGGGAAATCCACTGCTGTGAGTACCCAGACCTCAGGGTTGGAGCTGGAGACCCAGAAAGGGCGTTCTGGCCCCACTGCCTTCACAGCACAGCCACTAGACCTCTCTTTTTTGCACGGGCTCACTGGCTGCAGCTGGACTGGGAAGAGGCAAGAATGGGTATGGGGGTACAGAGAAGGTCCATGGGAGGATTGACCCCTTTAACATCCGGAATTCCCATGGGAGGATTGACCCCTTTAACATCCGGAATTCAGGCCCACGACTGACCAGCTTGGTGACCACGTTGCTTGACCTCTCCAAACCCCAGTACCCTCATCTGTAATCTACCCCATTCAGTTATTGTAAGAACTGATATGAAACAGACAGAATGGGCCTCACAGGATGCCTGCCACAGTAAATTACACAGGGCTCCCGATTGGCTGTGATTTTCATCATCATTGATGCTCACGGCAGCCTGTCGAGGATCAGCAAAACCCTGATTATCTCCATTGTACAGACCAGGAAACCGAAACTAGAGTGGGGAAGTGTTTACCTCCAATTGACAGAGCCTGGGCTAGAACCCAGGGCACCTGGCCCCTGCATCCTTTCCAGCATCACAAGTGTAGAAATGTAGCAGGTCTCCAAGGCTCATCAAGAGGGCTCATCAAGGCAGCTGCTGCTAATTGAGGACCTCATAGTAACAGTAACAATAATATCCAACATTCATTGAGCACTTACCATAGGCTGAGTGCCTTGTCTTCCTTACTTTAAACTCTCATAACAGCCCCTAGGCAGCTCTTACCATTATCCCCACTTTATAGATAATGAAACTGTGATCCCTCCTGCTCAGTCTTTGCATTGCATACACTGTTGCCATGCCCCACTCCCCAACCCTGGCTTTCTCCAGGAAGAGCAGACCCTTCAGATTTCACCTCGATCGGCCCTTCCACTCTGTTTTCTTCTCTCCTAGCCCTGCATGGTTCCTTGCTTCCACTTTGCATAGTTGTTTATTCCTCCCTGTGGTGCTCTAATACCTGCCTCTCTCCCATGCCTCTATCGTTCAGTCCTCTCCTGCCATGACACGGTAGGTGCTCAATAATTGTTTAATGAATGGATGAATAAATAAGTGAAGATGCAGTGGCACACAGGGAGGTTACGGTATGTGGCCAAGGTCAGGCAGCTAGACTCAAGGTCGCTGGGACGAGTACCCCTAGGTTCCCATCCGGGGTTCGATTGAGCAGGAACTGCACTGCCTTCAGAGGCTGCTAGACCCATACCTGGCTCTGTCTTGGGAAAGGAGACACAGAGCTCTCCATCCTCCACCCACAGCTGACAAGGGAAGCTGGTGTGAGCAGCAGCTGTGTGCCTGTGACAAGGACGTGGCCTTCTGCCTGAAGCGCAATCTGGACACCTACCAGAAGAAACTGCGTTTCTACTGGCGGCCCCACTGCCAGGGGCAGACCCCTGGGTGCTAGGAGAAGCCCACACCCTCTACCCTGTTCCTCAGCATGGAGCTCCAGCGTCCCCACCCCAGTATCTAACCTGAACCAGCCTGGCTTTTCAAACACTCCTGGGGGAGGTAGTCCCAGCCTCCCCTGAACTCCCTACCAGTGCCTGCTGACCTTCTGAAGCTTTCCAGAGCCTCCCAGTTGAGGCAGCAGCTGTGTCCTCTGAGGGTGGATGGGAATCTTGGGAGAAGCCCAAGCCAGGGAGCCCTCAGGGATGGTGTTTGGACCAAAGCATCAGGGTGGGGGGAGGGGTCTGTGGCTGTCCCCCACCTGCTGGCCCCCCACCGGTCCTTTCTCACCCCTCCAATGTAATCTCAGATCTGCAACTGGAACAGCCACTCTCAAGGGCAATATTGATCTTTCTGTCCATGTGGCTGTCTCTCTTAAAACCTCAAGGCCTTCCACTGTCGTAAGGTAAAGCCTCTCATAGGTGTTGGGGACCCCACACAGTTGGCCGTGTGACCCTCTCCCCAGGCAGGCTCTGAAGTCCCTGCAGGTGGAGACCATACCTGTCTTAAACTCAGTTGCATCCCTGGTGCCGAAAGCAACACTCAGAACCAAGAAGGAGCTATGGAAATCCCTCTTGGGTGAAGCACTAGACAAGCTCTGTGGCTGCAGGCACCAGAGCCGTGAGTACTTTGTCCGGCCTACAAGCACTGGTAATTCAGGGTGAATTACCAGGGGCTACTGAATGGCTATTACTTTAATCACCACTGATCCCCACCTCCTTGGGGTCAAAGGGCTACTTTCCGGAAGTCTCCCCGGGCTGACTCCTCTTCCCTGGCTGCAAGGGTTCTCTCCCTCCTCCAGGCTCCCACAGCTTGGCTTCATGGCTCTGCCATTACCAAGCTTGGCCTAGGGTGGCAAATGGAACTTCTCTGATCTCCCCCAACCAGACTGGAGCCTCTGGAAGATGGAGACCATGTCTTTGCCATCTCTGTTTCCCCTGTTTTCCCACAAACAAGGTGCTCGATTCATGCCTGTGGTTGGGGTGAGCCCACAGCAGATACACAGAGGTTACAGCAGACGGCGTGGATGACCACTCAGATCCCCTCCAGGCCCAAGACCCGTCTTCCAGAGTGAGGCCAGGTGTTGGCAGCCAAGTGCTCCAATCAGCCTCCTTCTCCTGAGCATTGCCCTGGTCTACTGAGAGCTGCCAGGCCCCCACCCCACCCCTCCCATCAAGAGGCCACCTGTCACCCATGGCCAGGAGAGACTGATACCATGGAGGGTACAATTGCCACCCCACCCCCTCCCCGCCGCCTCTGTGCAGGATCGTCTGGATGGAACAACACCCTCAAGTTCCTCCTGGGATCAGGCTGAGGCCAGGCCTCTCCTGGAACCACCTCTCTGATTGGCCTCACCCCATAGCCTATCCAGTTTTCCGGGTTCCTGCTCAGGTTTCTCCAGAAAGTACTTTCTCAGTAAAGTGCTTGCACAAGAATCCTTGTCTCAGGCTCTGCTTCCAAGGAAAGACACCTTTTTCCTATGAGGACTCTCAATCTGCCATTTGTGTGTAGTTAGCTGTTTCCAGGCACCTGCAGTCGCCCATGCTCTAGGCCTGTGGCACCAACCGTGGCTCGGCTGCCTGAGCAGTTCTGAGGTGCAGAGGTTCATGTGAGGTAGTGTCACAGGAATGAAGGACTGTGGGCGCTGGGTTCAAATTCCAGTTCTATACACCACTCTGGATGGGATACTGATGAGGGGGTGGCTGTGCCTGTGTGGGGGCACAGCATAGGGAAGTCTCTGTACCTTCTCAGTTTTGCTGTGAACCTAAAACTGCCATATAAAAATAAAGTCTAGGCTGGGGATAGTGGCTCCTGCTTGTAATGTCAACACTTAGGGAGGCCAGGGCAGGCAGATCACCCAAAGTCAGGAGTTCAAGACTAGCTTGGCCAACACAGCAAAACCCTCTCTCTACTAAAAATACAAAAATTAGCCAGGCATTGTGTTGGGTGTCTGTAATCCCAGCTACTCAGGAGACTGAGGTAGGAGAATCGCTTGAACCCGGGAGACGGAGATTGCAGTGAGCCGAGATCATGACACTGAACTCAAGCCTGGGCGACAGAGCAAGACTCTGTCTCAAAAAATAAAATAAAAACAAAGTCTAGTTTTTAAAAATATCCATTTATATCACTGACTAGGAGGAAATAGTCTCTGTTTAAAGTATAAATGAAAATAAGGAGATCAGGGGAAGATGGCCGACTAGGAACAGCTCAGAATTGCAGCTCCCAGTGAAAGTGCAGAGGGTGAGTGGATGCTGCATTTCCAGACGGATTTTTATTGCCCACAGACCAGGAGATTCCCAGGCGGAGGAGCCCCACGGGTTGCCAGTGCGGCTGTTTTGGCCCGCGCAGCTGCTTTGCCTGCACCCTGGCGCAGCGGTTCTCCATACAAAAGACACTGGTCCGGGTGCCCTCTTAGCTGGCGATTGGAGCCCTGAGATGGCAGAGTTGCCCATTCATCTGAAATAGCAAGCCAGGCCAGGAGATTCCTAGGCAAAAAAACCACCAGGAATCTCAGCGCAGCTGTTTCAGCCGGCTCAGTGAGTCGCGGCACGGGAGATCCTGGTGCCTTTTCAACAGGGAGATAGTCGACCGTTCAACAACAACAACAACAAAAGACTCTGAGTCAGGGAGCCAGGTGATCAGGCTCGGTCCCACCCACCCCCCCCCCCAAAAAAAACAGCAATTGAAAACTGGGTTGAGAGTTTCACAGCAAGGACAATTGAACCCAGGACGGTCTGGCTCTGTGGGGGAGGGGTGTCCGCCATTACTGAGACACTCCACCACTACGGAGGCAGTCTGCCATCGCTGAGGCAGTCCGTTGTTGCTGAGGCAACCCGCCATTGCTGAGGCAACCTGCCACTACAGAAAGTCCGCCATAACAGAGGCAGGCCACCACTGCCGAGGCAGTTCTAACTACACTCATATAAACAGGACTGCAGGGAAGATCACAAGGCAGCTGGGCAGAGCCCACAGCAGCTCAGCAAAGCCTCTGCAGGCAGACAGTGACTAGGCTGCCTCCTCGCTGGGCAGAGCAGCCCTGAAAGAAAAAAAAAGGCAGCAGCACAACAGAAACTCATAAATAAAGCCCTAACTCCCTGGGACAGAGCACGTGGGGGAAAAAAAAGGGGGGGAGTTTATGAGTTCTGTTGCAGCAGACCTAAACGTACCTGCACAGCAACTCTGAATGAACAACGGAGCTCACAGCTCAGGACTTGAGTTCCAATAAAGGACAGACTGTCTCCTCAAGCAGCTCCCTGACCCCCATATATCCAAAGAGTCACCTCATAAAGGAGAGAACAGACTGACATTTGGCGGGCATCTTTCTGGGACAAAGATAGCAGAAGAGGAAACTGGTAGCAACCCTTACTGTTCTGCAGCTGCTGCAGGTGATCCCCCAGCAAGCAGGGCCTGGAGTGGACCTCAGCAGTCCTACAGCAGAGGGGCCAGACCGTTAGAGGGAAAGCAAAGAAAAAGAAGTAACTTCAGCATCCACAAACTGGAAGTTCACTCAGGGACCCAATCTGAAAGTCAATAAATACAAAGACAACAGGTGGATAAACCCACAAAAATGGGAAGAACCAGCGCAAAAAGGATGAAAACACCCAAAACCAGAACTCCTCTCCTCCTAAAAGGGATCACAACTCCTCACCAGCAAGGGATCAAGGCTGGATGAAGAGGGAGTGTGATGAAATTACAGAATCAGACTTCAGAAGGTGGGTAATAAGAAACTATAGTGAGCTAAAAGAACATGTTCTAACCCAATGCAAAGAAACCAAGAACCTTGAAAAAAGATTTGACGAAATGCTAACAAGAATGGACAACACAGAGAGGAATATAAGTGAATTGATGGAGCTGAAAAACAC
>NW_016107330.1:10364942-10366207 GCF_001604975.1 Cebus imitator | reverse complement strand
TTAGACTCCCACACAATAATAGTGGGAGACTTTAACACCCCATTGTCAGTATTAGACAGATCAAACAGACAGAAAATTAACAAGGATATCCAGGACCTGAACTCAGACCTGGAACAAGCAAACCTAATAGACATTTACAGAACTCTCCACCCCAAATCCACAGAATATACACTCTTCTCAGCACCACATCACACCTACTCTAAAATTGACCACATAATTGGAAATTAATCACTCCTCAGCAAATGCAAAAGAACAGAAATCATAACAAACAGTCTCTCAGACCACAGTGCAATCGAGTTAGAACTCAGAATGCAGAAACTAACTCAGAACTGCACAGCTTCATGGAAACTGAACAACTGGCTCTTGAATGTTGACTGGATAAACAATGAAATGAAGGCAGAAATAAAGATGTTCTTCGAAACCAAAGAGAACGAAGACACAACATACCAGAATCTCTGGGACACGTTTAAAGCAGTCTCTAGAGGAAAATATATAGCAATAAGTGCCCACATGAGAAGCAGGGAGAGATCTAAAATTGAAACCCTAGCATCAAAATTGAAAGAGCTAGAGGAGCAAGATAAAAAAAAACCTCAAAACCTATCAGAAGACAAGAAATAACTAAGATCAGAGCAGAACTGAAGGAGATAGAGACATAAAAAACCCTTAAAAAATCAGTAAATCCAGGAGGTGGTTTTTTGAAAAGATCAACAAAATAGACAGACCACTATCCAGATTAATAAAAAAGAAAAGAGAGAATAACTAAATTGATGCAATAAAAAAACGATAAAGGGGATATCACCACAGATTCCACAGAAATTCAAACCATCGTCAGGGATTATTACAAACAACTCTATGCACATAAACTAGTAAACCTGGAAGAAATGGATAAATTCCTGGACACTTGCCTCCTCCCAAGCCTAAACCAGGAAGAAGTCAAAACCCTGAATGACCAATAACAAGGTCTGAAGTTGAGGCAGCAATTAAGAGCCTACCACCCAAAAAAAGCCCAGATCCAGATGGGTTCACAGCCGAATTCTACCAGACATACAAAGAGGAGCTGGTTCCATTCCTTCTGAAACTATTCCAAATAATCCAAAAAGAGGGAATCCTTCCCAAATCATTTTATGAGACAAACATCATCCTGATACCAAAACCCAGCAGAGACTCGACAAGAAAAGAAAACTTCAGGCCAATATCCATGATGAACATAGATGCAAAAATCTTCAATAAAATACTGGCAAGCCGATTGCAACAGCACATCAAAA
>NW_016107330.1:10314889-10363145 GCF_001604975.1 Cebus imitator | reverse complement strand
AAAGAAAAGAAAATAAGAAGAGACCAGACTGGGAAACATAGATCTCATCTCTACAAAAAATAAGAATTTATTTTTTGAGATAGAGTGTTGCTCTGTTGCCCAGGCTGGAATGCAGCAGCCTGATCATGGCTCACTGCAGCCTCCACCTCCATGGCTCAAGTGATCCTCCTGCCCCAGGCTCCTGAGTGGTCAGGCACCAGAATGCCTGGGGAATTTCTGTATTTTTTGTAGAGATGCGGTCTCACTATGTGGCCTAGGCTGGTCTCAAACTCCTGGGCTCAAGTGATCCTCCTGCCTTGGCCTCCCAGTGTGTTGGGATTACAGTCATGAGCCATTGCACCGGACTGAAATTTTTTTACAAAGAAGAAAACAGGAAGGCGCTGATGTTTGTATTAAGATTAGTGTAGATGAAGTTCCTAGCATGGCAGGCACCTGGCACAGGGTGATAACTTTAAATGTTAACTGCATGGTTACTGTTGTTGTGTAGTGACCAGATCCAAAAGTCACCCCCAAGAGAAACCAGGAGGAGAAACTGTCCTCCTCCTTCCCCTCCATACGTAATATCCATTTATTCAAGAGACACCGTTCACCAAACTCATTCCAATAGCTCCCTGCGGCTCTGCCACAACATCTCTCCTAATATCAACATGGCCGACTTAGGCATCACAATCCCCATTTTATAACTGAGGACCCTCCTGAGGTCCCACAACCCAAGAAAGGCAGAGCCACAGCTCTGCCCTAGCCTCTTCTGGCTCTGCTCCCTTGCCGTATCCTGTTTGTATTAGTTAAGAAGCTTCCAGCTAAAAACTGTGACTCAGTGGGCTGAAACAATGTGGGCATTTATGATCTCACATGATGAAACGTTCAGAGAGGAGGTGGTTCCAAGTCTGGCTCTTCGGTGCTTGATGTCACCATGGCCCGGTTTCCTTCCTGCTCCTGGCAAGCCACCTTCTGTGTGTTGGCTTTGCTCTCTGGATGACTCCCCTCACAGCTCCAAGCTGGCAACCACGATACCAGCCCGCAGGCCAGGACCTGACAACATCCAGCCAAGAAGACTCTGTGTCTTCCTCTCTTCCTGTGTCCTTTTAATAAGCCCCCAAGCACCAGCCAGCAGACTTCGCCACAGGACAGGCCACCCTAACCCAGAGGTTGCCCAAGACAATGGGTTGAGCCTGGTTGGTTTAAATTCCTTAGGATTTATTTACCCACAAGAGGGAACAGGATCAATGTCCCTGAGGGGTGGGTAGCTGACGGAATTTGTGTCAGATGAGCAAGCCCAGAACCAAGGACTGCAACCCGCTCTCACTTTTGGGTGGCCAGGAGCAGGGCTGTGTCTGGGGTGCTTCCATCTGTGACCACCTTATCACCAGGGCAGGCTTGATATGTCGTAGTTGATCGATAGGGATGTGTTGAACAAATAAATGAATGATGAATGAATGAATAAATCTCAGATCAGTAAAGACATGGATGGGACTTTAGGAGGCAAGACGCACAGATGGGGCCTCAGGCAGCCAGGACTTGGAAACTCCCACCCTGCAAGTTCTTATCCTGGACCAGTGTCCAGTGATTGAAACCGGACAAAAGGCAGTAAGGAAGGAGAGATTCCCAGGGGAGCTTCAGTTTTCCACCCCCGCCCCAGTGCCTCTGGATGGCAAAGGCAGCCACTGTGTTCGCTGTTCCCACCTGGGTTAGGCTCTGCCCAGCGTGGGATATGGAGTGGACATTGAACACCTGTGGTGCTCATTCACCCCTCCTCTCAATCACCTTGAGGCACTGGTACTATTACTGCATTCTACAGCTGTAGCAACTGAAACTCCAAGCGTGAGTCACTGGCTGATAAGTGGCAGGGTTGGGATTCGAACCCAGGTCTCTCTGGCTCCAGGGCTGTGTCCCACCCTACTTCCCACACTCTTGACTGATACAGTCCCTGACTCAGCCCTGGGTGCTCCTAGGGGGGACTAGTCATGCCCAGGGACTATCAGGTGCAGCTGAGGTGTGTCAAAGGCAGAAACCCACCCATTGGCAGGTACAAGCCTCAGGCCATCTGGGATACAGGATTCAACCTCCGGGGGGCCCAGCCCAGGGGCAAAGGGAGAGGGCCGACTTTACCAAGGCCCTGCCTGTCTTTCCAGCTGAATCCTGCTTCCAAATGCCCCTGCTCCTTCCCCACATCCTCGCCTTGCTGTGATGTACAGGAGAGTCTGGGCTCCTGCCACCCCCTCACCCTCTCTCAATGTCCCCTTGAGAAGGACTGGGAACATTCACACTTGTGGTTCCTGACTGAGGTCAGCCAGAGGGCCATCCTGACCTCAGGGCACCAGCCTGGACAGCCCATCTCTCCCACTGGGTGACCTGGGTTGTTCTCTAGAGCTCAGAGTCCTCTATTTTATTGTTTTAATTTAAAATAAGGAAGAGATTTTAAAGCAGTTTGCAAAAGTTCAAGGCAAGGTCAGTGAAGTCAGGCTGAGGATTCATTCCTCTCTCGTCTCTTTCAGGTTTTACTTCCTGGCCGAGCCCCCGTCCATCTTGGGGCCTCTGCTGGGGGAAGCCTTCCTTGACTCTTGCCAAGACAGGCTCCTTCTTCACCCAGAGCTCAGCTGAGCTGCTTCTCCTTCCAAGAAAATATCCCTGCCCTCCCAACCAAAAGCAACCACCTCCCACCCATAGTTACTCCCAATCTTCCTGCCCTGTTTTAATTCTCTGCTTTATACTTTCTGATGCTTTTCTTAATCGGCATTCAGCAACTCACTTCTCTCACCCCAGCAATCAACTAGAATACGAATACCTTGGACAGAGGAAGGATCACAACATTCCCATCATCCAGAACAAGGCTGGGGGCATAGGACATTTCTGTTGAATGAATGGATGGATGGATGGATGGATGGATGGATGGATGGATGGATGGATGGATGAATGAGTAGGGATTGATAGGAAAGCTCCTTCTTTTTCTTTCAACTGGGCTACTTCCCAGCTGTGTGAGCTTGGGCTTGTGGTTTTGTTACAAGAAAGGGGTCCAGATCCAGACCCTAAAAGAGGGTTCTTGGGTCTCACACAAGAAGGAATTCAGGGTGAGTCCACAGAGTAAAGTGGAAGCAAGTTTATTAAAAATGTAAAGAAATAAAAGAATGGTTACTCCAGAGGCAGAGCAGCCCCCTGAGGGCTGCTGGTTGCCCATTTCTATGGTTATTTCTTAATGATATGCTAAACAAGGGGTGGATTATTCATGTCTCCCCTTTTTAGACCCTATCGGGTAACTTTCTGATATTGTCATCACATTCGTAAACTGTCATGGCGCTAATGGAAGTGCAGCACTGAGGACAACCAGATGTCACTTTCGTGGCCGTTTTCGTTGTGATGGGTTTTAGTTGCCCTCTTTACTGCATCCTGTTTTATCAGCCAGGCCCTTATAACTTGTATCTTGTGCTGTCCTTCTGTCTCATCCTGTGATTCAGACTGCCTTAAGCATCTGGGAATGCAACCCAGTAGGTTTCAGCTTTATTTTCCCCAGCTTCTATTCAAGATGGCGTTGCTCTGGTTCACACGCCTCTGACAGTTCTACTTCTCTGACTCAATTTGTGATTAATAAAATTAACCAATAACACCTACCCTTAAAAGGGAATTTTTGACCAAATGCTCAACTGTTTCCTACTGAGAACTTCCCACCAGTGAGAAGGCTGGGACAGGGTAGGAGAGGGTGGGGGGGGTCAGGTTGGAAAGCTGGGGACGTCCTTCCACCTCCCAGCCTTTCTCTCCAGACAATCTGAAATGATCCCTTCACCCTCGGCCAGGAACACGCCACCTACGTTCAGGAGGCCACTGAAGGGGGGTCACAGTGCATTCTGCTGGTGGGCTGCCTCTGCTGGAGCCCCTTCCAGGGTCCAGGGCTAGGCTGGGGTGAGAGGCAGCCGAGGCTGTCCCTGTTCCCTCCTCAAGGATTCAGCCCTGACATGAATCAGCAGCTGGCCCTGGCTCTGCAGTCAGCATCCTCCCTGCCCTAAACCCAGTCCAGGAACTGCAGAGCAGACGGAAGAGAGGAAAATTCAGCCATAGCGGTTTCCGGCTTCCTGAGAGGGAATGAGAAAATGCCAATTTCTGGGATCCCCTTTGTTAAGAACCTTATATACATTTTCTCATTTACACTCACACTTTATTCTGTGTGACCAGCAAGGTGGGTATGATTTTTTTTTTAAACTAAGGTGGGTATGAATGGCCCCACAGTACAGATGAGGACACAGGTTCTGATGAGTTAAACTTCTCACCTGAGGTAACTCACTCATGGAGAAGTGGTGGAGGCCACTTTGGGAGGCCCAGGTGGGTGGATCGCTTGAGGACAGGAGTTCAAGACCAGCCTGACCAACATGGTGACACCTCATCTCTACTAAAAACACAAAAATTAGCCGGGTGTGGTGGGGCGTGCCTGTAATCCCAGCTACTTGGGAGGCTGATGCAGGAGAATTGCTTGAACCAGGGAGACAGAGGTCACAGTGAGCCAAGATTGTACCACTGCACTCCAGCCTGGGTGACAGAACAAGACTTGGTGCCTCCCCCAACCCCTACCCCCAGAAAGAAGCAGTGGAGACTGGGCGAAAGTGAACAAAACCTATGTTAAACCCTGGATCCTGGTGCGACCCTCACCATCCCAGGTAGTGATTTTGTGGTTTTGTTACAAGAAAGAGGTCCAGATCCAGACCCCGAAAAATGATTCTTGGATCTCACGCAAGAATGAATTCAGGGTGAGTCCATAGATTAAAGTGAAAGCAAGCTTATTAAGAAAGTGAAGGAATAAAGAATAGCTACTCCATGGGCAGAGTAGCCCTGAGGGCTGCTGGTTACCCATTTTTCTGGTTATTTCTTGATGATATTCTAAACAAGGGGTGGATTCTTCATGCCTCACCTTTTTAGACCCTATAGGGTAACTTCCTGATGTTGCCATGGCATTGGTAAACTGTCATGTTGCAGCAACATGGAGGTTGGCCTACGCTGGAACTGTAATGGGTCTGTTGCCCGGTGCACACAGCAAGTCAATCCGCTGAGACACCATGTTGCGGGAGAGAAGGAGGTTCACACATAGAGTCACCAAACAAGGAGAGCAGAGAGAACCTCAGATCCATCTCCCTGAGGAGTTTGGGGCTAGGGTTTTTAAAGGTTTGGGAATGGGACGACGTGTGGAGATCATTGAATGGTGGAAGAGTGCAGGGTGACGTCGTGGGACAGGGAGAGGGAAGACATGCATTCTCATGCTGATCCCATTCCTCTGTGAGAGGCTTCAAACTAGTGGCTGGAAATGGGGATTTGAAAAACACCCTAAACAATCCTTAAACTAACCAGTCTTGTGATTCTGATGCCAGAGATCCTATCTGTAGGAACAGTGGAGGTAGAAATCAATTGTAGTATCAGGAATCCTATCCATAGTAAAATGGGACCCAAATGGGTCAGTATCTACTGCTATGTGACTTTTAGTAACATGGAAGTGGGCCAACGTGCAGCCTGATTAATGCTTCATTATAACCATATTTCTGTCCAGAATTATTGAGGATGGCTTCAAAAGCAGCAGGTCTGAAACTTTGTAGTGGAAAAAAATCACCCAGGGGAGCAAGTTTAAAATGCAGGTTCTCAGGCCCCCACGCCTGAAGAGTATGATTCTGTAGGTCTAGGGTGGAGCCCAGGGGCCTGCATTTTGTAAACTGAAAATAAAATTCTAAGGTCCCCCAACCAACTGAATGGACCCCCTCCTCTCAGCCAAGGGCATTCCAACGTTAGCCTGAAAAACTAGTTTCAGGCCATGATGCGGAGGAGAAGCCAGACATGCCTCATTAAACCCTCCTCCTCCCTTGTGGAATTACTCATAGAACAGACTCTTTTAAGTTTGATAAGAAACATTTACAATCTATTAACTCTGATGCCTGCTTCCTGGAGGCTTCATCTGCATGATAAAACCTTGGTCTCTACAACCCCTTATCATAACCCAGACTTTCCTTTTTATTGATAATAACTCTTTCAACCAATTGCTAATCAGAAAATCTTTGAATCTGCCTATGACTTGGAAGCCTTGGTTACAAGAAAGAGGTCGGGATCCAGACCCCAAGAGAGGGTTCTTGGATCTTACATAAGAAAGAATTCAGAGTGAGTCCATAAAGTGAAAGCAAGTTTATTAAGGAAGTAAAGAAATAAAAGAATGGCTGATCCATAGACAGAGCAGGTCCGAGGGCCGCTGGTTGCCCATTTTTATGGTTATTTCTTGATGATATGCTAAACAAGGGGTGGATTATTCATGCCTCCCCTTTTTAGACCATATAAGGTAACTTCTGGACATTGCCATGGCATTTGCACACTGTCATGGCGCTGGCAAGAGTGTAGCACTGAGGACAAGCAGAGGTCACTTTTGTGGCCATCTTGGTTCTGGTGGGTTTTAGCCAGTTTCTTTACTGCAACCTGTTTTATCAGCAAGTTATGACTTGTATCATCTTGTGCTGATCTCCTATCTCATCCTGTGACTTAGAATGCCTTAACTGTCTAGGAATGCAGCCCAGTACGTCTCAGACTCATTTTACCCAGCCTTTGTTCAAGATGGAGTTGTTCTTGTTCTAAGGCTTCTGACACCTCCACTTCCAGTTGTCCCACCTTTCCAGAACGAACCAATATACTCTTACATGTATCAACTGATGTCTCATGTCTCCCTAAAATGTATAAAACCAAGTTGTGCCCCAACCACCTTGGGCACATGTTCTCAGGATCTCCTGGGGGACTGTGTCATGGCCATCAGTCATTCATGTTGGGCTCAGAATACAACCTTCAAATATTTTGCAGAGTTTGGCTCTTTTAGTTGACAGTGTTTAACAAGTGCTTCCCAAGATTCTGATGCACCTGGCCAGGGGTTACATGCTGAAAAGCATGTAGACCCCCTCTCCTCTATCACCCCCACTACCCCACTTCACCTGTTCACAGCACCTGGAGCAGACAGAGACCTGTCTCCGTGGCCAACCCAGAAACGGAGCAGCTGTTCACACCAAGGTTTGTTCATCCTGTGCAGGCATGGCTCCCTCCCTGGGCTGCCAAACTGGAGACCACATTCCAGGTCACCTGTACCCAAGGCTTCATCTGTCAAGTAGAAGATGGGGGAGGAATACTCTCAGACCTCAGCTTGTCACAGGTCACCTTCCTGAGGTCTGGTGGAATATTTGCTTTTTTTTTTTTTTTTAACTCAATCTAAATTTATTTATTAATTTATTTTTATTTTATTTTGAGACAGAGTCTGGCTCTGTAGCCCAGCCTGGAGTGCAATGGTGCCACCTTGGCTCACTGCAATTTCCACCTCCTGGGTTCAAGCGATTCTCCTGCCTCAGCCTCCCGAGTAGCTGGGATTACAGGCACCCGTCACCAGGCCTAGATAATTTTTGTATTTTTAGTAGAGACAAGGTTTCGCCATGTTGGCCAGGCTAATCTTGAACTTCTGACCTTAGGTGATCCACCTGCCTCGCCTTCCCAAAGTGCTGGGATTACAGGCGTGTGCCACCGGGGGCCCAGCCTAAATTTATTTATTTAAGGATTTATTTAAGAAGGAAATTTCTGTCCCTCTGGCATAGGGAAAACAAGTATCACTTGTCATAAACAGAGGGTGGCCATAAAAATAAGTACAATTTCCCTCTGAGAAAGGTGCCAGCCCTCCGCTTGCACCAAAGAGAGAAGAGTGATTTGCATCAACTGACCTCACTATAATAGCCCTTATCTCCCATTAGTTTCCCATACCTTTCCTAGTCACTTCCCCACGATTTATTGTCCCTGGGAGCCCAAACCCACTTTCCTTTGTTAAAAGGGTATAGAAGCCCTGAGACTAACTACTTCTTTGAGTTTTAGTTATTTTATGTGAACTTTCATGTGTATAAATATCAATAGAAATGGAGTGCCTTTTCTTCTGCTAATATGTCTTTTGTTAGTTTCATTCACAGTTCCCCAGTGCAGTACAATAAGAGAATAGACACCAATCGTGGTGGTCCACACCTGTAGTCCCTGCTACTCGGGAGGCTGAGGCAGGAGGATGGCTTGAATCAGGGAGGTTGAGGCTGCAGTGAGCCGTGATTGTGCCACTGCACTCCAGCCTGGGGAACCGAGTAAGACCCCATCACTAAAAAAAAAAAAGTAGCGGAAGTCTTTCTGCCTGACACTGGCCTGCAATTCCCCATCAACACCAAAGTGACTAAAGTGAAAAGCTCAGGTTAAATGGAAAAATACAAAAATAAAACATGAGGCACAACAGTCTGTCCATCTTGACTTTCCAGGGAAAATGTACAATGGGAAAGTGGCAGGAGAGTACTCTAGCGCGGTCGTCAGGAGGATGGCTCAGGGTCCCACACACAAGGGTTGCCAGCTCTGGAGTCTCCCGACTCCCAGCTGTGAGATCTTAGGTACAAGTCACTGAAACTCTCTGAGCCTCAGTTTCTTTACCTATAAAATGGGGATTCTAGCACTGTCTTCCCAAGGTATTGTGAGGGAAGAATGACAGAACAAAAGCACTGGGCACGGGGCCTGGCCGTGGGGATCTCAGGGCAGCAGCTGTCGCCATTGTCATGGTGGCTGTGAGTGGTACCATTGGCAGGAGCAGTAGCCTTCACTGACATTTCCTTCTTTCCCCACAGGGCTTGTCCTCACCCAGGGCAGCTTGCTAGAGCTCTGTGCTGACCTGATAAGCCACGGGCAAGTGGCCTTTCCTCAGCTACCTCACCTGTGGCTGTCACTGTGGCTTGGGGGACTGGGGCAGCCCATGGTGTCACCAAATGGTAACTCTCCCCTCCTGAGGCTGCAGCCAGGCTGGCTGAGCTTTGAACAGAAGCCTTGCCTGGACAGCTTTTTGAGCAGGGGGAACCACGCTGGTTCAACACACATTGCCTTGGACGAAGGATCTGGGGTTCAACGCTTTGTATACAGCTTCCCAGCAATGGCTCTGGGGCAAGCTCCTTAACCTCTCTGTGCCCGGGCCTCTTCATGCCTAGGATGGGGTATTCGCAGGACCTCCCTCATAGGGTTAATGTCACAATTCAAAGGTTACAGGAATAGGTCACTGCCAGGGCATCGTGAAAGGCCCTTGGGACACTGTCCACATGGAGATCTGCTCAATGGCATCTAGCACCAGGAAAGCCCTGGGGTGCACAGAGGAGCCACAGTCCTCATCCCACTAGGAGCTCTGTACCATGGCCATGGGGGACCAGCTCAGGCTGGCAGGACCGCCCCAAATGCCAGAATCTGAGAACCTGGTTCATGTCCTGGCTTCACTATTAACTTGGGGGCAGCCTTCAGTGAGACACTTTTCTCTTTATCTCTTGGTTTTCCACTCTGTAAAATGAGATGTTGTGAGGTGCAAAGTGGGTTATGGATTCAAAAGCACTCTGGAAAGCATGTAATGTGAAAAGGTCGTGTAGAAGGGAAGCATGTAAACTGACTCTTTAGAGCTTCCACTAGATGTTCAATAAGACAGTATAGCTGTCTCTAGATAGAGTTTCTTAGAGAAGATAATAACAGACGTAACCATGGTGTCTAGGTCTGCACAAAGGGTGTAACAATAATTTGCCTGCAACCCACAAATTTATTTGAAACCTGAGTAATCTCAGCGTCCAGCACCTGGTTGACTTTGATTTATAGGAAACCAGTTTTGCAACATTCTGAATTTGCTGGATCAACAGTTTAGAACTGATGACTCAAAGAGACATGGTAACTAAAGAATTGTCAGGTTCTCTGAATCAGGCTTGCCCCGATTTGATGAATGAGTTGTTCGCTGATTCTCAGAATCGACCATTTTGGAATTGATGCATAGGTTACTTTGAGTCGCAACTTGTCTTTCTGTAAGGCTTCTCTCACTATCCCTCCAGCTCTTTGCTGGGCCAGGAATCGGTCACTGCCAAGGCATGCACACAATGTCCCCAAATTATTTAGAAAAGGGTAACCAAGTTATAGGAGTTGTATTCAGTTCAAAAAGGCAAAGAGGTGCCTAATGCATTTAAAGAAAATGTTCTATCAAAAGATGAAAAATGTTTTAAATAAGTTTGTATTATTTTATTTGATATGTGACAAAGTCTTGATCTGTTTCCCAGGCTAGAGAGCAGTGGTGCAATCACGGCTCACTGCGGCCTTGATCTCCTGGGCTCAAGCCATCCTCCCACCTCAGCCTCTGAATTAGCTGGGACTACCGGTGCACACCACTGTACCTGGCTAATTTTTATTTTTATTTTTATTTTTGTAGAAAGGAGGTCTCACGATGTTGGCCAGGCTGGTCTTGAACTCCTGAACTTAAGTGATGCTTCTCACTTGGCCTCTCAAAGTGTTGGGGTTACAGATGTGAGCCACCGTGCCCAGCTTAAATACATTTTTAAAGGAGAAAGCCATAAAATGTCCACATTGGGGGATGATGATGGTGACGTATTGTTCTGTATTCATTAGGAGGATGCAGCTCCTACCCATCTACCCCTGAGTGGCGCACAGCCCCAAATTTAGAAACCTGGAAAATGAGTACCGGGACCAAAGTGTGCCTCAGCCTCTGGGGATGTCTTCAGGGTATACCTGTGGATATGTGTGAATGGATCAAGTAAGCTTTGCTCATCTTTCCGCACAGAATAACAAAATAGCATGTGCGAGTGACCCACACTGCCTCCACAGGACTCGTCCCTCTTCCCAGTGTACCACACCTGACCACCGGTTACATCACTGGAGAGCTGATTGACAGATACAGACGTCCAGCCCCTAGACCGGCCATTCTGATTCCTCTTGGAGCTCTGGTCATTCTGAAGCAGCTCTTTACCTGTCTATCCCTGGGGCACATCAGAATCTACCAGGTCCCAGCCACAGAGAGCTTTCTCCTCTCCCCTACACCTAGATTCCTTCTGTCCCAGTGGAAGCTGTGCCGTGCCACTGGGAAGAGGTGCTCATTGAACAGGAGTCACGAGGTCCCCTGTGTGGGAGGAGGGGGCCGAGTGACTAAATCACACCCTTTACACACAGAGCGTGCTAATCTCTGCTGGCTTTAGTGGAGATGGAGCCGAGGGATTCGTGGCAAACTGCCACCTTCCTGCTTAGACATAGCCTCTTTTGTTTTTGTCTTTGAGACAGGGTATCACTCTGTCACCCAGGCTGGAGTGCCGTGGCGTGATTACGGCTCACGGCAGGCTCACCCTCCTGGGTTCAAGCAATCCTCCCACCTCCTAGCTTCCTGAGTAGCTGGGATTACAGGTGTGCACCACCACATCCAGCTAATTTTTAAATATTTTGTAGAGGTCAAATCTCACTGTGTTGCCCAGGCTGGCCTCAAACTCCTGGGCTCAAGCGATCTGCCCACTTTGGCCTCCCAAAGTGGTGGAATTACAGCTGTGAGCCACCATGCCTGGCAGACACAGCCTCTTGGTTCAACTCAAAATGCATTCACCTGCCTCCTGTTCTCATCACAGCATGGAGTTCTTGCTTGTTGTATGTCAGTCCCTGAGAGGCTAACAGGTGGTGGGGGTGGGGGTGGATGGGGTGGCCTCGTGCCTAGCCCAGGCCTGGCACAATAAATGTGTGTTGAACCACTAACCCCAGGTGTTTGAGCAGATGAGTAACAGAACGGTGTGAGAGCCAGAAGAGGAAGGAGGACCTCTGCTGGGAAAGCAGGGGAAGTGCACGAGGCAGCCTCCACGGAGGGAGGGATTTTGCCGGCAGGGTAGGGGGCAGTCGTTCCAGGCAGAGGGCACCACCCAGGCAAAGACTGGCTGTGTGGAGATGCACCGCTTTGGGACCGGCTGCAGGACTGTGTGCCCTGGACACAGCTTGGGTCTCCCCATAGGTGCCGTCTCACCCATGATTGCTGCTACTACCTCTTGACAGCTCACCAGTGCTCCCCTAAGTGGGACCAAGGCAATTCCAGCATCACCGGCGGCCACATCCAATGTAGTGAGTGCTTCATGGGGCAGCCTGGGAAGACGAGAAGAGGGGCCACCTTCTGCCCCAGACACATGCCTTGGCCCCTGGGACTTGGGCTTAGGGCCAATGGTTGGAGTCAAAACTCTTGGGCTTGGGTTTGGTGGTCCTCTTCCATGACAAGTGCCATTGATTGAGCACCTACTGTATATAGGGCGCTGTAGTGGATGCTTTAGGTGCATCATCTCATCAAATATTCCCAACAACCTAGTGAGGAAAGGTTCATTAGCCCACTTACAGCAGAGATAACGGAGGCTGAGAGGATTGGAATCACTTGTCTGAGGTCACAGTGAGGAAACACACAGGGCTGGGACACGAGCCCTGATCTGATGGTAAGGCCCTTACAGCACAAGCTCTGCAGGATTTAAACTCAGTGGCTTGGATGTCTGTCCCACAGAGGAGCCAAATACCCGTGCTTGTGTGTCTGGTTCCTGCGCTGGGTGGTTAGTGAACGCCTCAGGACTGATACCAACAGAGGCTTGGAGATCCCAGGCCAGAAGCCCAGTTCCTTTTGTTTGTTTGGGTTTTTGTTTGTTTGTTTGTTTGTTTGTTTGTTTGTTTTTGACAGAGTTTTGCTCTGTCTCCCAGGCTGTAGTGCAGAGGCATGATCTTGGCTCATTGCAACCTCCACCTCCTGGGTTCAAGTAATTCTCCTGCCTCAGCCTTCCGAGTAGCTGGGACTACAGGTGCCTATCACCATGCCTAGCTAATTTTGTATTTTTGGTAGAGACCAGGCTTCACCATATTGGCCAGGCTGGTCTAGAATTCCTGACCTCAGGTAATCCACCTGCCACAGCCTCCCAAAGTACTGGGATTTTAGACATGAGCCGCCGCGCCCAGCCTCAGAAGCCAGTTCTGATCTAATGTTTGAAGAGAAAAGAGATGTCCAGAGACATTGAGCCCCAGGAGAGCCTTTGGGGGTTTGTTTAATTAAGGCCAAGACATTAAAGCCACTCAGACACCTGCAACTTCAGAGCCAGAAGGGCCCTGAGAGGTCATGGGAATGAGGGCTTCTCAAATCCTTTTGAAGACCACCCACAGAATGTAATAAAATTGACTTCTGGACCCAGTTAACCCACACACACACACAGCCAGCATAGACACACAATGTGCTGAAGCAGCACTTTACTACGTGTGATATATTAACACACATATGTGCACACATACTGGCTGCAACCGTCTAACCCGAGTTCATGACCCACTAATGGATGGGGACTGCAGTTTTTAAAACAGTATCTATCAATTCTTCTGTAAAGATGAAAAGCCGAGGCCCATGACAGGTAAGGAGACTGCCCAAGGTCAGTACTTGTGCAAAGTCGTGACTACAGCCTGGTGGTTGAGAATGTTGGCCCACCTGAGTGTGTATGAAGTACTTGGATGATTTGGGTACAAGACACTGGACTGGACCTCACAGCTAGAGAGGGTCTAATTCTGTCCTTCTGAGGGAGTTCAGAAGATGCTTGAAATGCCTCTGGCTAGTAGGAGCCCCAGTGAGAGTCCTAGGGGCCAGGCTTCCACCAAACCAGGTTTTTTGCATTGAGTTGTTATTCTGACTTCTGCCTCTCATGTTCTAGAATCTGACTTCTGAGTGTGGTTCCCCAGAAGACACAGCTGAGACTCCAATCCTCTGGGCACCACTGATGGCAGTCATGATGTTGGAACTATACGCTCAGTGCTGCAAAGAAAAATTAGCACTGAAACAAAAGATCTTTCAGCAACGCAATTTTTACTTCCTGGATTGCAGGAAGGGTACTGTCGCTAGCTATCTTGCAATGAGAGTACAATGAACAAAGAAAAACACATAAATTTATCCCTTACGCATTTGGGGTCGTCCTTACTGCTGTGTCTTATCTCTATTGGTTGGAACCAGATCTCACAATCTAGACCAAAACCTGATTGGCTAATAATGTAAAACTTTTCTAAACAGGTAAAAGCAACGGAGAGCTGGGACATGCCTGTGAGCACTCCCAGCACAGATATCTTGGTTAAAGAACAAGGACGTAGAAGGTACTATGTGTCTGTAAGCACGGCATGTCTAATAGCTACATAGGATAGGCCTTAAAAAAGTTATTAGCACACTTATTCTTTAACAAGAAAGGAAACTTTAAAAAGGAAATTTTCTACTTCCCACACATGATGTAGAGGCATGCATGGGATTTAACTTGTGGACATTTACTGGGCACTCCCTCTGTGCCAGGCCCTGTGCCAAGCACAGCGGGGAGGGGTGAGCGCAGTAATGCCTTGGCCCTGTGCCAGCAGGCCCAGCCTTGGGATTTGTGGGGACCCAGGCTTAACTCCCCACTCTGCCCTTCTCTGGTTGCATGGCCTCGGGCACACGTTCAGCCTCAAGGTGAAAGTTACTCCCCCATTAAGTGGGACGATTACACATAGTTGTTGGCTGTTGGAAAGATTCGATGGGGCAACCTGTAGGAAAGACCCTGGCACCAGGTAGACAATCAGCAAGCTGTAGCTCTTATTATTGTTGCTGATTTTTAAAATGCAATTAGTAGCCAGAGATAGAGGATGAACATTCCAGAAGGAGAAGAAACAGCAAGAGAAAGGGCAGGTGAGTGGGAAAGCCAGGGCAAGAGCAGAGGAGTGGAGGTTTAGGAGGTGGGGAATAACTGGGAATTCAAACTGGAAAGGCAGAGCAGCCACAGCAAAGAACCTTAAATGTCAGGCCAAGGAACTTGGCAATGGGGAGCCATTGAAGGCCTTAGAGGAAGAGGGTGATGCAACTGGAGTTTATGAAAGAGAAGGTGACTGGCAGATCCTTGATTGATAATAACAAATCCCTGCCAGAGAAGATACTGTATAGTTGCAGCTTTCTAAATTCAGCAGAAAAAGGGACCCTGGCACCATTCTGGGAAGGTCTTGACACCTGGGTCAGGGTAGAGGTAGGATGGTCTGTGTGTCTGGCCAGAAGTGAGAACTCCAGATTTCTTCTCTGGTTGGTCCAGGTCCTGGGAGCAAGTGCCAGAAGCAGATCTGCAAGTGTGCCCTGAAGTTGGCCTCGTGTCTGCAGCAGCACCGGGATACGTACAACGGTTGGAACCTCATTTTCAGCAGCATGCGGGAAAACCACTCTTCCCTGTGGGACACTGGGGGACTGAGTTACTGACTCCCAGCCCCCTGAGGACACCATCTAGCATGCCAGTCCTAATGCAGTGCCCATCCCCTTGAAGCAGAAGTGGCAGGGAACAAACTTCTCGAACACTGAACTGAGGAAGGAAGTGGCTTTTTATTTGGCCGGGAGCTGCGGGGAGCTACAGGCTCATTCACCAAGCTCCCCAACACTAAAGGGGAAACTGAGGCGGAACTATGTCATTGTCCGTTGGCTGGACGTCCAACCTTACAATCTTTTGGCTTTATTGATTTGCTAATTCATATGCAGCATGAGTGGTGACTAGCAGGGGAGGGGACTTCCAGAGACAAGACAAAAGCAACGAGCTGTTTGTTGGCAGAGGTATTTCCAGGAGGGAGCCTGGTCTGTGGACACCTGGGGGCATGAACCAGTGCCGGGCACCAGCCTGCAGAGGTAACATTTATTTGCAGCTCTTTCAAGGTTAACAGATAGCAGAGATGCTGGGAACTGAAAAGGGAGTCATTTTCCCCACTCTTTGGTATTTTATTTCATTTTTTTTCTTCTTCACCCTCCTTCCCATCTGGAAGAGGGGGAGAAAGGAGGTGAAATTGAAGGAAGTGAGGGGGCCTCCCCTCTCACCCTAACCCAGCCAAGCCCAGTCCAGGGAGACCTCAGTGACAGGGAGGTCGCCAGTGAGCCCAGCTCTCATCCAGACTGCCCACTGCAGATGTCAAAATCCCACAATCACTGTATTACCTGCCCAACTCATCAGTTCTCTCTGTTCCCACACTGGTATGTGAGTTCCCTGAGGATAGGAGTGTCATCTCAGTCGTTTACTTATTCATTCAATCATTCATTCATTTATTCATTCAACAAACATTTTCCAAGCACCTGCTATGTGCCAAGCATGCTGGCATGCTGATACAGGCACTGGGAAGCCTGTACCAACAAGAATTTGATATAAGCAACAGAACTACTAGGAGATACTTATATATGAAATAAGGGATGTATTACAGGGATTTAGCTTACTGTGATAATGGGAGCCAGTAAAACAGTGTGGGTGGGGCTGCTTCTGTTTGTGCTGGTGCTGCGGCCTGCAGTCCCATGCCCCAAGTGGCAAGGCAGGGTGGAACCACAAAGATGAGCAGATCCCCGTGAGGACAGACAAGGACACCCTTCAGCCTCTCGCCAACCCCAAGTCTTCCATGTTGACAGCGCAGTGTCTTCCAAGGGAACCCAGAGCCCTTCATCATGGAATCAGGTATGCTCCTGGCTCCGAAGTAGGAGGAGCTGAAGATGCTCTGCCAGGGCCTAGAGCTGCTGCAGCTCCAAGTGCTTCCCCGCACCAACATGGTGAGCCAGCACTAAGGACCAGCATGCATTGGCAGCAACAGCATTCCATGCCCTGCTCCGACTAGGAGATTATAAAAATTCAGCTACTCCATGCCAGCGTCCAAATCTTATTCAAGACATCTCTTGAGACCCATGCTAACCTGGAACTCTGCAGGGAAGGGAATTCTAGAAAATGAAACTTCAGCTTAGTTCAGTGAAATAAGACAAACCCCTGAGAGTCCAACCCTTGTTGACTTGGCACCCATACACACCTTTTCCAAATAAACGCAAGGTCATCTATCGGCCTAACATGATACAATTTTCCCTGTATGTAATCTAAATCAAGCTAGCCTCTCCCCAAAGTGGTCAGAGAATACAAAATGCTTTTATCCGTCTTTAAGCAATGTTCATTTCTATTCTAGTTGACTGACAATTCCTTTTGATATTCTCTGACTTGAATATTGCGATACAGGTATTGTTGACTTATTACCTATGCAACTTACGACCATTCAACTTTACGACCACAATTACTAGCCACGACTGCTCCACATCTGGCAGCGCAAACGTTGCCCAGCTGGGCGTACGATAGTGCGGACCAGCTTCCGGCAGCACTACCATCTCCCCGTGCACCATTTCAACTGTTATCCCAGACTCGGTACAGCAATTTGTGTTTTGTGTCTTGGATATTTTTCATCAAACCCTTCCCAAGATGTCTACCAAGAGGAAATTGTCTTTGTCTACGCCTCAGCCTGCCAAGAAGGAAAGAAAGGCCATCGATCTCGACACGAAAATGAAGGTAATTAAGCAGTACGAAGGAGGAAAGAAAGTGAATGTGATCACACGTGATACAAAGTTATCACACTCCACTGTGTCGACGATTTTGAAAGATAAAGAAAGAATTCGTGAAGCTGTGAAAGGTTCTGCACCCATGCGGTCAACAGTTATAACAAAGCAACGAAGCGGGCCCATCCACGAAATGGAGAAATTGCTACTGTACTCGATAATGCGCCTGGACACCCACCACATCTAGATGATCTCCATCCAGATGTAAAATTTGTTTTTCTTCCGCCAAACATGACTCCACTTATCCAGCCTATGGACCAAACTTCGATTGCTACATTAAAGGCCAACTATCTCCAAACCACCTTCGCTCAAGCAATATCCGCTATAGATGCTGACTCAGAACTAACATTGCGAGATTTTTGGAAACACTACAACATTTTGATGTGTATCAAGAATATCGCTACC
Source organism: Cebus imitator (assembly GCF_001604975.1). Classification (NCBI taxonomy): domain Eukaryota; kingdom Metazoa; phylum Chordata; class Mammalia; order Primates; family Cebidae; genus Cebus; species Cebus imitator. The sequence continues at coordinate 10,345,543 of NW_016107330.1, read as the reverse complement.
GCCTGGGAGGCTGTGACGACAAAGTGCATGAATGGCATCTGGAAAAATTGTGTTAAGCGCTATGTTACTGATTTTGACACATTTAACAGTGAACATGAACTTGAAACGATTCGGGAAAAAATAGTAAAACTCGCTCAAGACCTTTCTTTGGAGTGTGAAATGGAAAATGTCGAAGAGTTGCTAGACAAAGAATCTGGAGAACTTACAAATGAAGAGCTAATCCAACTGGAAGAAGAAAGAGTGGCGGAAGAAGAAAGAAGAGAAGCAGAGAAAGAAGAGGAGGAGTCAGAAAGAAAGTTCACCACTAAGGGATTATCAGACGGTTTATCTTTACTGAATAAACTTCTTACACATTTCAAAGCAATGGACCCAAACATCGAACGATTTGCAAGGATTGAACGGATGGCACATGGTGTTTCGTCCATATCGTGAAATTTATGAAGAAAAAAAGAAACATACAATTCAGACAAAGCTCACCATGTTTATGAAAAAACCAACTCTGGTAGCCCCAACTGCTGCCTCAGATGACGACATCAACGATCCACAGCCAAGCACCAGCGGCCAATAAAATGTTTCATACATGTTTATATATTTTGATATGTTTTGCAATTGGGGAAATGTTTCCTATGGTATTTTTTACACCTGTATTTTGTATTTTTGTATGCACCTGTATTTTGTAATTTTGTATGTTTTGCAAATATTAAACCAGTTGTACTGGTAATGCAGTGTTTTACTTAAACCTGACGAATGTAAAAATAAGAAACAAAATGGTGTAGAGATGATACAAATGGCATAAAAAGAACAACGAAAATTATGATACATAACAATAATGAAAGAAAATTACGATAAAATGTGACTTAAAGATTTTTATAACATCATTTCACAGTACTGTACATATAGCCTACTCAGCTTACGACCAAATCGTGTTACGACCGGTCTGTCAGAACCCATCGTGGTCGTAAGTTGAGCACTAGCTGTATAAGGTTTACAACATGAGTACGCCTTATGTGAACAGCAGCACCCCAGGCGGGGCCGCAATGCTGCTGCCGTCCACTGTTAGGGAATGGTACCATATGTGGAGAACCATCTGTAAAACAGGCCTGGGTCTTTTACTTCTCCTGCAACTGGTCACAGGGAACACACCATGAACTCGTAGGTACAGGTGAAGGAGGAGGCAGTAGCGGGCACTGGGGCCATGGGCATGCTCACGCAACTCACTTGGGCCTTCAGAAGCTATTGAAGCCCAGTTTCATGCAGACCATTTCCATTTGTCTATGAAATTGCTGCTATGCATGTCAAACTTTGTCTTGGTGGGCCTGTTAACACCCAGTTCTGCAGGGTCCAGCCCCGCAGGGTCTAGTGGGTGTTCTTTTGTGAGTGGAGAGATAGATCGCAGGAAAGAAAGACACAAGGCACAGAGATAAGAGAAGAATTCAGCTGGGCCTGGGGGACCACTGCTACCAAGGCACGTAGTCCAGTAGTGGCCCCGAATGCCTGGATGCACTGATATTTATTGTATACAAGGCAGGGGGGCAGGGTAAGGAGAGTGAATCATCTGACATGATTGATAGGGTCAAGCAAATCACGCGCTTACAGAACAGGGGGCCCTTCGCTTTCAGGTAGCTGCTGCAAGGGACAGAGGCAAATATGTCAGCATTTTTCTACACACTTCTCAGAAAGATCAAAGGCTTTTGGGATTCCCCTACTGCTACTTCTCACAACTTCTAAGAACTTAAAAGGAGAGCCAGGTGGGAAAGTGGAATACGAAAGTGGACAAGGATGGTGACCATCGGAGCACAGCACCACAGAGAGGCATTTAAACTCCTGGATGTCTGCGGGCTGGCCTGGCTAATGTCAGGCCTTCCTCAAGAGCCAGGCAGAGCAGAGTGATCTCTGAACTCCCCTAGTGAAAGGGAAACTCCCCTTCACGGCCTGCTAAGTAGCGGGAGCCTTCCCAGGCACTGGTGCTACTGCAAGGCCCGGCTGCTAAGTAACCGGGCGCCTTCCCAGGGACTGGCACTACCACAAGGCCTGGCTGCTGAGTAACGGGTGCCTTCCCAGGTGCTGGTGCTACCACAAGGCTCTCACTCTCATCTCCTGATCACTTCTCACAATGTCCCTTCAGTTCCTAATTATATTTCACCTGGTTGTTTCTATCCTATAAGACTAAAATCTTTTTATGCTGTAATACTAAAGCAAAGATTAATAAGAAAGAATAATGATTTACTAAGACTGATTACATAATTGATTATGTGATTGTTTCCAAATATACTTGGTATCATTGCTAAAACTAAGTAATCAGTTATTTATTGTATCGGGACAGATTGTGCCTTCAGACTCTTGCCTTGGCACCTGGGCAACTTTCTTCCCACAAGTTCATGATCGGCAACCCGGGTCTCATAACTTGGTAACCCAAGGTCAAGCATTCAGTGTCTACCAAGACCTGTTAGCAAGCCAGATGCTGTTTCTCAAAAGGAGAATAGTCCTCTGCAGCATGGCTTTACTCCAAAACCCTTAAGGTCCGCCCCATACTTTACCCACAGAGGCCCCTCTGAGCTTCCATGAAGCGTCTCTATGTGCATATACACGTCAAGCACCGTTGGGTCTGCTGGGTCATACCACCCAAGTGGCAGAGCCACTGGTGTGGCAGCCTGGGCCGGTTGCATAACCTTTTGTTCTGGACCCCACTCAAAACAGGCAACTGTTCAGGTCGATTGCTAAGTGGGTTTAAGCAGTACTTCATTGATACCATTGGTAAACGGTACTTCCGTGGTACCTTGACCTGAAACGTGAGCTACATCGCTAAAATCTCAAGTGCCCACAAGGCACTGTGCTTCCTTCTCAATAGACAGGAGGGCCAGATGCTGTTACTTGTCCTACCTTCTGTAAGGGATATCTCAACATGCCCCAGACTAAAGGACCCCTGAAAAATGCCTCTGGAGTGGCAGGCCCCTAAGGTGCATACATGCCTTCCATGTCATCACCCGTGCTGATGTGCTGTGGGGTACAAAGATAATCCAGGTCCCTCTGGACTAGAGTACGGCATAGAGCTGGAGAGTTGATGGAGCCTGCAGTTGGAAACTGTAAGTGTATTGCTGTCCCTGCAAGCTGAGAGCAAATGCTTCTCACAGTTTTACTAATAGGTATAAGGAAAAAGTCATTCTGCCGTGGAATAATTATAAAACAGGTGCCAGGGATGTGCTGATTTGCTCTAGCAACAATATCCACAGCAGCTGCGATTGGAGGTGTGGCTTGATTCAGTTTGCATCACTCTACTGTGTTCCATACAAGCAGGCAAAGAAGCATTCATGTCCTGTATGCAGATCTTTCTAAATTTTTATTTTGTAGAGGCAGGGTCTCACTATGTTGCCCAGGCTAGTCTCAAACTCCTGGGCTCAATCAATTCTCCCACCACGGCCTCCCAAAACACCTGGATTATAAATGTGATCCATCCTGCTTGGCCCTGTCTGTGAACCTTGAGTGAGATTTTAAAGCCCTGAGCCCATCACTATCTCTTTCCAAGTTCTCCAACCCATAATAATTTTGTTTCCATTAAAATGCTCTGTGCCATCAACTACTGGTCACTCTTGAACAGATGTGTACACAGGTGATCATTTAAGTAGCTGTTTTATCTCTTCAGGCTGTGGTCAATCAATGTCCCCCTTGCCAATAAAAACCAGCCATGTGTGCCCTTAAATCTAGTCAAATAAGAAAACCAATTCCAGATGAGCCAGAGGCAATTCAAACAGCCCATCCTTCAGGCTCTGTTCCTCAGAAACTGTGTCTAGTACCAAATTCTATAGAGGTCAGGGAGTTCAGGCAGAAAGGCAGCAGTACTCTTATATAACAATCCTTTTTTTTTTTTTTTTTTTTTTGAGATGAGTGTCGCTCTGTTGCCCAGGCTAGAGTGCAGTGGCATGATCTCGGTTCACTGCAACTTCCACTTCCCAGGTTAAAACAATTCTTCTGCCTCAGCCTCCCGAGTAGCTGGATCTACAGGCACATGCCACCACACCTGACTATTTTTTTGTATTTTTAGTAGAGACGGGGTTTCGCCATATTGGCCAGGCTGGTCTCGAACTCCTGAACTTGTGATCCAACAGCCTGCCTCGGCCTCCCTAAGTGCTGAGATTACAGGCATGAGCCACTGCGTCCGGCCTAACAATACTTTTTTGGTAGAAATTTGATGTGGTACAGATGGGATTGCTGGCTTAGTCCTTCATAGGAGGCTGCTTTTCCTGTGTCTGATGCTACAGCCTGAAGTTAGCAGGGCAGACAGTCTGAAACGGAAGATGACTGTGAAGGGGCGGGGGAGAGCAATGACAAATTGGAACCTGGGAGGATGCATGGAACCCAAAAGAACGAGCAAGAACCAGGTGGGTCTCAATACCTTGCACCCTAGCTTCACTGCCTGTGCGTCCTGCTGGGGAAGCTGGCTCCCTTACTTACAGAGCTAAACACACATCTGGCCCAAGAGTCAGAGAAGTTGAACAAGGAAATCCAGCAGGCTTGACTCAGCAAGGCAAGCCAGCAGGTCCATGATCCCCAGCCTGAGCCACATACACGCCATGTCCTGCTCCCAAGTGTAAAGGGAATATGACTGCACTTCTCATCTGCCTTTCAAATCTCAACAAAACATCTCTTTGGGCTCTAAACTACAGCAGCTAACCAGAACCTAACGCAGAGCTCTACAGGGAAAGGAATTCTGGGAAACATAGCTTAGCTAAAGTTACACAACCCAAACTTGCCACATCCACCCTGAACAAAACAAAATGTTTTCCACGGTGCATGTTGCAAGACCTGGCCCCAGCGCCAAGCTTCCCCTGTGTGATGCCATCGGTTCTACTAAGAACACAGTTTTGGGCAGAGGTGGGAGGATCACTTGAGACCAGGAGTTCAAGTCCAGCCCAGGCAACATAGAAAGAGCATCAACTCGATAAAAAATTAAATTAGCAAGGTGTGGTGGTGCACGCCTGCCGTCTTAGCAGCTCTGGAGGCTGAGGTGGGAGGATCCCTTCAGCCCAGGGGTCTGAGGCTATAGTGAGTTATGATCATGTCACTGCACTCCAGCTTAAGTGACTGAGACTCTGTCTCTGAAAACAAGAGACCACAGAACATGGCTTTGGGATCAGACAGCCTGCTTCCTTCCCACCTCTCTTCCTTATTACTTGTGTGGCCTCAAGCAAAACACTTTACTTCCCAGGGCTTCAGGTCCCACCCCTCACATAGGGATGAAAACAGCAGCCTCCCTGGGCAGTTAATAATGTCCATATGGAGACCAGGCACGTGACTCACGCCTGTAATCCCAGCACTTTGGGAAGCCAAGGAGGGTGGATCAACTGAGGTCGGGAGTTCGAGACCAGCCTGACCAACATGAAGAAACCCCATCTCTACTAAAAAAATACAAAATTAGCCAAGTGTGGTGGCACACGTCTGTAATCCCAGCTACTCAGAAGGCTGAGGCAGAAGAATCACTTGAAACCGAGAGGCAGAGGTTGCAGTAAGCCGAGACTGCGCCATTGCACTCAGCCTGCCTGGGTGGCAAGAGCAAAATTCCATATCAGAAAAAAGAAAGAAAGAAAGGAAAGAGAGAGAGAGAGAGAGAGAGAGAGAGAGAGAGAGAGAGAGAGAAAGAAAGAAAAGAAAGAAAAACTCCACATACCTCCTACTTCATCAGCCCACCTTAGCCCTGTCCTCCGCCCCTCCACCCTGACCAGCAGGCTTTTCAGTTTGGTAACAACTACAAGGGAGCTCCCCACTGTCCAGCCCCTCTGTGCATACGCTTATAGAGATCATTTTACCTACATTTGGAGGCTTGCATTTGTACCTGAAACCCAATTCAGGTGACAGGAAAGGCTCTGTATGTGTAGGGCAATCTATCCATTAAGTATGTATGAAGATCTAGCTACGGAGGCATTTGCAATCTGGTCTGTATGTTTCACTAGCTCTCTTAAAATAGGATGACCTCCCTGATGGTTCTTCTGCCAACCAAGGGATCTGGAAATGCAACAGTCAAGGAGAAACCTCTCCACGAGTTTTGGGGCTCCCTTAGCTCTCCTCATTCCCCCAGAGCTGTTCACAGCCACCAAGGTGGAAGACAGCAATGGGATCTCCTCCACTGAGGATGAAGCCCAGAGCCCCAGACAGACTGACACCCCAGGGACAGCCTCCAGAATCCAAAGATGCAGTAGAGCACAGAAGACATGAAGCTGGCCCTCAGCTGGAATCCAGGGGCTCCCCCAACAAATCCCAAATATGGGTGAGTCCCCAAACTGCTCCTTTTGTGGACTGGGATTGAAGGGAATGTAGAATAGTGGCCAGAGCCCAGGGTTTAAAGCTAGGATCTGAGGTCAAGTCCTTCTTCTGCTTCTGATGTGTCGTGTGACTTTGGGACAGTCTCCTAACCTTTCTGGGCCTCAATTTCCTGGTAGAAAAATGAAGGTTCTCCATGGTTCCTTACAGCTCAAACACACGCCAGCCGGTAGTGTTGCCTTCATAACCTCATAGCATCCCTCTCCTGGGTGGATGCTGGGACTCTGAGCTGGAATGTGCCAATGAGAAGGGCCTGCCCACAGCCCCCTCCTGCAGAACTTACCAGCAAAGCACTGCCCTGCCTGCCACCTGACCCTCATGGGCAAAGGGAGAAGTGTGGACTGGGTTCTCTATTCTATCACCACAATATCACGATTGAAGGAAAACGGCATTAGAGTGAAGCCTTCAGTTTCCCCCACATACCCATTCAAAATTGGATCAGGGAAATGGCTTTGATTTTAAATATTTCATGAGCAAATTCGGCATTGAAGCCCCTCCCTGTGTGGCATTATCAAATATAGACACGGAGTCTAAATGAAACTTTTTGAAAACACTGGTGCATTCAGGGTAATCTCATAAAATCAATTTTATTTTGAAAACATTCAACACTAGAGCTTTTTAAACATAGATCCTGTTTATCATGTGGTTAGTTTGGGGTATGTCAGAATAAAGAAGCCATAGGTCCTTTCTTGGAAGGATGCTCCTTTGTTTTGGATACATCCTTTCTTCCTGCAGGCTTGGTAGCAAAACACCCGTTCTTTTATGAATTGATAGATGTTTTTTTTTAATGTCCTTACTTTGCAAAAAAAAAAAGGAAATAAACCCATAACTGATAGCTATTTTTAAAAAATTCCTGCTGTGTGAAATGCCAGAACATCAGCATCCCCCATATCAGCATCAAGGTGAGCTTTAGAAGCCTCCTTTTACATTGCAAGGAACAAGACAGTTTCTTTCTCAAAGAGACTGAACGTCAGAGAGGTTCAGTAACGAGCCCAAGACCACACAGCTGGAGGAGCCAACGCTGGGACTTGAATGCCACCCTCTCTGACCTGAAAGCTGAAGCTGTCATACTTACCAGTTATCTTTCCTCCACCCCATCAAGGAAGAATGAGACCCAACACTGGGCTGGAGAGGACCCCAAGGTTTAAGGAAATGAGCCCAAAAGAAAGCCTGAAACAACCCAGAAAACCCTGCATTTACTAATCTTCCCTTCTGTCTCTGAGACAAGGTGGATAACTTCAGGTTTATAGCCCTAGTGGCAGAGAAAGAGGCACCAGCGATCCCCCACAGCAGAGGAAAATGCCAATGCCGTTTTTATTAGCCATGAGAAGGAATTTTATTTAATATCCATGCACCAGATTTAGAGATTCAATTTGGCTCTTCTTGTGTAGAAATTCTCTGGAGGGTGGTGGTGAGAATCCGCTTACAGAAGCTGAGAAGTAAGTGCATCTCAGGAAAGTGCTCCAGCTGGAGCCAGGATGCTGTCTTCAGAGAAGAGAGACACAGCCAACCCTGAGTTGGGGGAGAGCTCTTGGCACCAGAGGGGGTGCCCTCAGAAGTGGAGGCCCTGGGACCCTATCAAGTCCTACGACTAGAGTCACTCTCCTGGGACTCGCTGGAGGGCGTGGCCCTGGGGATCCTCGAAGCTTCAGGAAGGATTGAGGTCTGCAATGTAGGAGCCTCTCTCAGGAACCCAGCAGAGTAGGAACTCTGCGTTGCAGAAGAACAGAGCAAATGCTTGGTCTGGAAGGAGCTCGCTGGGGATGCCTAGAAGCAGAGGATGTTGGGAAAGTATTGGTACCGCGGGTTGTAGCTCCGTAGGTTTCTCCTGAGGCAGTAGACGAGCTTCCGGTCACAGGCACAGAGCTGCACACGACAGAAGGGCCCCGGCTCTGCAACAGAACACGAGGAGCGAATGACAGTGGGAAGAGCGTGCTTGACTGACTGATCACTCCCATCTCAGCAGAGACCCCATGGACCTCCTGCTCCGAGGAGCTCTCAGCCTGATGAAGGAGGCACGGCTTCTAAACAGGGGGAATGAATAATCTGATGGAAGGGGCACAGCTGCTGCTCAAGGTGATGTTTCAGTCCAGGAGACAGTTCCTGCCCTCAGGGAGTTTCCAGTCGGATAGAGAAAGCACATTCCTTCCTCTGGGGGACTCCCAGACTGATGGTGGAGGCAGCCACTGCTCTGGAGGAACTCTCATTCTCACAGAGCAGAAACCACCCCTGGGCCCTGAGCTTGAATCCTGCTATGTGCACTGGCAGGCCTTCAAGCTTCCATTTCCTGATGTCTAAAATGGAGGAGACTAAACCTACTCCACAGGTATTTGGGGATCAAGAATCCAGAAAAAGGAAGCATGTCAAGCCCTTGCACAGGGTGGATGCTAAGATGTTTCAGCCCTACACCAGGGGTCTGATACAGCTGCAATAATCCTGCCCCTCTTGTTCCAGTTCTGCACCCAACCCCACTTTCCCCAACAAGATACAGGCTGACTGCCCTCTAGGGCAACTGAACTTAAAGTCAGGTGTTCTTCCAATGGCCCAAACGGGCCCAGCCCCAGCCTTACCGCAGGTGACCAGGCCCCATGCGAATCTGTATTTGTAGGACTGTGTCCAAATGTTGCAGCCCTTCTCCTCCAGCCGCCCATAGCAGTGGTCATGCACCCAACAGCACCTGTCCATGCAAGAGACTTAGATCCTGAGCAGGAGGTGTGCCCTCCTGACCCCGTCCCTAATAGGAGCAAAAATTCAACCATGTCACTTTAGCAGAGGACACCTTGGTGGAAGCAATGTGGCAGAGAAGATCTGGTAGCATAACTGAGTAATTTCCTGCTCCTCATTTCCAGCCAGCAGGTCATGGACCCTTGTTTTCCTCCTGGTCTCATGATTAGACTACATTTCCCAGCCTCCCTTGCAGGTAGGTATGGCCACATGACTCGATCCCTGCCAGGGGAGGTGGATGGAATTGATGTACTCCACCTCCAGACCTGCCCAGACAAACCTCCCACACTTTCCTCCGCCGTCCCTCTGCCACCATCCTTCAGCTGGATGGAGAAGACCCAGCAAAGGATTCTGAGGCCACAGGGGATGGCAGAACCACAAGATGGGAGGAGCCAACGTGTGATTCATACTGAACTATTATGTGAACCAAAAATAAACTTCTCATATCATAGGTCTCACACCTGTAGATCAACCAATATGGATGGAAAATGTACGTAGGCCTATTTACTTGTGTCTGTACTAAACATGTACAGACTTTTTTCTTGTCATTAATTCCCAAACACTACAACAGCTACTTCCATAGCATTTACATTGTATCAGCTATGATAAGTAATCTAGAAATGATTTAAAGTATACCATCACAGCCGGCGCGGCGGCTCATGCCTATAATCTCAGCATTTTGGGAGGCCAAGGCAGGCAGATTGCTAAAGTCCAGGAGTTTGAGACCAGCCTGGGCAACATGGCAAAATCCTGTCTCTACTAAAAATAAATTAGCCAGGCATGGTGGCACATGCCTGTAGTCCCAGCTACTCAGGAGGCTGAGGTGGGAGAATCACCTAAGCCCAGGAGGTCGAGGATGCAGTGAACTGAGATCACACCATTGTACTCCAGCCTGGGCAACCAGAGTGAGACCCCGTCTCAAAGAAAAAAAAAAGGTCAGGGGGAGGATACAATCACATAGGTTATATGCAAATACTACGTCATTTTATATTAGGGACTAGAGCATCTGCAGATTTTGGTATCCACAGGGGTCCTGGAACCAGTCCAGGGGATCACTGTATGTTAGGTGTAGCGATTGCATATAAAAGGTTTCCTTGGTTTACAGAAAAACTGAGATCTTACAGAGGAAACACCTCATTTCTCCTATGACTAACATCTTACATTAGTATGATACCCTTGTTAGAATTAATGAACCAATATTGATATATTATTAACAATAATTATTCCTAAATAATAATACATTGTTACTATCTTATTGATTGTATAAAAGTCATAATTGATTCAGCGTTCCCTCATTTTTACCAATGTCCTTTTTCTGTCCCAGGATCCCATGTTACATTTCATTGTCTTGTCTCTCTTTTTTTTTCTTTTTTTTTTTGAGATGGAGTTTTGCTCTTGTTGCCCAGGCTGGAGAGCAATGGAGCGATCTCGGCTCACCGCAACCTCCACCTGCCGAGTTCAAGTGATTCTCCTGCCTCAGCCTTCTTAGTAGCTGGAATTACAGGCATGCGCCACCACGCCTGGCTAATTTTTAGTAGAGATGGGGTTTCTCCATGTTGGTCAGGCTGGTCTTAAACTCCCAACCTCAGATGATCAGCCCATCTCCGCCTCCCAAAGTGCTGGGATTACTGGCTTGAGCCACCGCGCCTGGCCCATTGTCTTGTCTCTTTGGACTCCTCTTGTCTGTGGCAGTTCCTCACACTTTCCTTGCTCTTGACCATTTTGAGGCATACTAGTAGATAGTTTATAAAATGCCCCACTATTGGGATTTGTCTGATTTTCTTTTTTCTCATCATGAGACTGGAGTTTGGGGTTATTTCTGTTGCTGTATTGTTCCAGTCTTGGCTACTGGAGGCTCTTTCAGTCAGCACATGTACCTCTTGTCACATGGCCATCAAGGTGGGCTTTGGTTTTGTTTTTGTTTGAGCACTTCCTTACTTTTTGTCACTAAAAGAAGTTCCAGGCTCATCTTGCATATTTCCTGCCTTGGTCCTAGAATTGGCCATTTCTTCAAGGAACCCTGGTTTTATACGTGTGCGTGTGTGTGTGTGTGTGTGTGTGTGTGTGTGTGTGTGTCTTGGAAGGGTTCTTTTATTGAAGAATAACATTGGAAACCAGATCTAGGCATTAACTGTGCTTGTTGCTACTGTGGTGTCATTTCTTTTAGGCCTTCTCCACTGACAGCAAAAGAACATTTCTTTTTCCCATGTGAATAAAAAAAAGTATATGATCACACAGGCTATATGCAAATACTATGCCATTTTATATCAGGGACTAGAACATCTGCAGATTTCGGTATTCACAGGGGTCCTGGAAGCAGTCCAGGGGATGACTGTATGTTAGGTGTAGCAGATTGCACATAAAAAGTATTGTTGGTTTACAGAAAAACGGAGAAGACCTTACAGAGGAAACACCCATTTTCTCCTATTACTCACATCTTATTTAGTATGATACTTATATCTATGCATCCTGGTATCTGTGCATACTTCTACACGTAACCATCCGCCTCTATAATAAGCTAAACCGGAGTCCGTGTTGAGGTCTCTAACTCTAGCGCTGTTGTTGCACATGGATCATTCTGGCTTCCTGCCCTGGCTTATCCCACTCCAACAGTGAGAAGCTTGGCCCCAACCATCTGTCCTTTCTTTGCTTCATCATCCCTTTCCTTTATATATGTCTAGCAGTATCAGAATTGTTAACCCAGTTGGGTATATTTTCCAAGGAACAGAATCTCCCTTTTCACACATTCTTCTAGAACTTTAGCACTTCCCGGTCAAGAGGTGGAATCTAGGTCCCCTCCCTCTTAAAGGCTTTGACACTGTCTTGACCAAGAGTACAGGGTGACACAGTGGAATTTCTGAGGCTGACCATAAAACACCATACCCTTTAGTCTTGCAGTTTCGGGATACTCACTGTTGCAACCCAAGAGTCACCATTGTGGGAGGAATCCCAAACATCCTGGGAGAGGCTTAAGTGACAGGAATTGCGGCCTCTGGCCCACTCCTAGGCCAGGAGATGCTGACAACTTGCCAGCCGTAGGAGTGGGTCATCTGGAAGGTGGATTGTCCAGCCCCAGTTGTCCAAGCTGAAGTTGAGACAAGCCACTCCCACAAACCCTACCCAAATGGAGAATTCACAGGCAAAGTAAATGATCAGTGCCGTTTAAGCCACCACATTTAGGACCACTTGTTATGCCACAGTAGACCAACTGACACCTTAGACCACTGTGATTGCCAGCTAAATTCTTTGAGACTTAGTTTTCTTATTTATAAAATGGTACTTTCATACTCATCTTCCGGAACTGATATGAAATTGAATAAGAAAACGTGGGTGCAGACCCTGGAGCCCAAGGGCAGTTATAGCAATCAGCTCACCAATCGGTGCCATCCTTGGGGGTCCCTTGGCCGCCCCAGCCACAGTAACAGCCGTAGAAGCCATAGTTCTTCAGGGCGTCCTTCCCTGTCACCTTTTCGATCATGGATTTTAGGTCCAGCAAGCCCCCTTGCACAGCAGGCACACCTGGAAGACAGCCCATGTTCCCAGGTGACACCCAGGCAGCCCAGCCCTGCATTAGGCCCACTGCCCAGCACCTCCTACCCTTTCTCCCATCTGGGGCTTGGAGGAACCTGCGTGTCTCTTTTTAATTCTCTCAATCAGTGGGAGGGGACACGCAAGCAGTATGGAGAATTGGTTAGGAGTTTGGAATTGAAACATGAGCAGACTTGGGTTCAAATCCTGACTCTGCCACTAATTCAAAGTATGGTATTGAATGGAGTCAGAGCCTCAGTTTCATCATCCGGAAAATGGGGACCCAAAATTAGCAGCTACATCTTGGAGTTGACATGAGGGTTAAAATAACATCAAGTATGTGAGTTTTGAGCATGACGACAGGCACATAGTAAGTGACCGTGACATATAAGCTGTAATTCATAAGGTATTTTCACGAAGCAGGCAGACAGGAGCTTCCTGTCTCTCTCGGCAATACGTTCCTCTTCCCCACCACTCCCTTCCCCTCACACTTTTTAGAACATAAGGCAGAGAATCTAAAAGCAGGATGGGACTCTTAGAAATTGCTGAAGGCACTTCCCTCATCTTACAAATGGGAAACTGAGATTTGGAGGGAAAAGGTGCCCTGTCCAGGGTCTCACAGCGAGCCCAAGGCCCCCTTGCTCTTTCCTTCCTCCTCCTGGGGTCTCCAGGCACCTGGCAAGACATTAAAGAGCAGGACAGCCTGTCAGGGGATTGTATACATGGTCACGGGACTGCAGGGTAGAACTAAAGCCATCTGTACAGTCACCTCCCAGCTGGACAAGCCAGAGCTGAGAATGACCCAGGAATCGTGGGTTGGAAGATTGATTTGGGGATTTTTTTTTTTTAAACTTATTTTATTTGCATAGGAGAAAAAAACATCTGCCTCCTACATTTGCTAGCCACGTAACCTCCGTGTCCACCACCTTTACACAGCTGAGGTATGATATCTCCTAGGACCCTGCCACAGCCCCACCCACGGACTGCATTAGCCCATGTCAGATGAGGAAGCAGAGGCTTGGAGGGATAAAGGCTCTTGCTGATGTCTATGCAGTCAGTGCAGAGCCGAGATTCAAACCCAAGTCTCTACCACCTCAACGGCAGGTGTCCTTTTCACCACCCTACTACTCTCATGGGGTAGAAGTTAATTCAGAGGTCGTGGGGCCACCACTTACTACAAGCCAGGAACCAAGCCAGTGGGAGGAGGCCCTTCATCTCTGGGGTTCTGGAAGAGAAAATACATCCCACAACAGGTCTATCAGGCAATGCCCCCACGGCCCATTCAGCTCCCACCCTGGCTCCCCACCAGGCCCCGCCTATTCCACTCTCTGTCCTGGTGGGCAATAAACAAGGTGAGTCTAGCCAGAAAAGATGAGGCAAAAAACTACAGGTCCCCTGAGGTCTCTGGAGGCAGAGGGGCAATAATGGAAGCATTTGCTGGGAGACTGTCCCGACCACCAGTGTGCTTTTAGCCACAACCCCCCCAGACATACTCACCCCGTCGGCAAAATGGCTAAAAGGAACCAGAGAATGGCCAGGATTCTTGAATGGAGATTTGGTGGCATACATAGAGAAGCAGGACTTGATGTAAACTAGACATGGTCTTTGATAAAAGATGTAAGAAGCTTTCAGGAAGAAAAAATTCCTGGACAGAGAGCACTTGGTGTCCACAGCAGGAGGGCAGAGGAAAGCCAACGGTTCTACGTCTCATACTCTTTAGCTCACAGTGCCCTAGTTGCCTGTTTGCAAGGATGTCTACCCTGATGGTTCTTTGCAGGCAGAAACTGGGCGATGCACCCCTCTATTCTAACACTGAGAATAGTGCTTGGCCCAGAGTAGGTGCTCAGCAGTGAACCCTGAGCACCCACAATGTGCCAGTGACTTTCAGGGCCTGGTCATGGCTCTTATGGGCGCCAAGCACTTTTGCCTTTATAGGCATCTTTCTGCTATATATTTATATTTATATTTGTATCCACATGATTATTTTTGACAACTATGTTGGCATAAAGAAAAATATAATCCAAGCTGGATTTATTATTATATATTCTTTTCTTTCCTCTTGATTTTAAAGGAATTTATAAAATTAAGACACTCTCCTGAGCCCCAGATTCTGGTCTACCTAAAGAATAAGTTAACCCTGGGGGCTTGTGGGAGTGCTGCAGGGTAAGGTAGGTATCACGGTCCCCATTTTGCCACTGGGAAAGGTGAGGCTCAGAGAACTCAGGGCCTTGCCAGAGGTCACACAGCCACTGAGAATCCGGTGGAGGCCGGATTCAAGCTCTGTCCTTCTGCGCCCCTCACTGCACCACACAGCCTCCCTTCCCAGCATGAATTCTTTGAGGGGGCTTGTTTGTTCCTTCTCATGCTCTACCTCTCAGGCAGAAGCTCTTGGCTTCACTCCTTAGAATCTGTCTTTGGTAAAAACAGCCATTGGTAGCCTAGAGTCCAGGAAATTCCATGTGTCTCAGGCCAGCACCTGATTCTAATTTGGCTTCTCAGAGGTTCCTTGCCGGCAGCTGCTTGATTCCCTTCCTCCCAGGATTCAAAGTCCTTGTTTATCCACAGCTGGACAAGCCCAGGCTTTCCCCTTCAGTGCCCTGTTGTCTCGAGTCCCTGAGTTGAATGGTCACTTGTGCCAGTGCTCTGCCGGAAACCCTGGCACCTCCCAAGGCCTGGCCTCCAAATACACCTCAGACTCCTTGGGGCTCCCGGCTACTGAGCTGGCTTCCATGCCAGCCCTTGTCCAGCAGCAACACCAAGTTCCAAGAACATTCCTGAGGGTTCTGTTCACCCACAGCCTCTGCTCTGAGGGCTGCAAACAGCCAAGGAAATGGCCCTGGACCCCACCCTTCCACGCCAATCTTTCTCTGCTGCTCCCTGGAGCTGTGGCCCAAGGACACCAACTGCCACTCACTGGGCACCTCTCGTGTGCCAGGCATTATCCACAATCTCTCTAAACCCACCAATGACCTTGGCAGGCCCAGCGTCTGTCCTTTTAAACGGTTACTTGTTGAAAGAATGACTAACAGTTGTCGATTTTACAGATAAGGAAACTGTGGCTCAGGCAGGTGCCCTGAGTTGCCCAGGGGTTTAGCCCAGGACTGTGAATCTATTTCCTTGACTGACTCTACTCCACTGCCTCTCAGCATCCCTGGGCACTAAACATACTTTTTATTTTCTATAGTTTATGACACTTTGACATCTTGGAGGCCTTGTTGGCCAGAGACAGCCTGCTCCTTCCAGGGCTGATTAATTCCTAGAGACCTCAAATGGCTCCTCTGTGAGCATGTCTTTCATATGCAGACGAACTGTGACAGTAGTGAGCAGGCGACCAACAGGTGATGGGCAGGTAGTTGGTAACTGTCTCTCTAAATAACTGGTCGCAGCCAGCACCAGGGAAAGGCAGTCTTCCAATAAACAGGAACACCTGAAGCTGGTGAAGAGCAGCTTCCGGATAGGATCTCAGGAGTTGGGCAAGTGGGCTCACACATGCGCACGAAGAGGCAAAATGGCGGAGTTTAACTGGTGTGTGACCGGCCAGGGACATTCGGCGGGTAAGGGAAGACCGCCTCAAGGACGCATGCGTCCAACTCTGTAAACACACTGCGCATGCTCCCTCCTGAGTGCCGGCAGGCCACTGTGCATGCGCACCGCCCGCCCAAGGGAAGAATCGGGATAAGAAACACAACACCCTGGAAATATGCCAGTATATAAAACCCCAAGTCAGGCCGGGCATGGTGGCTCACGCCTGTAATCCCAGCACTTTAGGAGCCCGAGGCGGGTGGATCACCTGAGGTCAGGAGTTTGAGACCAGTCTGACCAGTGAGAGACCAGCCTGACCAACATGGAGAGACCCAGGCTGCACTAAAAATACAAAATTAGCCGGGCGTGGTGGCACATGCCTGTAATCCCAGCTACTTGGGAGGCTGAGGCAGGAGAATCGCTTGAACCCGGGAGGCAGAGGTTGCAGTGAGCCAAGTTTGCGACATTGCACTCCAGCCTGGGCAAGAAGAACGAAACTCCGTCTCAAAAAAAAAAACGCACAGAACCCAAGTCAAAGGTCAAACAGCACGCCTGACTCTCAAGTCGCCTGCTTGACTCTCACGTCGCCTGCTTGCTCGGCCCTCTTCGAAGTATGCTTTCCTTCCTTTCATTCCTGCTCTAAAACTTTTAGTAAGCTTTTACTTCTGCTGTGAAACTTGCCTCAGTCTCATTCTCCTTCTGCCGTATGCCCCGCAGTGGAACTCTTTCTTCTGAGGAGGCGGGAACTGAGGATGCTGCAGATCGGTATGGATAAGTCCTACTGCTGACACTGCCAGTCCCCCGGCACACCCCGCCCACCTTTCCCTCACTCTCACCCTCCAAGCCAAGGCTTCTCCTGCCCCAAATCACCACCCCAGGCCCAGACACTGGACAACGAGGGAAGCCTGGAGTCCCGCTGACATGATTCAAACTGGCTGGTCCTAAATCGTATCCCCTGCCCTGCCACCCGTTCCCTCTGAGGTCACAGCAAAGGCCCTGGGCGATGCTTCCCGTGGCCCCTCCTGATGACCTGGCACTTCCAGCGTGGCCCTGGGTGGGAAAGTACGCCCTCTTCTCCTGGGGTCTGTAAATAGCAAGCTATCTTTTAAAAGGCAATCATTTCCTGATCTGTTGGCCTCCCTATACCTGAAGAAAACCAATCTCCCAGGTGCATTTGAAAACACCCTGGAAAGAGTAAGAAAGCAGTTTCATGGTGGAGGTGGCAGAGGCATGGAGGGCTGCCCTGAAGAGCGGCCACTCAGTGGAGCCCAAAGTGGGCCCCAGGAGGAGGATGTGGGCTCAGCTATTTTGATCAAACGACCACAGAGAGGAAGCGCATAGCCACAAGAGAATTTCGGAGGAGGGCAGCAGTTGCAGTAATGACAGGGAGAGAATGGAGACGAAGGACCAAGGGAAGATGTGGAGGCCGGGACGTGGCCAGGTCGCCGAAGGATGAGTCCCCCAAGTCCACATGCGGCAGCTCCAGGACTTCCCAGTTCATGCCTCCTGGCTGGAAGGAAAGGGTAGTGCCGAGCCCCACTGCACAGAAGGTGCCGCTCAGCCCTCCTGCTGTCTGTGAGGGAGGTGATGGAAGGTCCCCCCTCTCCTGGCCCTGCGCCCCTGACCAAGGGGGCCAGGTGTCTCCTTTCCTAGCCCCTCCCTCGGCCCTGCTCCCCACACCTCCCTCAGGCAAAGCAGCCCCAAAGATGCGATTCCTCACCAGTGAGACCTTTTCTCCGTCCTCAGAGGCCCGCAGAAGACGCCAGGGAGGGGCCTGCCTGGTTTTAAGGACCTCTCTGTCACCTCCCACACTCCTGCATGGGCCAGCTCCAAGATTCCTGGTAACTCGCATAGGAAACCCTGTTTCCCCTCACCCTGGCATGACCCCTGGGGATTTTTTTCCACTGTGTATGCAGAAGCAGTTTTTATCTTCTTTTTTTTTTTGAGACGAAATCTCGCTCTGTCGCCCAGACTGGAGGGCAGTGGCCCTATCTCAGCTCACTGCAGCCTCTGCCTTCCTGATTCAAACAATTGTCCTGCCTTAGCCTCCTAGATATCTGGGATTACAGGCGCACACCACCACACCTGGCTAATATTTTTGTATTTTTAGTAGAGTAGGGGCTTTACCATGTTGGTCAGGCTGGTCTCGAACTCCTTCCTGACCTCAAGTAATCCACCCGCCTCGGCCTCCCAAAGTGCTGGGATTACCAGGCAGAAGGAGCTGTTTTCCGTAACAGGTCACAGAGTCCAGGTGGCTTTCGGGAGAGACCGTGATCAGAGTCAGGCTTGGGCCACCCACAACCCAGGGCTCTTCCCTGCCAGGAACAGAAGCCCTGGAATCTCCCTCCCGGCACAACCTCCCTCCCACCCACCATACTGGATCTTTGCCAAGTCCCCCAGCCCGGAGACTCTGCTCAGATTTCATCCTGTCTCACTCAGCCTCAACCCGAGGACAGCCAGGGAAGACAGGCGGCCCCGCTCCTGGACTTGAAGCATTGCCCCGTCTTCTTCCTAACTTGCTAACTCCCAACTTCTTCTGCCCCATACCTGAGCTGGGGTGACTCGGGAGGTGCCTGCAGAAACACAACTCCGAGCTACCTACAGAATGTTGCTCCCCCATGTCCAGGTGGTAGCCCTTTGTCAGCACCTGACTCCCTGCTAACTTCCTACAGTTCTTCCCTCGGGGAAGGGGAAAGAGCCAGGCTTGCAGTTAGAGAGATGCAAGCTGGGGTCCCAGCTCAGCCACTTCAGTAGCTGTGTGACCCTGGGCAAGCCACTACCTTTCTCTGTTCTTCATGTGAAACATGAGAATTATGAGCCCCTCCAGCTCCAGAGGCTCCTGGTGAGGGGCGTACCATGTAAAACAAGGTACGTGGGTCAGGCACAATGACTTACCCTGGGAAGCTCAGGTGGGAGGATGGTTTGAGCCCAGGAAGTCAAGGTTACAGTGAACTGTGATCGTGCCCAGGAATTTGACTAGCCTGGGCAACAGAGCAAGCCCCTGTCACTATTAATAAATAAATACATACATAAAAATAAAAATAAGGCATGTAAACTAATGTCAGTTGCAGAAGCGTGTGGCCCAGTGGGTAACATCACAGGTTCTATATCAGCCCCAGGTCCTGGGTTCAAATCCTGGCTTCTCCACCACTCACCACATCACCTCGGGGCTGACCAAAGCTCACCTGCCTGAGAGAGCTGTTGTTAGGATTAAATGAATTTATACATTTATAACTTAGAGCCACAGCAAATGCAGAGAAGTGCCAATAAATCAATGACAGCTTACCTTCTAGAATGTTCTCACAGGACATAGGTAGCTACTAGTATTCTCCTCTCCATTTTCCACTTCTGTTAATTCCACCTCTTACCCCACCACCTCCCACACACTTTTTTGAGAAGACTTGAATTTTTTTTTTTTTTTTTTTTTTAAACAGGGTCTGTCTCTGTCCCCCATGCTGGAGTGCAGAGGTACAATCACAGTTCACTGCAGCCTCCACCTGGGCTTAAGCCATCCTCCTGCCTCAGCCTCCCAAGTAGCTAAGACTACAGTGGGTGCCATCATGCCCGGCTAATTTCTTTGTGCATTGTTTATAGAGTCTCAACATATTGCCCAGGCTGGTCACAAATCCCTGGGCTCAGGTGATCCTCTCATCCGGGCTTCCCAAAGTGCTGGATGACAGGTATGAGCCACTGTGTCCCATCAAAGACTTGGATTTCTGCCTCCTGCCCCTCCTTGCTGTTGACTTCCTTTTCTCTCCCTCCCTCTTGTCATCAGAGAGAAGCCCCTCCTTAGGCCCCCTGGACGCTTCTTTTCCTAGGACTAACCACTGAGCTCCCGGAAGAACCCTGTGAATTCAGTTCAATACCAAAAATATTTACGAAGTGTCTGCTACATGCCAGGCAATGGGATTTCATGATGAATAACAGAAACTGTGCCTTCACAGAGCCCCCCTTGTGGCCAGTGGGAAACAGAGAATGAAGACAGAAGTAAACAGAGACATCATCTGACCAATTATAAGTCCTCAAGAAGTATATGCAGGACAAATTAAACATCAATTAAACACACTCGTTCTCTGTCATTTGCTGGGTCTATCACATGCAGGCTTGCCCAGGGCTAAAGCCCTGCCGAGGGCAGCCATGGAAACCCGGACACTCCCTCATCCTGAGAACCTGAGCTGCTGACATATCCCTGGCCTTATCAAATGGTTTGCTGGCACATGGAACAGGATTACCCAGGGCTCACTGGCAGAAAGTCTACATCGAGTCCTCCTCCTCCAGGAAGTCTTCCATGATCCCTCCTTCCACAGGGAGCTTACTTGTCTCTGGAATGCTATAGAACTCATCTGATATGCTGTCCACTCTGGCACTTTCTGTTGGAGGGAATTACAAGGCTGATGGCTCATAAAGGGATGAGAGAAGAACTCGGTCTCTAATGAACATTTGCTATGCCCCAAATGCAAGGCAAGCCCAGCATTCACAGTCTTCCTTAACTGTCACAAAATCTCATGGGCACTATAATCACAATGTATAAGCAAGTAAACAGAGGGGTAGATGTTAGGTAGCTCGCCCAAGGTCACACAGCTAGTAAAAGGAGGATCCAGAATCGTACACCTGACCCATCTGTCTGTCAAATCCGTGTTCTTTACAAAAAAGGGTTGTGACCCCATTAGGACATAATGATTGAGATTTTCACAAGACAGCTAACCAGAGTGTCATGTGGGTTCCTTATAGACGAGGCAGAAACGTGAGAACTGAGGTACAGTTGGTTCAATGGGTTCAGAGTCCCAATCATTGCTGATGAGTGGAACTGGATTTTTCATTATAAACTTTCAGCCCAGGGCTTCATAGAGTCCTAGGAAATGCTTTGCTTGGTCTACACAGTGCTTTTTTTAAAAAAAAAGAAAAAAATGGTATTAACTGCCAATGTTATAAACGCTAAAAGATCTTAGACAGAAATCCACATTTCCAGGCTGGGCACAGTGGCTCATGCCTATAATCTCAGCACTTCGGGAGGCTGAGGCAGGCCTGAATTGAGNTTCTGCCTCCTGCCCCTCCTTGCTGTTGACTTCCTTTTCTCTCCCTCCCTCTTGTCATCAGAGAGAAGCCCCTCCTTAGGCCCCCTGGACGCTTCTTTTCCTAGGACTAACCACTGAGCTCCCGGAAGAACCCTGTGAATTCAGTTCAATACCAAAAATATTTACGAAGTGTCTGCTACATGCCAGGCAATGGGATTTCATGATGAATAACAGAACCTGTGCCTTCACAGAGCCCCCCTTGTGGCCAGTGGGAAACAGAGAATGAAGACAGAAGTAAACAGAGACATCATCTGACCAATTATAAGTCCTCAAGAAGTATATGCAGGACAAATTAAACATCAATTAAACACACTCGTTCTCTGTCATTTGCTGGGTCTATCACATGCAGGCTTGCCCAGGGCTAAAGCCCTGCCGAGGGCAGCCATGGAAACCCGGACACTCCCTCACCCTGAGAACCTGAGCTGCTGACATATCCCTGGCCTTATCAAATGGTTTGCTGGCACATGGAACAGGATTACCCAGGGCTCACTGGCAGAAAGTCTACATCGAGTCCTCCTCCTCCAGGAAGTCTTCCATGATCCCTCCTTCCACAGGGAGCTTACTTGTCTCTGGAATGCTATAGAACTCATCTGATATGCTGTCCACTCTGGCACTTTCTGTTGGAGGGAATTACAAGGCTGATGGCTCATAAAGGGATGAGAGAAGAACTCGGTCTCTAATGAACATTTGCTATGCCCCAAATGCAAGGCAAGCCCAGCATTCACAGTCTTCCTTAACTGTCACAAAATCTCATGGGCACTATAATCACAATGTATAAGCAAGTAAACAGAGGGGTAGATGTTAGGTAGCTCGCCCAAGGTCACACAGCTAGTAAAAGGAGGATCCAGAATCGTACACCTGACCCATCTGTCTGTCAAATCCGTGTTCTTTACAAAAAAGGGTTGTGACCCCATTAGGACATAATGATTGAGATTTTCACAAGACAGCTAACCAGAGTGTCATGTGGGTTCCTTATAGACGAGGCAGAAACGTGAGAACTGAGGTACAGTTGGTTCAATGGGTTCAGAGTCCCAATCATTGCTGATGAGTGGAACTGGATTTTTCATTATAAACTTTCAGCCCAGGGCTTCATAGAGTCCTAGGAAATGCTATGCTTGGTCTACACAGTGCTTTTTTTTAAAAAAAGAAAAAAATGGTATTAACTGCCAATGTTATAAACGCTAAAAGATCTTAGACAGAAATCCACATTTCCATTTCCAGCTTCTCTTTAAAAGATCTAGCAATCCTGAGTCTTGACTCCAGCATGGCAACAACTGGCCATTGCCGAGAAATAGCTGCCCCATGGTGGGGTACATGATTCACTCTGCCCTCGTCCTCAAGCAATCCTTATAGTCTTAGGTTCAATCTGCCTCACAATTGCTGTCTGCCTGGAGGAATCTCTGGTCAGCCCTCATAAGCTAATACCAGCTGCACACCGTGGACTGCGGCTGGATGCATGGTGTCCACGACCTGGAACCACCACTTCTTAGCTGTGTGACCTCTGGCAAGTTTCTTATCAGTGCCTTAGTTTACCATCAGAAATAACAGGGTAAATAATTTTACCCGTCTCATCTCTGTGTTCTGAGTTGATACACAGCAGGTGTTTAGACACACAGTAAGGTATCAGTAAATGGTTATTTTTAATAGGATGGTGGACATGCCACCAATGACCGCTGAGAAACTTTCTTCAAGTGTTTAGTAGAAATTCAAGAATGCTGGGAAGAACTGGCCAAATAGATGCAGCGGGGTAGGTCACAAAGACCCCTGGGTGTCAGGCTAAGGAGGCTGGAACTTGGTCTTGTCCTGATCTTATCCTGATCTTGATCAAGAGCAAGATAACCTGAGTTCAATAAGAAGAGAATGAACAGGTCCTGTCCAAAGACCCTCAAAGCTGAAATGCACAAAGACAGGGTGGGTAACACAGCTCAACAATCACATGTGTGACCCCCAAACCCAGTCCTGGTCACATCACAGAAGCAGTGGTCATCTTTGGTGGTGATGGCAGGAGTGTGGTGCCCAGAACAAGGGCTCTTAGCAGGCCATACCCAGAGGGATGTGCCTGGCCCTGGGCCCCAATCTGAGGAGGTTTAGCAGGTGTCTGGATCACAGGAGACAGAAGGGAGGGAATTAAGACTGACTTGAGTTTGAAAGGTGGCTGGGGGTACCCAGTCTGTCTCCAGATCTCTGAAGGGCTGTCGGGAGTAGGAGGAATCAGAACTGTCCCATGTGGCTCCAGACTGCGGAACCAACACCCACCCAGCACGGACGCACTAAGCAGATTTTGGCTCGATCCAAGAACGTTTTTCTATCAGCTCATGTGTCCTGGGAATTGAATGAGCTGTCTTGGGAGTGGTGAGTTTCCTCTCCCCGGAAGGCACTTTTTATTTGCCACTTCTTAGGAAAGGAAATGTTGCATGGGCGGTGGGCACTGAGTGGGTGGGATATGCCCCCGCCTGACTTCTCAGGAAAAGGAACTTAATCTTTAAGTGTTGGAAACACTTAAAATGCAGATGAGATCTGTCAAAGCTCATGAAATCAGCTTCGTCAGTTATGAAGCCTAGGTTCTATCCTGTTAAAAAAAATTTTTTTAAATTACATTTTGCCAAGGTTCAAAAACAGGGCAAACTCATGAGTCGTTCAGCTGCTCCATAACATGGAGAGGGCTGTCAAATATTTTGTGCTCCCTGCCCAGGAAGGCCACCTCCCCACAACATTTTATGCAGCCAGAGGCATGTTCAGATATGTTGCAAGAGCAATGACTAGCATGAGAGAAGTGGATGAGCTCCAGGATGCCCTCAGGGTCTGACATTCCGTGCTCTCGAATCGACTTGCTCATGAATCCTCTGAGCTTCTCCAATGCAGCTTTTGCACTTCCTGCTCTCCCTACCTAGAATACTTAGCCCTTGCTTCTTTATCCTCCAAGTCTCACCTTAAATGCCACCTTCTCCAGAAGGCCTCCCCTGACCACTTACCCAAGGTCACCCTGTTTTTTCCCTTCATAGCACCAACCATCATCTTTAACTCTCTTTAACTTACTTGTTTATGGCTCATGTGCCTCATGCCTTCCCCCAGAATATAAGCATCTGAGGACAGAAAACATGTTTGTCTTCATCTTGTTCTTTGTTATATTATCAGCCTATCAGCAGGTAGTAGAGAACCTAATATATATCTTTTTTGTTTGTTTTTTTTGAGATGGAGTCTCCCTCTGTCACCCAAGCTGGCATGCAATGGTGCGATCTCGGCTCACTGAAACCTCCGCCTCCTGGGTTCAAATGATTCTCCTGCCTCAGCCTCGTCAGTAGCTGAGATTACAGATGTGGGCCACCATGCTGGACTAATTTTTGTATTTTTGATAGAGTCAAGGTTTCACCATGTTGGCCAAGCTGGTCTCGAACTCCTGACCTCAGGTGATCCGCCCACTTCGTCCTCCCAAAATGCTGGGATTACGGGTGTGAGCCACTGCACCCAGGCCCTAATGCATATCTGGTGGCCGATAATTATCTGTGGAATAAAAGAATGATGGGATGGATGAAACAATTAAATCTGGACATAAAAGCAGCCCCCTGTGGGTTTCAGCCAGGCTGTAAATTAGCAGCTTCCCTTAAAGATACACATAGCTAGTTCTGTCTTGGTGTCAGCCCAGAATGCACGTGTAGTTTGTACATGTTACAGCTATTGGTTAATAACAGGCTCGAGTTCAACCTTCACCATAACCTTGGCTAAGGAGGCAATCGGCACACCAACTCCATAGCAAATACATGTTTTATCTTTGAAAAATGTAATCCATTCAACTGTTCACCCTTAGGAAATCTACCATGAACTAACCTCCTTTTCTGCCTTTGTTTCTGTTGTTTTTCCTCCACCTAACATGCTCTCCACTCTCCTTTTCTGTAGAAGGTAGGAAAGTTCCTCTTTAAAGTTTTCTTTCTTGTTAAAGAATAAATCATAAGTGTTAGAAATAGTAGTTTGGTTATTTTTTTTTTTTGAGATGGAGTTTCGCTCTTGTTACCCAGGCTGGAGTGCAATGGTGCGATCTCGGCTCACTGCAGCCTCCTCCTCCTGGGTTCAAGCAATTCTCCTGCCTCAGCCTCCCCAGTAGCTGTGACTACAGGTGCATGCCACCATGCCCAGCTAATTTTTGTATGTTTAGTAGAGACGGGGTTTCACCACATTGACCAGGATGGTCTCGATCTCTTGACCTCATGATCCACCTGCCTCCGCCTCCCAAAGTGCTGGGATTATAGGCATGAGCCACCGTGCCCAGCCTAGTTTGTTTGAAACACTTTCTTCAAAGCCTTCTCGCTTTTTGCTAATAATGCTTTGTTAAGCCCTATCCTACGTAGCTGTTAGACACGCTCACAGGCACAAAGGAGAGTCTATATCCTTGTACTTTCACCAAGATATTTATGCCATTGCTTTTCTAAGTCCTTTCACAAGCAACTTTCTGTCCCCTCCTGATTTGGACTCCCTCTTTTCCTTTTGTTCTCCATTGCCTTTACCTAGTCAAGGAAGTTTTAAGTTATTAGCCAATCAGGTTCAGTTTTAGGTTGTGCAGTCTAACTCCAACCAATGGAGATCAGTCACAGCAGTGAAGACGACCCCAAATGCGTAAATGATAAACATGCCTACTTTTTCCTTGTTCGTTGTACTCTGGTGGCAAGATAGCTAACAGGAGCATCCTTTCTGCAGAAAGTAAAATTGTCTTGCCGAGAGATTCTTTGTCTCAGTGCTGATTTTTCTCTGTGGCACCAAGCATCTGTTTCCGACATTTTCTAACTGTTTTCCTACATGGTAATGTCCCTTCTTTTTTGGAGGAGAGAGAAACCTGAGGAAAGGCTGTCCCTCTGCCTGGCAAGATCACAGATGGCACCCAAGGTTCTAGGCCCATGAGCCTGAAACACCTACAATTCAAGACCACTCCACTTGTCTCAATCCCAATCCAACCAAGCAAATGTTTCTTGAGCAATTCTGTAGGCAGAGGTGTTTCTGTAGGCCCATCACACCTAGAATAACATTGGAACTCTTTCCCTGGGCCTAAGAGAAGGTACCCCTCTTTTGAGACACCTTCCCTGATACCTCCCCAGAAGAGTTCACGGCTTCCTCCGTTTTTCCTGGGTCAATCTTTCTAACCTCTGTAACAGCACAGAACACATCCACCCAAGTCAGAGGCACCTGTCTACCCTCACAGGACATGGCCCTGCATGACTGGCCCCCCACCTACTCCAGTCTTGCCTTATATCACCCCAAAGCATTCCTGGGAAGAAGCCAGATGTGAAGGCTGTCAGTTCCTTAAACCTACTAATTTCAATCTCTCTCTCTCTCTCTCTCTCTCCCTCCCACTCTTCCCTTTTCATCTGTTATTTCCTCCCTTCCTTCTCTTACTCAACTCCTACTCATCTTTGTAAACTTAATGTACTTATTTAGCGAGCACCTATTATGTGACAGGTGCTGCTCTAAATACTGAGGATACAGCAAAGAGCAAAACAGCTGAGAACCTTGCCCTCATGGCAGAGCTTGCATTCTGGAGGGAAAAGACAGAAACAGACAAGCAAATAAGTAAAATGTATAGTTTGTCAAGTGGTGATGGATGCAATGGAGAGAAACAAAGCAGGGAGCAGGGTGGGAGTGCTGGGTGTGTGCGTTTGGGGGTGGGAACAGGGACTGTTGATGGTGGGAGTGGCCGCTTTATTTATTTATTTATTTGTTTATTGAGACAGAGTTGTGCTCTGTTGTCCAGGCTGGAGTACAGTGGCGCGATCTCAGCTCACTGCAACCTCTACCTCCCAGATTCAAGAGATTCTCCTACCTCAGCCTCCTGAGTAGGTGGGACCACAGCCGTGCACCATCATACCCAGCTAATTTTTGTATTTTTAGTAGAGACGGGGTTTCATCATGTTGACCAGGCTAGTCTCGAACTCCTGGCCTCAAGTGGTCCGTTCGCCTTGGCCTCCCAAAGTGCTGAGATTACAGGCGTGAGCCACCGCGCCGGGCTGGAGTGGCCACTTTTAACAGGGTGGCTGAGAAAGGTCTTGCTGGGGAGGGGACACTTGAGTAAAGCCATGAAGGTGGTAAAGGAGCAAGCTATGGGGACATCCTAGAGGAGGAAAGCTCCAGGGAGAGGGAAGAGCAAGCACAAAGGCCCCAGGGTAGGAGTGCAGCTGGGAGCTGGGAAACAGGGAAGCTGGGTCTGCCTTTGCCAAAACGTCTTGTGAATCCGTCGCCCTACCCCGAACTGGATCAATCCACTGCCCTGAGCTCTCCCAGCACCCTGAGCCTCCTCTCTTCACAGCACCAATCATATTGTGTTGCCATGTCTCTCCCACCAGGCTGTGAGCAACCTGCGGACAGGGACAGTGTCTTTTATTAATACTTTGACATCTCCAGTGCTCGGCATAAGGCATGATACGTATTCATTGATGAAATCAATTAACGAATGAACAAGCTAGACTGTGAATCCTTGATGGTGTCTCATTTACCTCTCTGGCAGCACCTAGCACTCTGCATGGCACAGATTGGGTCCTAGGAAAAAATGTTTACTGAATGATTAACAGAAATAGCTGATGCCTTATTGAGCGCAGATACCATGCTAAGTTCTTTATGGGGCTTCTCTCATTTTATCCCTAAGGCGATCCTATGAGGCGGATACTACTATCATATGCACTTTGCAGATTGGGACACTGAGGCTTGAAGAAAAAGAAATGGCTCATACGCGCGGTCAAGCAGGTCAAAGCTCGGAGTTGTCCTGATCCGTTTGACTCCCAAGTCCAAATATACTTAGCCCAAAGCTAAACTGCCTTCCAGAGAGGGGAGCTAGAAAGAGAGAGAGAGACGGAGGAAGGCAGGAGGAAGATCTCCCTTTAAGGGCACCTTACTCATCTCTGGGTCTCTTTCTGTGTGTACTGAAGTGTCTGGCACGCAGTGGACGCTCTCAATAGTTAAGGGATGTTAAAACGATGTTGGTGATCTCTTTCCCTAAAGGGGAATATTTGCCTGTGGTTTAGGTTAAAAAGAAATCCAAACCAAAAAATCCTCAGATTAACGTAAACACAAGTCCTAATTCCGCCTTCTCATAACTCTTCCTAGCTTTGCTCATAATTTTAGGTATGATCTTCCAGTAACCTCCCTTGAGGTGTGGCCTGGCCTCCTTAACAGCCAGCTTTCCAGGCCTGACAATGACAGGTAGAGAGCTGTGCCTGCTCACCTCCCTCTTGGACTCTCCACACCCCCCATTCTCCAGTCTCTCCCTCCCAGCTGGCCTCCCTCCACAACCCCCAATTTGTGCAGCCCCCATCAGTAACTAACCTCTTTGGCTTGGCCTCAAATCCTGCTCCAGAGGTCTGCCGCCATGAGCAACCTCCTTGGGCGGACCCTGAAGCCCCAGGTCTCACTGGCTCCCCATCTCCAGTCAGAACATGGGGGTCCACAGACCATGGATCCAGGGGAGTCAATTCTTGGCCTCCAGAATCTTAAGCTGAGAATAGGGGTGAGCGATGATGAGGACAATCCTGGAGGTGGCGAGGGAAAACTTCTGCCTGGAGCCAGCCGGGTGGAACCCTGCTCAGCCCCTGACTGCCTTTGCAGAGGCAGGAAGTCCTGCACAGTCGGGCCCTGTGGCTGGCTGGCCTGCCAAGGGACTGGGCAGTCACCCAGAGAATTCCAATACGGGTGGATTTGAGTCCTGAATTATCCAGGTCACGGCTTTAGCCACTTCACAAGCGTTTGCTAATCCCCTCAGCCCCAAGTAACCCCTACCTCAGTCCTGGGCTGAGAACTTTCTTAAGGCTCTGACAGCCTGCTAAATATCTTAACTATCCAAGTCCCTGGGGGCTTGTCAGACTTGGCTGGGACAAGAACATGAACACAATATTGTATCTTGCATACAGTAAAACTATTTAATGTAGACATTTCCCCTGTTGCCCCAATTATGGTTTTTATATCCAATTCATTGGCTGTTTCCAATCCAGAATCCAAACAAACATCAGGCTTTGTGTTTAGCTGTTGTGGCTCTTTGGTGTCCTTTAATCTAGAAAGTTCTTTCATCTGGTTTCTTTCTTTTCTTTCCTTTTTTTTTTTTTTTTTTTTTTGAGAAAATAAAGAGAGAGCCCAAGAGGAAGCCCAGGGGGAGGTGAGCAGGCACACTCCTCTGTTGACGGAGTCTCTCTAGGGCTGCTGGGGTCCTTCATCTGTCATTGTCAGGCCTGGAGAGCTGGCTGTTAAGGAGGCAGGCCATACCTCAAGGGAAGATGGAGGTTACCAGAAGATCATACCTAAAAAAAAATTATTTTTTATTTTTTTTTCTATTTAATTTTTGAGATGAGGTCTCACTCTGCCACCCAGGCTGGAGTGCAGTGGTGCAGTCTCAGCTCACTGCAGCCTTGACTTCCTAGGCTTGAGTGATCCTCCCACCTCAGCCTCCTGAGTTGCTGAGATCACAGGCACATGCCACCACACCTGGATAATTTTTTGTATTTTTTGTAGAAATGGGGTTTCACCATGTTGCCCAGTCTGGTCTCAAACTCCTGAGTTCAAATGTCTTCCAAAGTGCTAGGATTACAGGTGTGAGCCACCATGCCCAGATTTAATCTGGTTTCTATTTTAAAATGACATTGATATTCTTGATTACAAGCTGTCTTGCAGAGTACCCACCAATCTGAATTTGCCTATTGCTTCCTTATGATTATCAGTTAGTCATTTTTTGTAAGAATACTACATAGGGCCAGGCGCAGTGGCTCACACCTGTACTCCCAGCACTTTGGGAGGCCGAGGTGGTCAGATCAGCTGAGGTCAGGAGTTTGAGACCAGTCTGACCAACATGGAGAAACCCCGTCTCTACTAAAAACACAAAAAAGTTATCCAGGTGTGGTGACCCATGCCTGTAATCCCAGCTACTCAAGAGGCTGAGACAGGAGAATCACTTGAACCCAAGAGGTGGAGGTTACGGAGTGCCAATATCACACCATTGCCCTCCAGCCTGGGCAACAAGAGCGAAACTCTGTCTCAAAAGAAAAAAAAAACACTACACTGGTCAGATGAGGGACATGCACATTTTCAACTTTATCACCATTCCCAAAATACTCTCTTCAGTGGATGTATCAGTTACACTCCTAGCAGCACCATAGCTAGCACTTGATAATATCACATGTGTCATTTCTTCCCAATCCGATGAGTATAAAATTGTGTACCAGTTTTAACTTGCTTCCCCTGGCTGCTAGTGCAACTGAGCATTTTCGCATATGCTTCATGGCCATTTGGATTTCCTCTTCAACGAATGGTCTGTTGGTAGCTGTGCGAATTCTGGACCTCTTCGTCCTAATTTCCATCCGAGTCCTTCCTGGCTCTGCTCTGTTGGAGGAGGAGGTCAGGGAGCGTGTTCCCTCGGGCTTCTGTATCAGTGGCTTCCAGGGGGCAGGAAACTGGAAGTCAAGACAATAAGTGTTTGCTATATATGTTGCAAATATATTCTGTAATCATGCCAGTTGTCTTTCATTTATGG
>NW_016107330.1:10312434-10314487 GCF_001604975.1 Cebus imitator | reverse complement strand
ATCTGTAATGTTTAGTACTTTGTTTGCAAAGTCCTACATAACTCTTTGATCATGAGTTTAACAATATTCTTCTGAATATCTTTCTTCCATTGGTTCTAAATTTGGGGGTTTGACACTTGGGGCTTTAATCTTTTACTCCATTTGGAGTTTATTTGTGTGTGTAGTATGAAGCTTAAATTTAGTTTTATTTCCCTATAAGGAAAGTCAATGATTCCAACACCGTTTGTTGAACAGAACAATATTTCCCCTCTGATTTTAATGTTTTCTTGAACACATAAGTTTCTACTTATGCTTAGATCTATTTCTGGGCTTCCTTTATGTTGAGACCAGTCTGACCAACATGGAGAAACCCCATCTCTACTACAAAACACAAAAAAGTTATCCAGGTGATCTATTTTTCTAAATTTGCCCTACCATCTATCACTCTGCTTAATTACCATATACATATATATATATGTATTTTTTTTTTTCTTTTTGAGACAGAGTCTCACTCTGTCACGCAGACTGGAGTGCAATGGTGTGATGTTGGCTCATTGCAACCTCTACCTCCCATGTTCAAGCAATTCTCCTGACTCAGCCTCCTGTGTATCTGGGACTACAGGCACACACCACCATGCCTGGCTACTCTTTTGTATATTTGTAGAGATAGTGTTTCACAGTGTTGCCCAGGCTGGTCTCGAACTCCTGAGCTCAGGCAATCCACCTGCCTCAGCCTCCCAAAGTGCTAGGATTATAGGCGTGAGCCACCGCACCTGGCCTAATTACTATAATTTTTTTAAGTCTTCATATATACTAAGGAAAATCCCTCTTCTCTCTTCTTTAGACATGTTTTGGTTATTCTTTTTTGCAAAGAGATAGGGTCTTGCTGGATGTGGTGGCTCACACCTGTAATCCCAGCACTTTGGGAGGCTGAGGTGGGATCACTTGAGCCCAGGATTTCGAGACTAGCCTGGGCAACATAGGGAGACTCCATCCTACCAAAAATTCAAAAATTAGCTGGGCATGTTGGCATGTACCTGTAGTCCCAGCTCCTCAGGAGGCTAAGGCAGGAGGATCACTTGAGCCTCACAGGTAGAGGCTGCAATGAGCTATGATCGTGCTACTGCACTCCAGCCTGGGTGACGGAGTGTGACCTTGTTGCAGAAAAAAAAAAAAGACAAGGTGTCACTCTGTCACTCAGGGTGGAATGCAGTGGTGTGATAATGGCTCACTGCAGTCTCGAACTACTGGGCTCAGGAGATCCTCCCACCCAAGCCTCCCAAGTAGCTGGGACTACAGGCACATGCCATCACAGCTGACAACTTTTTTTTTTTTTGTAGAGATTAGGTCTCGATATGCTGTTCCAGCTGCTCTGGAACTCCTGGCCTCAAGCAGTCCTCCTGCATCTGTCTCCCAAAGTGCTGGAATTATAGGCATGAGCTACCATGCCTTTCCAAGAGCAATTAAATCAAGAAAAATAAAATACCAATATCTTACACATGTACACAAAACAAAAAAACTCTGGTACATAAAAAAAGTTATGACTAAAGTAATAGACCAATTGGAACAATTCAGTAGAAAGTAGGAGGCAGTCATGTGCTATAAAGTGATTTAGCAACCAACTCTTGTAAGGAAGGAGGAAATCCCTGATTTGTAGAGTCTGCCAATTTCTTTAGCATAAATACCCGCAATATGGCTGATTCCAAGCTACCAACATGATAACACTGAATATGGAGTTGGGAAAAAAAATGTTAAGTTGGACTTTATTAAAATATAAAATTTCAGGCCGGATCCAGTGGCTCATGCCTGTAATCCCAGCACTTTGGCAGGCCAAAGTGGGCAGATCGCAAGGTCAGGAGATCAAGACTATCCTGGTCAACATGGTGAAACCCCATCTCTACTAAAAATACAAAAATTAGCTGGGCATGGTGGTGCGTGCCGGTAGTCCCAGCTGCTCTGCCAAGGAGGCTGAGGCAGGAGAATTGCTTGAACCTAGGAGGCAGAGGTTGCAGTGAGCCGAGATTGGGCCACTGCACTCCAGCCTGGCAACAGAGCAAGACTTTGTCTCAAAAAA